>NC_057772.1:7723484-8071539 GCF_014825855.1 Bombus pyrosoma
AGTGTTTTGCAATGTAGTTTTCATTAATAGATGGATACGGAAATATAATAACGACGGTTCAAGGTAAAAATAATACTAACTGTTATTAATTCTACTACGTTCTATCGACGATTTTCAATCCAATTCTATTTCTCCAACGTTAAAAAATATGTATATCAAGTTTCAACAAAATATGGTAAAACTGATACCGTTGCGTATGATTTCTCGTTTCATCCTCCGTAACTTTACAAATCTTTCCCTTTTTCTCTATTTTCTTTCTTTTTTTTTGATAAAATGGGAACAAGATTGCAACATACAAATTTAAAGATCGTAGTAGGGACACTGAACCGTCCATGATTGATCGATATGCCAAAGTTTCCGTATAGCGTTATAAAAATATTAATAATTTCAGTGGCACAATGAATAATATTTTATATTAGTAATATATCGTAAATAGCGTGTTGAAAACTCTTAGAATTGAATATTCGTTATGATAACATCGTGCAGCGATTTTGTCAATCAAGTTAAGATACTTTTGCATAACAAAATGCATGCGTATTTGATTTTAGTGTTAGTATCAAGAAGGATACATATATAAGCAATGAACTATAAGTGTGTCTATGAAAAACTATATAACCAATAAATTGCATCGTCTTTTTTCACGAAGATTTCAAAAGTTATCCCTTTGAATTTGTCGCTCGAATCTTCGTTTAACTATGAAAGTTATAAATTGTGCTATGTGCCTGATCGATAATCTCTAAGAAAAAGTTTCAGCCTTTATTAACCAGACGTCTCATACCGTAAACTTTCTCTGCAGATGTGCCTCATTCATTTCGCATTGAGAAACGTTCATTTTGTGCACGTTAGTTGCAGACATATCTTCTATAACTTTCAAGATTTCTTTCTTTTTTTTTCCAGAAGAGGAAAATAGTACTTTCCAACTTTCAATAAGATGCAACTTTCATTTGTATATTTCTAAAAAATATGCTACAAAACATAAACAAAAATGATATTACTCTATTACCACTATCCACACTCTCATGTTTTTCATAGAAAATTATTAGAGAGCATGAGCACATGAAATTATTTTCAAGCTGGGACTATATTACTCGGTTTGAAAGGGATTTCACGACATACTTTTCAATCTTTTCATCGCTTGTACGTTTTGAAGTCTCAAAGCCATCTTCAATCTTGTAATGGGACATCAAATTCATTCTACAACAAAAATTAATAACAATACACAAGTAAATAGAAATTTGTCGTTCAAATGGTTTTTGGCAAATACCATATGCTATATCCAAAGGATTTTCAATAGAAACTGATCTATGTATCAAGTATTTCTGTTAATTCTACGAGACATACATACGCAGTGAAAATGTTGTAAATTCCACGTACATCCTCGGTCTTATCTCTAACTCTATCAACATAATCATAACAAAGTTACGTCTCATTACGCCATTAATGAAGTTCTAAAAAGTTTTATGCAACACACACACACACACATATAATATATTCACGAGAGTTTCGTATGCCAAGTGCTGGCATAATTTCGCCAGTCACGGTATATTTTTTTCAAACACACTTCAACGTCCTACACAGAGAGTAACATCTCACAACGAGTATTTTTCATTTCCCGACAGCGAGCTTTTTCTTAATTTCCCCTCGTTGACTCCATTTCATCTTACAGTTCCCTCGTCAATCAATTTTTTCGAAAGTCATATCCAACCCGCCCCTCCTCTCCTCCTCTGCCTCCTTCTTCGCTTGGCCCGCAAGAAAGAAAATAAAGCGGACCATTAATTAAAGCGACATTCGCCGAAAAAGTTAATTAAAGCCAGAACGTTGCTCGAGATCCAAGGTCCGACGACTATCGAGGCGAGGGCAAAGGCAACAAGAACCGGCTGGAACAGTTCTCGAGCGAATTCTCCGCTCGCTTCTCCATCCTTCGGGAGAATGTGAGAACAGGCAGCTGCAACCCGCCCGGAAATAAGTCAAGATACGTGTTGCAACAACAGCGAGGGCCAAGACACCAACGAGGAGGATAAAGGTAACAGCTTCAACAAGATCGAACGGTTCCTTCGCGTCGAATAACCGAAGGATAAGCGGGTCCAGGCACAAGACAAATAGAAACACGTGAAATATTCATTGCTTCTTAGAATACTTTGCTATACTTAGGGCAGGATACGTGTCGATGTAGATTTCAATACGATTCCAGCCTGTAGGCGTTCCTAGGCGTAAAAGTTTCTAGATCTGTTGATCTTACCTTCTCAAAGATTGAATTTTGTTGAAGTAGGAGGTTACAAACTTTGGTTTTGTGGGTCTCAAACATGTAATTTTGTGTGCCACAGTGCATTAGCCGCGCAGTAGTGACACACATATATGAGTATGAGTGTGTATGTGGCAGTATGTGCGTGTGCAGCATCTCGTAAAACAGAAGAATGCAACTGTTCCGTACGTATGGTGGTGAAAAGATGGCGAGACAAAGAGAGTGCTGAGACGCGTGCAAATGTATACCGACGAATATCTTGTAAATCGCATATTAAATAAATCTGAAACTACTTTAATATCATTTCTACGTGTAATGTGAGTATTCCTATACATTTATTTCGGCGACTAAGATCCACAATTCTCAACAGGACTAAAGAGTTTACAAGTTTTCACAATGCTGGTATAAATTTCATATGAAACGTGAAAAAATCGTCTGGTTGAAACATGAAAATTGTGTCGAATAATTATTATAAGTGAAAACAGTGTATCAACATGTCCATTGATCGAATAAGATTGTAAATTTAGAATTAGTCTCTCGTTCTTTTCTTTTATGAAGATAAAACGAAGATACGACAGAGCCCTAAACCTTATACGCTTACCCGAACACCCATTGTCCCAACGTAGTATTTCCCGGTAATGGATGCCTTTTTACGCTTCAAAGACGTACATATTTTACTAATGTTCATGCACAATATATTCCTTACATTAATCGATCGAGAGAATTCTGATTATTAGGATTTACCACGAAACTAATAGCGTTCTAACTATCGAAACAAAATAGGAAATAATTAAAAAATTCGAAAATGATGTAGGTGTAACAATCACGGACATTAAGAAACGAAGACACGATATCGAAAATAATCTAAAGTACGTAGATTCCTTTGATGCTGCACTAAAGATCTTAAATATACCGATGTAATCAAACGGTTCAATGGCGATAAAGACGATAATAATGAGGCTTTCGCACAAATGGAAACGGTGAACGAAAATGGTAAGGTGCCTTCTCGTGTCGAAGCATTCGTAGCACTCGAAAAATGGCTTCGATCGTTCGAAATACAAAAAGAATGGAACTCTATGTAGTTACTTATGTTGAAAGAATTATGTGACTTAACAGGCAAAAACATATAGGACCCATAAATATTTAAAAAAAAAAACCATCAACTAATCTTAATCTGTATTTGAACAAAGGAAATTTCATACGAGAAAGGTGATTCTTTTATTATCCGTACAGTTTTGTTTTTCTATTACTTCGGATAAGGGAGGCTAGTAATTAAAATATAATCGTAATTAAAATCCATTACAGTCGAGGAAACGTTACTCAACTACCCTTCTTAAATGAAAATAAAGATTTTCAATATTTAAATTTCCATAAAAGGATTTTTTATCGCCAATATGGCATCGTAATTGTTCAAACGCTGAAGAATTTCAATTTTAAATAGTACTTCAGGAATATCCAGATACTACTCGGTTAAAAGGCTTCAGAACTTGATATCCCTCAAAACTTCAAATAACGACCACAAAGCTGACAGGATGTTCCTGCAATATTACAAGAGTTTTTACCTGAAATTATTATAGGCAGACCGGTATGAATAACTCGTTTCAACCGAAAAGCACGTTAGTTACCACGTTTTACATACGAACGTCTGCCGTATGAAATTTTAATTTTAAACGAAGCATTTCTCTGCGCTTCGGCGTCATTTATCAGGGGCTTTATTTTCTCTTCACCTAAAGGGACTACGTTATCACGTAATTTTTCAAAGTAAGACATAGACCCATTAGAAGTATAAAAAATTACCTAGGAATTTATAGCTGGGCTATTTTATAAAAATTCCAGAGGATTTTTCAACATTGCTTAAACATCCTCTTAATCATTCTTAATGGAATGCTTTTCCCTAACATCCTAAACTGATCTCTTAAAGACATATAATATAAAGCTTGCCATAATCTATAGATATTTCTCAAGATCGATGACATTATTTTGGGAAAAAATAACTTTTATAGAAAATTCGGAATAGAACCGTAATATATTTATGAAGAATCTAATCGTTTTTGGAAGATTTAGGTTCGTTAATTTATCGTTTCTATTCTACCGTGAAATTTCAACTTGTACAGCTACGACAATATTTTATGAAGAATAAAATATTAAAATTATTGAAACACGAGGTTTACAAGAAAAACGCTTCGGAAAATATGGCACACAAATGGTAAAAGAAACTCGTGAGCATCTTTTACATAAATTAGCGATTTCTTTTATGAAATACGACAAAAACTGTATGAAACATCACAATTAGAGATCATCCCCAAGTTGTCCAATGTCAATCGATTACAAAATCAAATGTAATTTCATATGGTTTTAAACAATGTGAGGAGATTTGTAATTTCATCTTCGTACAAATTCTAATCATCCATAGAGCGAAACAAACGAATATTCTTCTAAAAATACGTCGAAAATAATTATAGCAAAATTTCCCAATTTCTACGTATGTCATTTTATTATGAAACCCGTATTTTTCTTTCTATGTCGAATTTCCCGGCCGAACACCTCACTTTTCGCTATTACCACTCACGCTTTCCATCGATTTTAAATCTACCTTACAGCCAATAGCAGAATCGAATATTTTTCCAATTCCAATATCCATACCCATTTTAACTTTGCCGATTTTCACCTTTTCTAACGAGAACCAGTTTTATTTCGAATAACAACCGAAACCCATCCTATCATTATCCAAGTACTATCACTGCTGTCATTAAGATTTAACTCTCGTTAAATCTGCTAATATTTGCAATTTATACCAGGCTAAATATTGTGCATCATAATTTTACCGAGGTTCAAAAATACTTTGTTCCGAAGGAACTTTTATATTACGATACGAAAAGTTTCATGCTTATATTCTTTAAGATTTAGATGATGTAATTTTCTGCAGTCTGGGAATTCTGTAATTATTTTAAATTACACACCTTCCATCACAGGTACACCCGATACTTTTATACAGGGAATAAAAAAAGCGTATCGATCGGTGTACAAAATATATATGATCCCATCTAAACAAATTGCAGAAACATTTAAATCTCTCCTCGGAACAAACTTACTGATATTAAGTTGTCCGAAAAGTTGCTTTCGTTTCATAAGGTGACAATAGGTGGACAACAATTTCTGTTTTATATCATTTTATTGAATTATGATCCATTTCGTCACATTTCTATTATTACATTTTCGTGCATAATTCAATAAAATAATGTAAAACGAAAAACATTATGCGTCTATTATTTCCTTATAAAACGAGAGAAACTTTTCGGACAACCTAATACATCCTGTACATATCATCATACTGCTTATATATATATTATGTGTCATATACGCTTTATACGCCCTATCCTTCCAAGTCAAGTTCCATCAAGTTTTCAAAAAACAGTTAAAAACAGGGAAACAAGAAGACGAAATAATTGAACGATATGACTGAAGCGGAACATCGTGGCTATATCGTGCATAAGGTTGTAGATACCGCAACGTGAGCAGAAGCTCTGACAACGGAGGACAAAAGGGACAAGGGGTAGGAGGAATGTATTCATCGCGAACGGGGGAATTATGGGGGCAGTTATCACCGGGTGATAACTCTTATTGCTGCAATAAAGTCGCACTGGCAGTCTCGAGGGGCGGCAACAGCTCCCCAAAGGCTGTTCTCGTTACCAGCTACGCACACATACAGTCGAAGACAAAAATAAGTGGACAGGTAGTGGGAGTAGATATCGATGAAAATTAATCGAACTGATACAAACTAGCGTTATATAGTTGAGTTCTGTAGATTATAATTTAATCTCTGTTTAATGTACGCGGAGTCATGCCCGCCCCACTTCCTCAAACTGAGTTCAGCCTGAGCCGAACGTGCCAAAAAACAAACAAACCCGAGCAATTTCTGAAATACGCTTCTCCGGACAATGTTCGCCACGCGGCAGTAGTTGAATGAGAAATTCGAAGCAAAAATGTAAATTCATTGGCCACGTTCGCAGTCCAAGTCCTCGCGTTTCACAGCGCGGTATTTGAACGAGCATTCGGGACAGGGATAAGAAAATGCATATAACGTGTAGTTTTCTTGAAACTTGATGCCAGAAGGCCTAGCAGGTAAACAAGATCGTATCGTAAGTTTCATGTAGAAATCGTTTATCTTCCCTTCCATTGCTCTATCCAGATATTGTGCCGACATTTAGTAAAGAACAGAGTTTTTGTACGACTTTAAAAATTTTCTTGGAATAACCGTGATGAGAAATCCACTCGTCAACCAAGTCGCGATTACGAATGGATTTCGGTAAAAAGAAAAAAGAATATCCAGTATATTATTTTGTAGCAAAAAAAATTATAAAATAACGTAATACAGTAGCATCTTTGTACGGAATAATCGACATTACAGGCTGGTTTGAGTCGTTTCTTTAAATTACTCTTTAAAGAAAAAGATTTTTAAAGAAAGAAACTTCGTTTATACATATTTTTCGCTACACGTCGACTAACTTTTGTCTTTGACTGTACCTTCCCGGCTCTAAAGCTCCAACAACGACAAAAGCACGTATGCCGCAAGACCTGACGTCGCTGTACACTCCTAGCTCGCCTGCTTAGTTTGTTACATCGTAAATATCCCGTTTCGTTTCACCTGAGCCTCCGCGACGAACGTCCATTGTCGGCGCTCGCGTTAATTGCGCGAGAAGATTACGAGATACCTCGGTGAACCGAGCCCCCGGTACTTTCATTTACTCGTCGATGACGCTGTTAATTACCTCGAACCATCGAACTATCCTATACGATGGCCAGCCTGGCTGCATGTTACGACCGTAAAACTCGCGAATTTTAGCCATTACGCGCTCGTCAGATTCTTTTGGTTTGGAAATGTACCGTTGATTATGGATGATCATGGTTCGCGTGTTTTAGTCTTCAGGTAGTCTGTGTGCTTGTGTGAGTTTAGGCACTAATTATTTGGGTTTCGAAATGGAGCTTGCACACTGCATGTAAAATTTGCATGGATGGTAGCAAAGGAGAGTTTAGTTTAGAATTACCAGCAGCAGCATTATACCCCTACAGCGAATCTTATTAATATTTATTTATTATAATTTGCTATCGTATCGATTATTTTTTAATATATCCGAAGATTCATCTTAGTTAGTGGAAACATAAATTTTGTTTATTTAATACACACTAACTCTGCGTAATAAATGATAAATTAAATAATCATGAAATTTGACATCGGAAATGTAATTATGTGAAATTGCTCATTGTTCGAACGTTTTTACGATTTTAAAATTTCGCTTTCGTTTAAGACGTTTAAAATATTTTTTAAATGTGAAGCTACGTGTAGGAAATGTTTGTATAGAATTTTTGTCACATAAAATATATCACGAGGAACCTAAATATTCACGTTAAGAACGTATAATATTGTATAATATATTTTAGTTGAATTTAACATGGAAATCTTTCGAAAAATAAAATCTTTCTTATATAAGAAAATAAGGTCAAAGGGGCTTCAGAAATTTTAATGTATGACAGGCATCTTCTTTATGAAAATAGGACTCCCGACCTCTGATAAAACCATTTTATCACCTTCCATTAAAAAATAATGCTGCAGTATCTTACTCAGGATAGATATTTACTTCCAGTCAGTAGTTAGTAGTATAGGTCAATGCACAGTCAGACATCGAGGAATGGCAGTTTCTTCCACTCCTTCCTTTGAGATGCGATTAAAATTCTTTTCAGGTTTCGACAAATATATGTTGGGTCTTTTCCATAAAAATATACAACAATAGCTATTCAATGGAATAAACATTCTATTAAATTTCTTTTAAATGGAAATATTTTGAAATTAATTAAAAAGTATCTGTGCGAATTAATTTGATTATAATAATATCGAATACCATGCTATACTGTATAATATAATAGGAATAGAACGTAATATAATTTATATCGTAACAATATAAATTTTTTACCAAATTGCGATGCAAACGCAAACATAATGACTATTTTAATTAACTAATCATACAGTGAATTTTTTATGTTACAATTTGACTAGTATAGGGATAACTAGATTTTTCTTTGAACTAAAAAATCGTTACAAAACGTGCAGAAAATTCTACGAGGCGTTATGATATATTTATTTACAATGATAAAAAGCGGTATAAATATAGCGTGAAAGTAAAACGGTGTAAAAAGTAAGTTGAATAGAAGGACGGGATAAAGACGATATTGATAAATATACCAGCAGTAAAAGAAGCATGGTATCATAGCAAAGACAACTAGAGATCCCAGCTCATAAGATAAAATATACTGTAAGGAAGTTACGAGAACTTTTATTAGCGCATGAAGGACCGAATGATTTTTTTGCCGCATATAGAATTTGATATAGCTATTTTCACTGTTCCTTTTATGAGAACTTTTATTTAATAAAATACAGTTACGACGCATTCTGATATCAGTTTTGCTTCCAAGTATTCCAGGTCGTATATGTAAGAAAGAATTTTTAAAAATATCACGAAACGTCGTCTTTCAATAGCTAAGAATTAATGTCGACCACTTTATTTTATTTATTTCATGCATATTTCATTGATAAACAACAGTTCGGTAACAAAAATAATTTTTCACGAACGAAAATCATCGAAAACGAAGACAAATATTTCTTTGTGTCGTTATCAACGAATCATATTTAAATGTTCTATTACAAAAGCAGAATCTAACTTTTGGAGATTACGAAGCTATTGATATTTTGATAGAAACGATCACAAAAATACTACTAAAATCATTGTTTATGAAAACTATCCTAACTATTATTATAATAATCTTATCCAGTATACTGCATAACTTAATTGCTGTAACGTCTTTGTATTATCAGTTTCACGTTCCCTAATAATGAACAGAACTTTGCTCTGCACAAATGATAGAGAAAATTGATAGCAGCCCCTTTCGTAGTTTCCTCGTTCCAATTCCCCTGTCATTATATGTATAATAGCTACGACGTTCATTGATCTCTAGAGGTCTTAACTCTGTATCGTTATTAGATCTAGTTGCATCCAAAGAAAGACGTTACTCACATTGTTTAAAGCATTATCTCTAATGCAATACGTGTACACATGTAATATAACACACTAGAAAATAATATAAGAAAGAAAAGTATGTATATCAACTTAAATATTCTGCGTAGAAACATGAAAATAGATGAGAATAGACCAATCTATAAAGATTGAAATTAAACTTCCCATCGACGACATTTGTTTAAAGCGATAAATGACAAGACGAATGGAATTAAAATTGTTGTAATACGAGTCGAAAATTTCCTGATAAAAATAACCATATAATTCTTTTATCCTCTTATTTAAAATTACTCCGCTACAGATTTTTTTGTTCCTAAAGCGTATTACGTACAACCTTTTATCTCATAATTCTTAAAGCCAACAAACCAAACCAATATTCGATCTTCGCTTTTTTTTTTTTTTGTGAAACAGCTTCTTTCGATCTTTCATCGAAAGGAAAAGCTATAAATCTGCGATTTTATTGAAAGGAAATATATAAGAAATATAGGTCGTATATCAAGATGACGTTAAAAATCCAATTAAACGCAAGCAATAATGGGAAACAGGAACTGGTTTCGATAGCCACGGAACATTATCACCCCTGGAAGCTTTGTCGTTTCCAAACTATTCAATTACCGTTTGCTGCATGATCATCGTCGTTCCTTCATCTGCAATACGCGTTTCGCTAACGTCGCGATTAATCGGAGGATAATCGGCTTGCCTATCCTAAGTAAATGACATTCAGCTCGACAATTAGTATTCGGGCGTATAGTTCTATCGGAGAGAAGATTCAATTATGGACAAGGATACAAGTACAGGCATCGATAGGTCGTCGAGATTTCACTTGTCACTAACAAGATCTGCACGACCATCAATTGCGGCCAGTTACGGCGAGTCACAGCTAAGATTTACTACCTTCGCGTTATGTTAGAGCGGCCGTAATGAACGACGTAAATCACCGTTATGATACGTTCCTGATTTACTGGCCCTTATAACGGAGAAAAAAAGGGAGGGATCGATTAGTAAAGCCAGCCATGCTGCGAGGAATTTCAATAATCGAGTTTCGAAATTAATCACGATCGATGCTGGAGCATTTGCTAAAATGTTTCCACTCGTTCCATACCTTTTTGTTGTAATTATTTTGACTTAGGTCTGGCATTTTGGTAAGGGGAATAGATTATTGGAAAATTCTCAAGCTGTTCTTTTATATTGCAATCGATACTATCTTGTTCTTATTGCTAAATATAAATAGGGCAATCTACTTTTAGCGAAAAAATATTTCATATTTATATAATTCGACATTTTGCGTTTTACATTCGTCGTTTATGATACATCCATGTTGTGTAAGCGTTTTACGTGTTGATGATCTTATACCGATCTTCCGATATCTTTATTCTTTATTTATTTGTTATCGTGTTTATTCGCTTACGGATCCTTTGAAGCTAATAAAAATGATCTAATAATGCCAAAATTCTTTTTCTTAATATTAAGATCACCTGACACATCCCATTATAATATATTTCCTTACTCACAGGAAATTTCATCCAATTTAGAAATTCACATCGCGAATTCCATAAAACCTCATAACGTAACTTGAGCTTTGCGCCAAAAAGAAGCCGAATCTATCGAAAATCATCGTTCGTTCCACCTTTCCATCGGAATAACGTCAAAGTGAAATTGCCCCGTGAAATAAAATCTAACATTTAAAACAGAGAAACTAAGCGTAACGTAGAGGAGATAGATTCTAGAGTATCGTTCAGGACACACGGAGAATCGCGTAGAGAAGTGCTATCTAAAATAACGTACCTGAATTTGAGCAAAGATCGGCCGACTGGACCGAAAAGAAACTGTTTGAAGGGGGTTGAACGCACGTCTAGGGAAATACAACGCGGGAAAGAGATGCACACAGCAGTAAGGAAAGGGGATGGTAGCGAGAAGAAGAAGGCGTCAAGCGAAAGGAAGCAGCCGGATCCTGTTCCTGTAGGATCAACGTGAAGAGAGGAACGAGCGAACCGAGGCAAAGTCCCTCAGGACGCAGTCTGCCCTCTGATTACTGCATTCAACACAATCTCCGCCATTGTCTCCGACGTAGCGAACGCTGGAGAACATATTAATATTACGTACCGGGCCAGAAGATGTCCATTCCGCGCTAAATAATCCAACACCGCCGTTGCTTGAGATACATGTTGGAACGAAGCTCGTAGGACTCGTAACTTCCACCTTCTCCACCCCCTCTCTCTTTCTCCTTTACCCTGTCTTTATCCTCCTAACGTTAATTACATTGAATAATCGAAGGAAACATGGAAACCACAGGGGAAAGACACTGTACAATTCTTGGATTTTATAAGAGAACATTTTCGCAATTTGGTACGTTGTCAATTAATTCTGTATTAGTAATACTATGTTCTTATTTGATTTTATTAAATCGATTAAATATGTATTCAATTAAATTAAATTGATTAAATACGTATTCTTGCACTTAAACATTTCAATTGATAATCGTAACATTAATAGTGCGTTTGGTTTCTTTGTGTAATGCTTCCTGGGCTACGTACTCATTTCTGCAAGACTTGCAAATCGTTCTCTTTTCCAATTCTATTACATTCGCATATAAACGCGAGCAAATCGTAGACATAACGATAACCGTGTCAATAGAAATAACACGGAAGTGGAATCGTTCAAGACGATGGAATTTTTGTAGAACTTAGGTTATTTGGTAACGTTTTCGCTCAATCTCAGCTGATGCGTGAGTTTAATTCGGCTTGAATTTTCAATTTGCAAATCCCTTATCGCAAGCTCTCAGATTTTATATAAAATCTGCGCGTATAATTCTCGGCTCACAGATAAAGAATCATTATATCGCGACAATTTTTTAAAAGCAGCCAGACTCTCATCTTCTTACTACACGCGAGAAATAAAAAGAATAAGGAACGTTGACTCGCTTATTTACCTTTCAATTACCACTCTCCCCTTAAAAATATCCCGGCATTAGCCTACATACCGGTTGGTCGTTAATCCACCCGTACGTAAACGTACGAATGCGGAATGCACGCTTTAATTAATAAGTCCACGCGTTTTAATTAACGGTTTACAGTGAAGCGTGCATTATTTTACGACTGCACATCGCGCGTGCACCTACCTACATACAGCATGCACGAAGAACGTATAGAAATACGGAGAGGACGAACAAAGATGAGCGTTCTTTTCGTCATCCTCGGAATTACGGAGCTGTTAGCAACGCTGACGCGTTTACTTTTCTCTTCCTCTCTCTCTCTCTCTCTCTCTCTCTCTTATTTTCTCTCTCTTTTCCACTTTGTTCTGCTTTTTCGTGATAGATCATCGCGGAATCTCGCAGTATTCTCAGATTCATTATCCTCGTTAAGCGATTATTTCTTCAACCTAAAGACCGTTGCCAGTGGTAGCAGCGAGCTTTGGATTCTGCGCGCACTCGCACGATCGCTCAGAATCGAAGGTCGATTTGAGTGCAATTTCTGATCGAGTCGCAGCACCTAGAAACCTCGATATGGACCGATACGTTTGTGAAATCCGATATCGTCGTGGGTATCGAGGAATTATTCCATCGCTTGTGCAGTCCACGCGCATTTCCCAATACTTTTCGTGTGCTTCGTCGAAAATTGAAAAATACGCGAAGGAAAGGAGAAAATAAGTAGGTTATGTATAAAGACGATGTACAGTCAACCGCAAAAGTCTATTTATTATATATCTATAAATTAGAATTTCTTAAATGTATTAAGACGCGCATCGTTAAGACGTGCAACGTAGGTGATTATTTTCACGGATGTACGAAATATAAAGGTACCGTGTAATTATATCGAACTATGATATACGATATTTTATTTCTCTCTTGGGAGAAAGAATATCTCCTAATGCCTTAATTAATTTAAATGACGTACATGCACGTTTCGTATGAATAACCTGATAAAGTGAATGAAATATTTGCCTGAATAAATAAACACTATAACAAATGAAATTGTATAAATTAAAAAAATTTTATCTTCTCTTGTTCTATAATTAACATTATTTTATTATTTTATTTTCTTATTTTATCAACTCTCTTATATTTCCCGTGTTTTCTATCGTACAAATAGGTGTTTAAATGTCAGTAAAAAGTATCATTATATTTAATTCTCCAACATATTTACAGTTCTCTCAAATATTTCTTTTCGATAACAACCTGCTCGAGTGAAATAAATAAGGCATAAATAAGCAGAATTTTGCCATCGAAAGTTCTGTATTTTCCTTTCGAATCGATAAAAACGGAAAGATTCTTCGAAAGCATAAGATAATACACGATATCTGCTATGGAACGATACATACACAAAATTTCAACGAAAACACAAACCATTCAACGATAGGATGCCTGTGGAGAAGCATCGGGAGGCAATCGAAATAATTCGCAATCTTTTCGAGCATATAAAGACGTTACCGGCGAGATGCTCGTCAAGCAGTGCAGAAAATATTTCTACGATAGGATTCAGCATCAGTTCAAGCGGAATTTCCCGTGGCTGGTGATCTCAAGAATTTTCATCCGACTCCAAACTGCCTGAAGAACCCTCTGATGTAACGGAAAATGTGCGACCAAAATGTCTCGTGAATCGGATTTGTTGTGCAATAAAATACTTTGATGCTGATGAACCAGTGGTGGTAAATAAAAATCGCGATTGAGCAACTATTCTTGGTAAAAATGAATACCAATTCGACGAACAGTCAACTGCTAACGCTAAATTTATAACGAATATTTTATCACTGTACGATTCGTAGATTTCGTGGTATCAGTTGATTGATAATGAAGTTCCGTGAAATTCTTTCGTTAAAATATGAATTTTTCTTTAACGAGGATCGATGTGTTGAAAATCTAGTTTGTTCATAAAGTAAATTATTTTATTAAGAATAAGACCGTTATTGTTTTCTACGCTAATATTTTTTGTTATAACTTTCTGGTCAAACTTTTAATAACCTCTGTTTGTACGAGCTTTCCCTAGTGAAGCTTATACCTGTCGATCATTCTGTATAATAAAATTCATTTACCAATCTCGCTTGCCCTGGCAATCTCCATAAAATTTTCCTATTGGAAACAATTAGCGCTTATAATACAATAACAATTAATTAAGACAAACTAAACAACGAGTTAGTAAAAGTTACCCATTCAACGTTTCTCTTTAATAACAAGAGAAATATCTATCCCTTTAAAAAAGTTTGAACACGAATTTCTATCGAATTATTACAATTGTAATAGGGAACACCCAATTGCTATTGAATAATAGTTTCCAGTATATCGTAGGAATTGTTATCTCTGCCGATAGCACGAATTTCTATCGAATTATTACAATTGTAATAGGGAACACCCAATTGCTATTGAATAATAGTTTCCAGTATATCTCTGCCGATAAGATTACATTAAAGATACCAAAAATTCAGCAGATATAGAATGTTCTAATACCAATTCAATTTCAGAGAGAAACCCGTTTTTCATTAATCGTTTTCCAATATCATCAACCTTTACGCTTCGTATATCGCGATTCTACGTTACATCATATTGTGCAGATACATTCTTTTTCATAGGGTTTCATATTTTCACATCGACTGTAGCTTTTGAAAAACTCGCAAATATATCATTTCGTGAAAAAAGAAAACGAATAAATTGTCTCTCTATACGTATTTCAAACGTGTGACACTGTTGTTCCTTATCGTATCCACATCTAAACATATGATAACAATTGGGATCACTTTTAGCTGGTTTCATAATTATCAGCTATGATATACAGCGTATAAATTGTTATCAACACTAATATTAACAACAATATTTGTCTACACAAATGTAGTACTCTATTCTACTTGCGTATCTATTCTTTCTTTACACAAATATTATACTTTACTCCATTTACGTGCTCTTTATCTACAGAAATATTTTAGATACTTGTACAATTGAAACGTGTCCTCCGCGCATGATTCCAAACGCTTAATAAAGAAAAATATTATTCGCATCTTACTCATACGACTCGATAACCGTACACGATAGCGCGAAATATCTATGGTCAACGATAGATGACAATGGATAAGTACGGGCATCGATACGTTCCGTCGATAGGATATTCGAAATTGCGGCCATGAAATTTTGCGCCGCCCCTTGTATTTTCGAGTGCAGAACTGGTTGCCAAAAGTTGCAAGCCAGCCAAACGCGAACGAGCCGATGAAATAGGTGATAACTTGGCAAGTCTCGCTTGCTCGTATGTTTCAATATTTGCCGGCGAGAGAACACGACGATATAAAACCAATGTGGTGACATAAAATAGACGGAAACTTTATTCGACCCCTGTTCCCGGTGCATCTCTCTCGCGGATACTTGCAGAAGAACGAGCACTACGTTGGAGACAAAGCTGCAAAGCACCAAACGATCTATTTTTGACACTTGACAGCGGCAACTCTGCTTTTCCATCTCGCCGTCAGACTACGAATATGTATGCAAATTCATATTTTTACGAATATAATTAAAAAAGAAAATAGGGACTTGGATGAAAATTTGCTATTATCACTAAACATTACAACGAGTATCATGGATATTTTATACATGTAACGTGTGTTTAATGCATTTTTGCATCTTCAGATTTCCCACAAATCCGCAGTCTAATCATTGCTACTGTCAGAAAGCTTAGTATAACACTTCGCACTTCGCGTTGCAGGAGAATCGATACTCAACGTGTTTTCTGTTTGCGGAGAATGCATCATATGTCAAGCGTGATGGAAAAGTGCCAGAAAAGGTGAAAAGAACGATTTCCGCGAGTGGCAGTTTTTCCCTTTCTTTATATAAAGCGTCGCTTTTGAAAGAGAGTAGCGTGAATGTGGAGCGCAGACAATACTTTCCGAGAAGCAGCGGATTGATAAATTAAAATAACACACGGTGCTTCATATGTATACTATTGACGCGACTGTTATGCACAAATTTTATCAGTGATTATAACGCGTTATGTTAGCTCATCCTTTACCAAAGAAATATATCTACCATCCTATCTTCTTCTTCTTCTCCCTTCAATGTTCTTTTTTAACTTGTTCTGCTATGAGAAAATAAAGACTCTTATGCGTACCAGATTAATTGATGGACTGAACCATTTAACCACTTGAATACATTTCTAAGTACACAATTCTACAATATTCACATACCACAAAACAGATGCAACACTTAAAATCGCTCAATAATTAAAATATTATTCTCCAACAGTAATTTATTAACAACTAAAATACTACGCACGTACTTTCGCGATGTATCTGTTTTCTATTTATCAAAATTTATTCAAATATTCCCCTGTCTGCGCGTTAAAGAGGATGCTAGAGAAAGAAAATAAAAACTTCAAATCTAATTGATTCGCGCCAGACAACGGTTGACCCTTCGACCCAAACCAGGCCCCAAAATGAGCACCACTGGACTCCCGTAGATAAGTCCGCCCTGCAGATCACGGCATCACGCCACCGCACCACCCAGATACTTTAAAGCAACCCCCGGCGAAAGAGTGGCTGGTAGAGGCTCGGTCATAGGGTGTAAGGGAGGGTAAGGGGGACAGGGGTGGCACGGAGGCACTAACATTCTCTGTGCTATGGAAGAACGGTAGGGACGAGCCAGCCGCGCGCCACAATTCCATAACGACCTCTCCACCCCTTTACATAGATAATGTCTCCCCCTCGGCCCGCACAGCCCTCCGCCTCGCAACTTCTGGCCCGCCAACCACCTCCGGAAAGAATTTCCATATGAACCGTCCCGCTGGCATTCGTTGCTTTTCCCAGTTGCATTTTGCAGCACGTGCCGCTCGCCCCCCATGATGAGCGGAGGAAATAGCTGGCGAACGCGTTTCTCGCGGAAAAATTCACCAACGATTGCCGCTGGCAAACGCTGCTTCGTCTTCCCTGGTTAGTTTACGCGAAATCGCGAAGATACCTCGTGGCGGTCGATGTATAATAAAACGTTGCTTGTAGGATGAATTAACGCGTTCATTACCACGCGAATTTTCTATATTTTGCTATGGCAGCAGCCATAGATTGAAATATATTACACCGGAACGTTTCATTTGAAGGATTATTAGATATTACTAAATTTTAGAGCGTTTTCGAATTTTCCGTAAATCTATAGACATTCTCTGATGGCGATACGTACTCGTTCCTTTAATCATGAAACGAAAGACGAGTAGAAAAGTAGAAACAAACGCAAATTGAAAAGCCTATGACAGTAAAGAGGCGCTTCTAATAATTACGTTGTATTGTTTGGAAGAAAATGATAGGTGTCGTTTTCGAACGGGCGAAAATTTATTACTACGAGTTTATTGCACGTTTGAAGAAGTAATTTGGTTTTGATTGATCGCGAGCCAAGTTGATTCACTGAAATTATTGGAAAGTGCTGCAAATACTTTACATTTCCTTCGAAACGTTTGCATTTTTAATACTCGCACTTTTTAAATAATTGTAGAGGCAGATAACTGAAAGCTCGTTATATTTCATAAACTTAATACTTCAGTGGTAAATGAATTAATTGGAAATTTTCCTATGGTACGATCGATACCTAGCGCACTTTATATTTTCATCTTTGTATTCATTTCCGCGAATAAAACGAGTAAAAATTTGTTAATAATAACCAAACGAACGATACCAACTGTTCTTGGAATGAGTGGCGCGAACTGAAGCAATTATATCGGTAGAGTTCAATACCGACCTCCGGCACAGTTATTCGCAATTCGCTTATTAAATGTAACAGTTAAAAGGAATAACCTGAATTCAACCAAGCCGGAGGGAAGCTCTCTTTTTCTCGCAAGTAATACCTTTGACTGCTCTTCGCTGCGTTCTTTCCATTCCTTACATACTCAGCTAGTCCGACGGAAAGATTCCTATGTGCACCTTTCATCTTCCGTTCGTTGCTTTTTCCAATTGCGCTTGGTCGAGAATTGCGCGATAACTTTGGCAAAAAGGTTAACAAAAGAGTGGCGAACGAGAACATCTTAATTCGAAGTATGCTTTTCTAGTACGTAATTGTTATGCGCTTCTCATTGAAAGAAAAAATTCATCTGTATACACGCGGTCGTTTACAAACACGTGGATACTTTGTTGTACAAATTTATAATGTGAGAGGATAAATGTTACGGTATTTCTAAGTGTCTATTTTTTGTGAAAGATACATTAACGCGTTACAGATATAAGTAGATTTTCTTGCAAAATTGTTATTATAGCGTGAACCAACGATAGCAGGCGCGTTTACTTCTTCTCTCAAAAATTCGTGTATTTATTAACTTTCATTTTATAACATATTTATTCCTTCATGATTTATAAACTCATGTATGATTGCCTCGTTTACGACATGTATGATTGATGGAATTCTAATTGCCTTCGCATACTATCGTTTATACCTCCCACCGTTGCAAACTCTATCAACAAGTATTCATCACCACGTTCAATATTTACATGGAAATGTTGCAAAATATAATATTATATCGAAATTGAGTGGAAGTACATTTTCGATATTATAGTCTGCTACTATAAAACGAAGTTCAATGAACGTAACTGTACTGTTCATAAGTAGACCGCAAGGAATACACAGAATTAAAAGGACAAAGTATTTCCTATAATATCCGAGGGATGAAACAAACGTGTGCATATGTTGCATTTCTTCAATTATATTTATATAAATCTCCATCTGCGCGAACACTTTCAGTTTATCTATAACACAAAGTTTATAGCATAATTAAGTATCAGAACGAAACTGAAATGAAGATTAATATTTCAAGGAATGCTTAGAATAAAACGGAAAGCATAAGTTTAAAGCAGTTGAACGCAATTTGGAAATTCACGATAATAAAATTTCACGGTTTCTTCCTTAACCAACCATTCTCGGTAGGAACGTCGCAAAAGCTCGCTTCCGGGAGACGCGGTTTATTGCATATGGCGCGATTCGATTCGCCGAAGTGGCAAATAGCAAGACAATTTCGTCGTTTGATTATACACCGCATTTACTTCAGATAATGCCACGCAGTTAAGTATATTTGTATACCGAATGAACGCGGGCGTTTAAACAAATAGCACACATGATGTAGACGGCGTTGCAGTTATAGCTGCAACAGCTGCGTTTAGCGGCACGGAATTTGCGAATTTTGCGGAAGGATGCGCCACGGAAAGGCCCTGCCAACCTGCTGGCTAGAAATGGAAGCAACGTACTTTTGTACGTACGAGTTGCGTCTCGAGTGATCGTCTTAATTAACCAACCTCTCTCAGCCGACAACCGCTTAATGCACGCGTAATAAGTGTACCGAACATTTAACAACGTTCTGTTGCACGAACGCTCGTTCAATAGAAAAGGGAGAACTGGAAAAGATTCTGTTTTGAAAGATGTTGAAGTTTCCATTATGTGGAAGGCTAAGTTAATTTTTTCAGACTTTCTACAGCGAGTGCTTTATTAATTAGGGGCTGTTATAAATGAAAGTGATCCCTTCGTTGGAAATAAGACGAGAATGCAGAATGGAATTTTTCTTTGATAGACTCAATTTTCGAAAAAATTGTATATATAACGCTATGTTAATTAATGCTTTCAGAATAAAATTTTGTTACTCTGCGAGAGAACATTTCTTTTTATTTACAATGAATAACAAAAACGTATCTTTTTCGATGATTTTCTATGGAAGGTATAACGCATTAATATTGGAGATTAGTAGTAGATAATTGAAAAAAATACATTCATTAATTAATTAATTAGCGTTTTGTGAAAATAGAAATTGCGTATTCCTTGGCCATTTCAGTTTTGACGTAGGAGAATTATCTAGCTGCAAATTTTACATTCATACCACTTAACGTCAAATATTGCGCTATGAAAAGGTATTATGCATTAACAAATGAATACATTGAAACGCACAGTACCTCAGGGAAAAATTCAAAGAGTACGGGCAACATAGTTTTGAATAAAGTAATATTTAATCAAAGTTACGATATCGCGTATTCTTTGGACACTTCGTATTTCATACAAAAATATCCTCGGAATTTTTATTTTACCCTGCTAGCCATTAAATATTATGTTCTAAAAATGCTACATATTAATATACAAATACACCGTAACGTATAATACCCTGGAGGGAGATTCAAGGAGTATGGACGATCTGGGACAAAACAGCGAGCATAATTTGGACGCCGATAGCACTAACGTCAATTCGTTTATTAGTACAGTCGGATTATAAACGTAAATTTTAATTAGGGCTAAACACACGTTATATTTTAGTTGTTGGGTTAATTACAGCCGACTGTTAATTGCCGTTATTGTTATACCGTTTGTAATATTACGGGTAAAATATAAAGCGTAACGTGCCACCGCATAATCCAAGAAGATTATACGATGACGTGGTGAAGCGAACGTGGATCAAATGTAAAAGTACGGGCCGATGTTACGCTTATTAGCGATATTGGCTACATTATTGTACGCTGCGGGCAAGTTTAGCAGTGTCATAAATTCGTATTATCTCGCAGTTCAGAAATTATTCGATTATAGGTAACATAATTAGAACGAAATTACGTGGCACATTATAGTCTGTAAAATCGGTATTACTTCGCATCATCTATTGGTCGAACAATTCACGAAAATAAAATTCCTCAAAAATTTGTTCCTATCCTCGATTATTATTTACCATTTTCTTGGTTACGTTAGATCCTTCTGTAAGTAACGCCAACTACCTGGAAATTTACAGCAACGACGGTCGTCACGTTAAGAGGTCTGTAAAAGGTACATAGAAAGTTTATCAGAGATTAGGAAAACTGTGTGTATCTCTTATCGATTGTTTATTTTCAGCTAATATATTTAGCGGAAAAATCGCATTATTTACGGGTTGACTTGATAAAAAGTCGTTAAGAGAAAAGTTTTATAAAAGAGGACTAGCAGATTTAATGGAAGGATGGTAAACAATTATGAAGATGATGGAAAAGGGATCACGATTAATCACCGATAGGTAACGATCAATTTTCACTCAATATATTTATCGGAAAAATCATGTTATTTATGAGTTGACCTAATAAGATTGATTAAAGTAAACGTGGTATCTTTTCTATCTCTTGAAATTTACATATTTTCGCAAAAGGTATTCATCCTTACAATTCGTCCTTTTCAGTTTTCCTTTACTTTCATCTAACATATTTATCAGATGTATGACGTTACTTATACGTTGACCCAGTAAAATTAATTAAACCTTATTAGTCGACGTTTGGAAATTCACCATCAGTTGCAGAAGGTTTCTTTCTATAATTAACTCATTGCTACGAATTTTGTAGAAGATCTAATTAATCCTCTCGTTATTAAAAGCCATTATACTAGATTTTCTTTTTGTAGAGACGAATGATGTTTACAGTAGCCTTTCAGCGAAGTAACGGTTGCGTACAATTGGTAATTACAGTGTGCAACTTAGTTAACATGTTAACCGTAGTTTACAGACGTTGACCAGAAATTTGAAATGCAAAATGGTTAGTTACAACTTGGCATGTAATTTTGCTAGGTTTTGTTTCGTTATTCAATACCTTCAAATAATTTTTCCTGATAATGATAGCTTTAATGGTAAAATTTCGTTGCAATGTTTTAAAAGAGGCTTGCGAATAACATTCAAAGAATAGAGGAATAACAAATACCTGGAAAAGGTGAAAAAAGATAAAGATAAAAAAAAAGACACAAAATATTTCTACTGCATTTGATATCGTAAAACGAACAGAATTCAATAAATGGAACACAATAAAACAAACAACAAAGTTCGCTTGTAGTATAAATTTTATCTCTCAGGACGTAAACGTAGCACCTATTTCATAACTCCAAAAAGATGTTATAAAATAAAGTTTTTCAAAACCTGGCACAAAACAGAGTATTGCTTTAAACAAAAGAAAGAGTATTGGTTTAAGCCAGTAATAAGGAGAGTTTTTTCTACAGAGAAAAGCAATATTTTACCTTTGTATAATATACAAACTAACTGAACGATGCAAATCTACTGGACTTCAGAAATAACCACGATTTCCAACTTAATATAAAAACACGATGTATTGCATTCTACACACACACTTGTTATTAATATGCACAATCTGTTGTTTCAATTTTAATTTAAACACCTTAAAACATTATAGATCTTGTCTCTGTTAAAATACAAAAAATTCGAGTATCGCGGTCGAATTGGAAACTCAACCGTCTCCGAATCAAGAATTTAAACAATTTCAACTCTACCAAGCAACGCATCTCATCAGAGACCATTCTACCAACATATTTACCAGCATATCAAAACTCAATCGCCAAACTTCTTACTAACATTATCGTCAGGAAATTTTATTCAAATCAATGAACCGTACATCTTCTAAACTTCCTCTGTTTGCATAGCCCAGATCCTTAAGTCCGTGTATACACAAGAAGCACGCAGATGGTATGTCCCGAATACCAGTTCAAAGTGAACGAGACTTACTCGTTTCATCGAGCGGCCAAGTTGCCGTGGATAGAGTTCCTGCGGGACGTGCAATAAACAAAGCAGGCTAAATCGTCGGTCGGAGCTGATAAAATAGCGCGCGGGCCGGTCAACGAGATCGGCTTCTAATCTCTGGCCCGGCGGGACCGAGTTACTGATAATTGCAACAGGGAACTCGCGAAACGGACGATAAATCACGGCCGCTGTAAAATATAGGAAACGATCACTGGTATCGAAGGCCCGTAGCCGGAGGCCGATAAGGCGAGCGATAAATCAGCCAGGATGCACCTGCCGATCGAAACGGATCGCGCGCAATTCTGGCCTGGACTAGCCTCCGAAGGTAACCTCTCTTTTAAAAAAGAGATCCCACTGTATTTGGCTGGACAGTGACACGTTTATCTGAGCTAACCGCCGTGCACGACGTATTTGTTAGAGAATGGACGTTCCTCAAGTATTAATACGATTAGTGACACAAGTATCGACGATCGTTAATAAATCCTTGAGACGCGGATATCGTAAATTGTCGATGCAATCGATTCCATCGAGTTACAGTGATGTTTAGGATGCATTTATAGGAAATACGCTGGCGTAAATATAGTAGTACATAGTGTCCAAAAGTATACTTGTTTATTCTTGCCATATTTCAATTACCAAACAACAGTCACGTCAGGCCAACGTCATTTTGGTTCTTCATAATCATCACGGTTGTGTGTAATGATATATCACGAGCCGCTTAAATAAATGTCCAAAAGTGAATGTATAATAATCAAATCGGCGTTTATAATTGTCATACCATACACAACTATTTTGTTGCTCGACAAGCTCTTTACCTCTGGACTCTTTAGTTCTTGAATTATAAGATAGTTTGGTGACGGTATTCTAAACAGGTAGAAAGACTTCTCATGTTAATATAGCCATTGATATTTAAACAGCAAATATATGTATTAATAGATATATGCAGTAGATACTAAAATAAATTATTGCGAAGTTTTTCAATATATAGTACAGATTTATGAGTGTGATGATTTTGTAAAAAGTATTGCTTCTGAGTATTATTTCATCATTCCTTTGTATAGTTTGATAATATTCATATAGTGTTACTACAAATCGACCAAAGAATTAACGTACAGAATTTGAGTGGTTTGAAAAATACTATGGACTATCGGCGAACAAAAGCAAAGTAAAGAAGCAAATAGAAGAAATGGAAATGTAGAGAGTAATAATTAACCAAATGACTTTGTCGGGCCGCATTTTAACTCGTTAGCAGCGAAAATTTCGTAGGCTAAGCACCCAGTTTTAATCATGTACTTTACGTAAATCTGTCCCGATAGGAATAATGCAATCGGTGGACTATAATTAAAACTTTCACGACATCATCAATTTAGCGAATTTAAAACACCGGCTGTTCCGCACAATAAAACGTCTCTCGTCACATTCGATCCCCATAAACCGTCAAACGAGTGCAACTAAATAAAATCTGTGTTCTGTTTGCTTTGAACGGTACATCATAGTATATGTATATATTATGCTTTTAATTCTTCAAATTAAATTTTAAATTCTTCAAATGATAGTTTTATTTATTGCCCTAGAGACAATCGTGCTGATAATGCGATATAAATCAGTCGATATAAATCATCCAACATGTTTCTCTCCTTCTTTCTTTTTTTTTTTTTTTTCTTGCTTTCGTTTTATAACGCGTCTGCTCCTTAGAACTAAAGAAAGAGGTAATTACGTGAGAATTTATGAGAGTTTACTGACATAAAGTGTGGCTATTGTTAGAAGTTTGGTGTAATGGCTTTTGCTAATTGTAATGTTTTTGTAAATAACACGAACGACAAAGAGAATTTCTCCTTAATAGGTCTTTTACGTGACACTGTTGGTCTTTGTAAGAGCGCAGAATTGAAAGAGTTTGAACAATTTCGATGAATATTAATAAAATAAAATTTGTACTACGTTCATACGTAGAAGTTAAATAAAAATTTCAATGAAAAGTATTTTGAAAGGAATATTACGAAATTGATGAATTATCAAAAGAATGAAGCTTTAGAAAATATTTGCTTTTTTTTTTTTGTTACGACTAATAAAGTCATAGTGAACTCAATAACAATATTGAGAACTCGATTGAATATTAAAATCACTTACCACGTTCAAATTGTAGTAATTATGCTTGGAATTTAATCTACGTTTGTATGAATGTTTTACCTGAAAAAAGAAAAACAAATTTTTATACATATCGCTAATTTAAATTGAAAAAAAAAATACAACATGTAATTGTGTAAAATTGCAATCCTAATGTATAGTATAGTAATATAACATATATCAGCGCCTGGAATTATTTGAATAGCAGTCACTGAATATATATGTCACCGATTTTATTACAGAATAACAAGACCAATTGTTTCATGATATGGTTAATACAAGTTTCATGATGTGGTTATTGCAAATTGATTTTAATTGTATCTATGATAATATTAAATTAATAGAGTAACAGTTATCGATTTTTCAATTTGTTCGAATAATTACGTATACCGTACAATATACATATATCTCGTTCTATTATGCATATAACATTCCTATTTATTATTACGTACGAAGTAATTTTCATCTGAAATTAATGTTTCTCAAATAATAATTTTGTTGAACAATTATACGTAATTGAAGTATATGAACTCCAGCAGGCAGTTTATTATACCTATAAATATAATTGTACTCTAACAAAAGGACTTTAAAATCGTATTAAAAATACTGCTTTCCAATTTTCGTTGTCTTTTGTACAATAAGCTTTATATAATTCGAATAAAAATATCATTTAAGCCAGTCATTCGGAACAATTTCACAGGTATCTCTCTCTTATTGCTAATCCTACTACATGCGAAAATGTTGACGAATTTGAAAACTCGACAAAAGAAAGAAAAACGTTACGAATCATAATGTTCGTCGTCCTGAATCGATTATCTTTCTACTAAGGCAATTTGTCGTATCAGTAAAATTAATTAGGACGTTAATGAATCCCAAATGAACGAAACGTACGGTAGTTGAGTTTGACAAATTTCAGACAATTTTATTCAAAACTCGAAGCGTTGAAGGATTAAGTGAACTTGCCTTAACAAATCTATCAAGTACATAATTTCATTTATTGCTGTAGAGATAATCGCGTTGGTAAGTTGAGATGAAGAATTTTCAATTACAGAAGATTCCATTAAGACCAGGAGAGAAGAATGATTCCATTAGAAGCGCGAGATACCATGATGTATCCATCTTAAAAAATTGTCTGAAATACTTTATCACTGTCGAAGAATCACCGATCGTCAGACTTCGCGTTAAAGGAGCGTCGTTGTCAGACGCGCTGCAGCAAGTGACGATTTTCATCGCGCGAGGTTTCCGGAACACGCTCGAGACCCGTGCTCCCAATTCGCAATCACGAATCGCCTATTAACGGGCTGACACTCGCAGAAGAGACGCGTCACCGCAGATGGATTCCTTGTCTCTCGCCATTATCATTATACACGCGCAATTTACCACGGGGGTTCACTTCCTCCCGCGTTTCTAGCACCGCCTCGTAACACTTCTAAGGTGTGTTCACGAGTTCACAGCTCGTTAACCCGGTCTGTTGTGGAAATTCTGCATGAACCGGTAACTCGACAATGTCGTTCGGCCAACTTCCAGCCATGAACGGTCTCTAATCTCCTACTGCTGCAGAATCGATCTTTGCAAATGCCGCTTAATGACCTAACCAGATCTTTCTTTTATAATTCAATGGATGATTAAAAGTATAATAGATGCTTGTGAAACGCTGTGCTCGTATAACGCGATCAGAAAATTACTACCGCTTCCTTAAAAAAACGCGATTGGGAAATTGCTCCATAAAAAAAAAACTCCATAAATAATACGGTGGAAAACAAAAATAAGAGGACAGGTAGTGGATGTAGGTAGTTTAACGTTTAATTAACTATTGTTTATTAATAGGATATTTAATCGAAGTGTACATTCGTTGTGATACATCAAGCTTTATTTATTGTCGATTATTTAGATAGATTATTTAGTGAATAATTGGAATTAATATTTGCATTCCTGCGTAAACAAGCCGCATTTAATGAAACATCATCGACGTTTCTATTCCCATTATCTGTCTTCTTATTTTTGTCCCCGACTGTATTTCATTGATCGAAACATTAACCAAAGTTAATTTCGTTAAAAAATTATTAACGATGAAAAGTTTCATTTCATTTCTATACCAATTTAATGAAGTACCGAACGTTAATTAGCAATACGATTTCGGACCAAGAAATAAGGAACGACTACAAATGTTCATGACGATAATTGCAGAAACCTCTTTTTAGAATTAGCACGGTACAAATATGCGACGAATAAAGGCAAACGATGTATCTCCATGAAAAGGTAATTCTTCGTCGCAAAACTAATAATGGCAAAGAATTAAAAGGGGCAAAAACGAAGCTAAACAAGTTTGAAGAAAGTGGAACAGGTACAGAAACGGCGCAAATTGAGAGTACATTTGCGACGAAGTGCATCAACGTAATAAATGATTCCTGTGTTCTTTTCTCTCTTCTATTTTCTTCGGTCTGGCCACTGGAGGCGGTGACATTTTTTGCTCGGGATTTTTCACGAAAGAACACATGCCTGATATTCAGAGTGCATCCGTCACTGTCAAAGATCTATTCGAAAACGACGAGAAGAATAAGAAACGGCGCTCGGTAAATATACCCAAGTTGCGTCTCTAACGACATGAAAATCGAGACCCTTTCGTTTCATTTCAAGAGAAACGTCCTTCTTGTACAAATTACTTGTTTACGATCAATATTTGAGACGTCTAAAATTGAGCGTCTGAAACTCGCTACCTCCGGCTCCCGTTCGAAACTTACTGATTACTCTTCCTTTCTTCCTTCTTTGTTGGCAGATCTTTTCTAAAAATAGCCGTAATTCAATATAAACCTCTCAACTTTGCTTTCTAAACTTTGAAATTTAATTTCTTCGAATTATTATCCTCTCTGCTGATTAATTTAATCAAAGGAAAGTGATGGATATTACATAAATAGAATTACCTAAGAACGGTTAATTAAGGGCTCAAACTGCATCAAAAAGTCGGAGAATAATTTTACCGAAGGGAAATACTACTTCTTCCCGTGATATTTAATGATATGAATATATATGATATATATATATATTGATATTTGAAAAATAGCGAGAGCCAATTTGTTGCAACGATACACGAAAGCAAAATGTATGAATTAAGGAAAACCTAATATCTATAAGCGATATGCTTAGTATATTTTTATAGAATCGACAAATAATACATTTTAATCATCTGTTTAAAAATTCAATATCAACGACGTATCATTAAAATTTTGTTAAAATACTGGTTCTTATAAATAAGTTTTAGACAAGTTTAGAAGAATCTTTTTTTCTACCTGATCTGTATCTTAAAAACTGCGATGAAGAAACTTTTCTGCTTTGTTTCGTTGCGAATTTAGTTGAAAATTTATTTCATAAATTGTGTGACTCTTGTGCCAGCCTCATCTGTCAGTATCTCACTGCATATTTGTCCGTTTCGTGAAAATTAATTTTATTAAACCCAAAATCAATTTTCGTATTAATAATAAATACAGAATGTAATTATTATTTATCAACGCGTAACGTTCGCTTATCGATTAAGAGGTTATGCATAAAGAAGCATCTTACAAGAAAAATATTAGACACAAGCGATCTAATGGATAATTCTCAGTGCGGTGTTACTAGCTGCCTCGAAGCGTTTAATATAAACTTTATTAATATATCCTAGGAAATTCAAATTCGAATTTACATAGAAACTTTCCGTGCAACATCTAAACAATCCCGCGGAAAAGCGGGCTCTCGTTTGCCACAGAATTCCTTGGGAAACGGAAGTTCCGCAGTCGTAGCTGCTCCACATAGATAACTGCAACTGCATCTTGCATACCAGAGTACTTCCCATTTTATACTCGTTTTACTACTTCGTTATTAATGTTTATTATTCTACGTTGATAAGTTTCAAGACCACCTAGTACGGTACATGACTTACACAATTATGAGTGAATTTTATCTAAGTAGAATCTTCATTCAAACTAGCAATCTCATGCAAATATTGATGCAAAGTAGCTTATTTACCTTAGGAAAATGCATAAACTTTGCCCACAGGTGTATACACGCTTATGTATTAAGCGTATACATGAATGTGGATACATTGTAAATGTAAAAATTACGGAAAAATTGAGCGAGATGAATATATATCCTTTCGTGTGATAAAAATCTTGTAATATACATATATACGTTGGAAAAGAAGAAAGTTTCATTGAAACTACGAGATGATATACAAGTCATATGAAGTATTCCAACAACCAATTATCTATTATACTAATAATCCTCCATGCTTAACAAGATTACCTTCAACGCAACTATTCGTTGTATACTAATTATTTGACTAACAATAAGTGCATGTATATTTGTAGCAAATATACATTTTTAAACTAGTGTAGGATCTTTACTACATGTAGTTTATTTACAATAAATGGATTAAACAGGTGTTGATTAAACAGGAAACGATGGTTGTTTAACGTGAACTAATCACAATATCGTATTATAATTAAGACAACTAGATAATTAATTTGCAACTCTCGTCACCACGGATTCAACTCTCTCTCTCGACAACGCAATTCGCACTCTATGATTTCTCAACTCACAATGAATGTTAATTCGTTTATGTCCCTTAGCAACCTCTTGTCTTTGTCTTAGCCTCATGTCTTTTCCCTTAGCCCCACCACGCACATGTTCCGCAACCTCTTGTTTATAATTCACCCAACCCTCCCGCCCCTCGTTCACGATACTACACTAGCTTAATATTTTATAAAAAAAGAAAATAATCGCGATAACCCTATTTCAGCATAATACCAGTCAAATTTCGAAGAGGTTCGTACGACAAGTATAACATATTCATAAAATTTTCCTATATGGTAAATGTTCAAACACTTCGATGAATCACCATATGTCCATAATGTGAGCATTGATATAAAAATTCATAGTATTATTATATATACATATGTATGAACTATTTTTCATCGGTAAGTTGTATGATATAAACCTTTATAAAATAATTTCACATTTATCCGTCAAATGAGTCACGACTTGTGAAAGGTAAAATAATTCCGAACGATTCTTCGCACTTGCATCCCTCCATCAAGAAAATATCATCGCGAACAATTAATTCGTCACTTTAGCCAGAAATAATTTGATTAAGCACGTAATTAAATCAATATAACGGAGCCCGGTCGGCGTTTAACGGGCTCGCAGAAAACTTCGCCATTTCGTAATCCCAACAATCGTTGGGAATTAATAAGTACAAACTTCGTTGGCCTACAAATCAAATCTCGGCTCGAAAACGATAGATGGGAAAACGGTCGGAAACGCTTCAAATATTTAAACGTCAATTCAAGCTCATTACCAATTTCCTATTCATCGGGTTCATGCTCTCGATCGTACTCGGCTCGCCAACGCCAACGTTCCGCTGGCTGGTTCCGCGCTACTTCGCGCGCACTTTCATCGCCGCCTCTCAAAAGGATACGCGAACTTCGCGAATTTACAGTTCGTTAACTCGCCCCATTGCCAGAATTGCAGCATCTCCCGCGAGCTGAATTTCAGAATTCGTAATCCATCCCTTTCTATCTCTCGTTCCTTTCTCGTCCATCCATCGTCTCTGCTTGATACTATCGTGACACCGATTCGGTGTAAACGCGAGAGAAACGCGAGATATCCTCCCTCTTCGAAATAATTATTTCATGTCGTAATCAGCGTGTTTCCAAGCGATCCTTGATACTTTTCGACGAATTTTTCTCGCAAAACGAGAAGCTCGTGATAAATTTCTCTCGTGCACGTGCCATTTGTTCCGTGTTTATTGGATATCAAATCTTTCGCTTAGTTTTATTTATTTTTCACTTGGATCATTTGCTCCCTCTTTTATCGACCTTTTTATTCGTTGTTTTCATCCGTATTATTAATGTTAGAGATTTTAACTTTTGCACGGGTTAGATCACTCCGATGGTACGTCGTTGTATCTATTGCTGTACTGTACAGAGTGTCGCAGAATTTGTAGGAAATATTTATAGAATTGAGAGAAGTTCGTGTAGAAAAATGTTGAGTCTCGAGTATAGCTATTTATATTCTGGAAACATCAATTTCGAAATTCGTCTAATTTGTACATTTACAATGACTTCAAAAGATATTGGCAAATATCCGTATTTCCTTATGAAACGTCTTTCCACCAGAACTTACGTTCCATTTTCACAGTATGAAATTTTTGTAATTATATGAAAGTGCCATACATTCAACGACACTAAATTTAATATACTTACTTGAACATAAATAATCTACCCTATGTACAATAAAAAGATTTATGCTACGTTTTTCGTGTAATTGCGATTCTCTCGAATCTTACAAACACGTGCTTGCTGCCATTCCTTCCCAAACTTATCCGCGTTTAATAAAAATATGTTCGATTTTCGATTATCTGCTTCGTTCCAAACGAAAACACACTAAAATGCGACCAAACTCGTGTCTCTTGATCTCATTTCGTTCAACCCTTTACAAATTTTGACAGCTTAAAACAACGGTGCAAAAAATTCGTCCAAGAAACGAGAGCTGTTTGATTTCTCGAACGAGCGATTCGCCGGGCAAACAGACACAACCCCACTGATTAATAAATATATAAAAGCGTCTTTTATTTTACCGAACAACGAATGAACCGCGTGGACGCCGCAACACCTTCGATCCTCGCGAAGCTAAGTACATAACCGGATACTTGTACGACACGAAGACTACAACGGGTTCACGAGTTCGCAGCTCGTTAAATTTCGCGTCGCAACGAGCGATGAGCTTGAAAAGGGGTGGATGGTTCGCTTATGCCATTGTGGCAAGTTCGTGCCATAACTCGTGCCTGCCGCGGCAAGCTAAGACATTTTAATTATCTTTCGAGCACGTCTCCCCTGTGATGTTGGATGCTCGAGCTCCTCACGCCTCCAGCCTCGGCCAGTTTTTCTCCGAGTACCGGTCCCCCCCGGCGATCGTTACGCGACCGGCCAGGATTTACGGACGCTAGGCGCTCCACTTTGGCGAAATGAAACGATATTCTTCGCCAGCTCACGGTCGGCCTCGCGGCTAATATCCGCGGCGCGGATTTTCTGGCCCCGACCGCGACGATGAACTTGTTATTCCGTTCCCGGCCGACGAAACTTTATTGCTCGACCTACGGTTCGTTAAATTCAGCGCGTGTTACGCCACGACGCGCCGGCTGCTGCCACCGACGCCACGACCTACCCGTTGGTTCCCCGTCTTCGGGGCTAATTACGCAAGCCGATGCGCCGTTGTTAATTGTGTTTTACTTGCGTTCTGGGAGATAGCTGCTCGGCATTCTCTGTTTTTCTTCGCCTCGGTTCGAGGCTCCGTCTTCGAAAAATCCGAGGTATTCCAGTAATTGTTTGGTACTTTAGCGAGAGAAGGAATAGTGGATGGATCGTAGACAGAAGTTTGGTCTTTGTTAATTAGAAAATGATTTGCAGGGTGGAAGAGACGAAGCGAGCGTACGGTGCGAGATCGCGGGCAACTTGGTACGCGGCAATCGCGTATTGAGTGGATTGCCGGCTTTTTCTTTTCTTTATTCAATGTATTTGTTACGAGCAAAATTTACGAATCTGCAGGTCGCGAGGTGAGAACAGTGTATCGTATTTCGGAATGTTACACTACATAGAGGAGGCATTAAAGAAATCGTTTGTGTAATCTTTTATGATAAGGATATGAAAATTATCTTATACGAAATAACTGGCCTAAATTATCAGAAGAACGCTTATCGAGACAAATTTTCGTCTCAAAGTTTCACAACTTCCATTTCTCAACTTTGTTATTCAAATTACTGAGTATAAACAATTGTGAAAAGACAATACTGGCAGTAAAATATAATCGTCAAAAATGTTTACAATTTCCTAGTGATTTTTCCTTAAACATCCTGATGCTCATTCACCCAAGTACTTTACTATTTGTAGAAATTCATTATATTCTATATGTTCCAATAAAATTAATCTTCAAGATTCGTCGACAAAGTTCCACGCTCTCCCAAAGCAATAGAAAATATACAAAATCATTTCGCTCGAAAAAATGAAAAACCAACGTAACGTCATATCAAACCTCAGCGAACCTCGAAAAAGGAGATCGACCGATAGTTGGAAGAATCGATAGGGCGTACATGCTGCGGCGAAGCGGTATGGTCAGTCGAATTTCATTAAATCGGAGCGGAAACAACGATGTTCCAGGAGAAGTCGCTCGTCCGCGTCATTGCAGCAGTTCGCAATGTCGGACATAACGACGCGATTCCACCGCTGCTGTTCAGGCTCGCGTGCAAACCGGTCAACCGTGCTGATTTATTATTCGTAGGAAATTTATTATTTACACGTAGTGGCCGTCCACTGGCGGGGCGTTTTCCGCCAGTCCGCGGGGACTGGGCCGAACAAAAGGGAAAATCTGCCGCGCGATAAATTCCGGAAATCAATTGGATTCGCGGGGGACGGCGGCGCGTTAACGGCCGTGCCTGGCTAATATAATGGCCGGCCGATAAATAATAATTATTGCGAAGCGAGCTAATGCGGCACGCGGAACGCCGTGCTGCCTCGTGAAAATATAGTCGACGCCAGGCTGATAATTGCGTTTCGAAGCGGCTCGGCTCTCGCGCAATTTCCGTTACACCGTGCATCGTTGTACTCCGGGGGCTGGCGGCGTTGTTCTTCCGGCGAATCGAGAACGGAGCACTCTCGAAACGAGGCGATTCCCTCGGCGCGCAACTCCAACGATTACGCGCTTCTGTGTTCTTACGCGGTACACGAGTCAACGAACGGCTAATAAAGCAATTCGATATTCCACGAGTATTGTATGTCGGAGAATGTTGGTTTATACAGCGGAGGAACGGTGTTTTGTTTGGGAGATTGGCTGGCCGATGTTGGTGAAATTTACTGGAACTCGATGAAGATGGTTCTAATAGTAAAAAAATAGAAGCGAAAGAGTTCCGGGTTGGAAGGCGACTGTATTTTTTGGGAATATTCAGCGGAACAGGTTTGAAGCGGTTTTGTTTGTTATCACTGCACTGTGACTGCAAATGTTTACGCGAATTCATGTTTCTTTTTTTTTTTTTTTATTGTGGATACAAAAAACGCGCTGGTATAAACAAATGTTTGTTTCACTTGTTAAATATTATAGCAAGTAGAGAGATAATATTTTGCATATTATGTGCGTCATTCTACACGTTTTTGTGTCTCCAAATTTCCCTCAAATGCCTAGCAATTTACACAAAAGCGTACGATACCAAAAATGTATAATAACTTTGTCTGCGTGTAAAAAAACCAGCCAATTTCAATAAAATAGTTACTTTCTTATAAAGGAACAACGATACTGAATAATACTCTATTGAAATAAATATCAACACGTATCCATCTCGTCAGTAAAATGTACAACTGTTATCACTGTTAATACCGGAACGCGATAAATCAGCGTGCAAAGGGTAAAATACAGGCGTATTTTTTACGTTCATCGACCCCGATACATTTGGCCTACGTACGTTCCAACAAAAGTATCGATCACTTAATAACTGCTCCAACTAACTTCCAACTGTACGCCATTCTTCATTCGAAATTAGCTTCGGGATGAACCGTCAAGGTATTCGTACAGCGAGTCCGACCCCATAAATCGCGTTAGTTGCAAAGTTCCGCGTTATCATTACGCCGTAGATCGAACAGGAGTTCGAGCCAATTCTAAATCCTGTCCAGCATAAAAACGAAACGCTCCCCGGTGTCAGGCAATAATCGCGGTTCCTGCTTCAGTAGCGGCACGCAGCGCGCCAGTTCGCGGTTCGTTCCATCCAACGAAACGTCAGGACGTGCCAATAAAAGTTATCCCCCCGGCGATACCGGCGAAGTACGTGCGTATTTTCGTGAAAAAAGGGGCAGAAGGAAGAAGGAAACCGCAGAACGAACGAAAGAACGGAACGGCAAGAAAAGAAAGAAAGAAAGAAATAGAGAGAGAGTATGTGTGTGTGTGTGTGTGTGTGAGAGAGAGAGAGAGAGAGAGAGGGAAAGAACGAGAGAGCGGGGAGAGAAGAAATAAAACGAGAGGCGAATCGTGAGCGATGAATGAGCAGGGATTTGGAAGATGCCCGGACGTCTGGCGTTAGCCATAAGCACGCCACGTGCAATTACGTCTGCCATGGCATCTGCATGTAAATGGGAAAACGGCCGTAGCTGCACGGCCGTATAAATCAAAAATGTAATTCGGAAAAAGGCAGCCGGTGGCTCACGTTCCACGTAACGTCGCGATGCGAAACCACTGGATACCCTTGTCGAACAGCTAATTCGCAGGAGTGCAGTTACTTCGAGAGATCGCCTCATCGAGACAGACACACGGAGCTCCTCCCCTATTTTTCTGTCTTTTCCCTTTCGTAGCTTTCCTACACCTATACGCTTGGCCTATATATGTATGCATGTGTGGCCCGGTGCGTGTTTTATCGAGACGACGACTGCGGAAACGAGGCTGGTCGCCGTTCGCGAAACGGGTACGCGATCGTGAAAGAAGATTCAATCGGCTTCTGACGCGTTCGCGCGGCGAGTAAACGCGAATGCAATTTCGCGAGCTACTGAAAATCGCAGCTGCGATAACGAGGCCAGAACGGGCTTCGTACGAACGGCCGTAGTAGCTTCATGCGAGTGTGCGAAATAGAATTAAGTGCGGTGATAGAGGCCTTGCGAAGAGAGGGAGGAAGACGTAGACACGTGGAAAATAGGAAACCGGCAGCGGCAGTTCAGAGGAATGGAAATTGCGCGGAACTCTCTACAACGATCTCGCGTATCAACTTATCTTCTGGTAAGTCTGTGGCGACCGAATGGAGTATCGAGACGATGCGATAAAGTTGCGAAAAAATGTCTTCCGTTAGAGCTCCTCTGGAACTCTTTCGCAGACGAGAGAGCAGAGTGATGGCAAGTGACCAATTTCGAATGATGTTGAAAATGCGCAGTGTTTGCGAGCAGTAAAGTTCTGTAAGTTTCAGTGATTCGGAATAACGATAGAAATTTATTGGTGAGATATAAATGTAATAGTAGATGTAATGGTAAGGACGAGGTAACACTAGAAGGTAATCAGTATTGGAAAGGTATGGAGAGAAAGACGTGTAAGATATAATAAGATATGGGATATAAGATATAAGAGGAGAATCTAAAACATGTCGTAATCAAATTCCAATAAAGTAGGTGTATGGAAGACTAGTAGAACACGGGAAAGGAATAGAAGTTTTGAAGGAAATAGGACGAGCGTGATGAGAGTGTGAAATGAGCATGACAAAAGATAGAAGAATAGTGTACGATGTGATACCAAAATAAAAATATGAAGTCCAACGATGTACCTACCAAAGTTTTCATGGAGTTACACACAATGGAGTTAGGAACAATAGTACGAATAACAATAGAACAATAATATTGTAGGGAGTTGATGGTTTAATAAGATAGATAATAATAAGTAGTATAATTATGGTACAACTATAGTGCAAATGTGATTTAAACAAATATTATAAGAAAGGAGGATGTACGTGCGAAGTCATTCTAAGCAACAAGATCATGCATTATGAATAAATAAAAAAATTATTAGATAATTCTAGTCCATCTCAAAAGTATAATAATCGTGTATTTGTTAGGTGATGTGAAAGTTATAGAAGATACATTGTACATAAATTGCATAGTGCTATAGACGGTAATGCTTATTTAATGAATTGACATCTTTTATGTTTTTCTTCCTCGTGCGATGATCCGTCATCGAAACGATTATTCAGAGAACTTATATTTTTTCTACTTTCCCGATCTATCACAATTTTCTCCTCCTATTTTTTGTTCTCTGGCACCGATAAATTTTTATTCAAGAACATAGGGTAAAAATAAATATACAAAATGGAAATGGACAAAAATATAATAAAAAACAAATAGTTACAACGTTAAACATGCATACGAATCGTCAGTTCTCTTGGGCACAGTACACGTTACAATTGCTCTTTCCGAAACAAAAAATACGTTCTGAGAGAAACTGACTGTTATAAATCATATATCATAAATGCAAGATACGATACGATGGGTATCACGCTGACAACAGATATAAATCCCAATCTATATTAAAATTTTTTGATTATTTATACACGTATGTATGTATGTATCGAACTTTTATAAATCCTGCGTAACATAAATGCCACAGATGTATAAATGTGCATATAATGATGTAATAATAACAAGTAAATGTAATAATTTATTACCGATCCTATATCACATGAATCTAATTCACCATCATATAACTATACACTAATACCTTCAACTATTGATCCGTTATATTACGTTCATCTGCTTATACACGAAATACTATAATTACTTGAATATCCGCCGATTCGACTGCAATAATCCTATCAACATGGACAAAAAATCCGATTACGAACGATAATCTTTTCGTTAATATAAGTTTCAAACAATTTCATCGGACGCATCTCCACGAAGCACGATGAAACGAACATTTATTTAATCATCGGCATTCCTTCGATGACAACCGCAATCAATGGCGGCAATTTCATTAATCACCCTCGAATAATTAACAATCGAATAAATTCCAGTACGCGTACCGAAATAGCCACGGCTATATACATTTCTGACTCGTACGTTCGTCATTTTGTTATCGATTGGACAACGTATCAATTTCGTATTCTTTTGCGTTGCTTGCTCTTCTTAAGTCGCTAATGCGCGCGCCTAATCACGCGGCTATTTATACATCACCGTTCAAAAGTATGTGGAATCTTGCTTATTTTGGACAGAATCTAATTTGATTACGGAACCACGGCAAAATTTATATGACAAATAACAATTACATTATATTATTATTATTTTACTGTTACAAGAGGATAAAACCCGATCGCAATGAAATAGTAACATCCGTAAGAATTAAACAGTTATGGAACAATTCTTGGATAAAATCGATAACAAATCATTTTGGAAAAGTTCTTCGACGATACTTTGTAACCTACAGAGTAGACGAAAAAAGAGTTCTTTTTAAAAAAAAAAAAAATAGCATCGTTGTTAGTTCAAGTAGTAACACGTGTTTGAAAAATTTTAACGAAAACCAGTAGATACATGGACGAATCGTACATTAAATTTCGATACACTGTCGGTCAATCTTTAAATAAATAAATAAGATTTATTATCCGTTGATTCTATAGAAGGATAATAAGTATTGCTTTTGGTCACTGGTTTCTCGTTTATTTATACATTTCACATTCATGTACCGTTATTATAAATCAAGCAAAGTGTCCTGATACTTGTGAGCGACGGTACACACATAAATATGCGAATTATCTTCTCGTAATACAGGATCGATAAAACATGCGCACGCTTGTAACAGAAGAGCAACGATACCGTTAATAATTTGACGAATGCAATATTAACGCATTTACGATCGATGACGTAGCGTTGCGTCCTTTTACAAATTACGAAATGGAGACGAATATTGGAAGGACTTTTTGATTTTCCAATCAACCGTGTAAAAGCATTGTATTATAATTATTAATCACAATCTTCAAAGTAATGACCTTTCTTTTCTTCAACACTGTTCTCTTAGAATTATTAGTCGATTTAAAATTAGTCGTCCATATAGACGAAGAGATGCAAGATACAATGCAATAAGTACGCACGAATTCTCATTTCAGAAACTTTTTCTCTTTTAGTAGGGAATTTGAAACTTCATTAATATGTCGAGTTCTCATTGGGGTTAGGGGCGTGTAACGAATCTTCATTTGGATTGGCCATTGTTGTTATACGATGTAGATGATGCATACTGGTACCAATATGATTATTACAGAATTTGACAAGTAACCGTGGCGATTAGATACTCGGGATGCTAATGACAATGGTCTTAGGTTCAATAACGAATCCACGGTCAACGGGATAGCAAATGCGTTTTCTTCCAAAGCCTAAGTTGAACTGAACTTACTGGCCCGCAATTCAAGTGTAACTCAACTTACTTGTGCACAGTATAAGTAGAACTCAACTAACTGCCTCAGTCCAAGTGGAACTGCACTTATATACTCCTCTCTATTTAATTCTTATATTTTTAAGGAGAGCTATAAAACTACTTCATACCTCTGTTAGGTAAAAACGTCCATCCCGTGACCGTGGCTACGTCCAGCGACCAGTTCGAGCCCAAACCTACTGTCATAAATCTCGGGCACACATAATCGGATTAAATCATAAACAAGTATTGGGGGTCTTCCAAAAAATTTCAAAAGGAAGGCCCCGATGTCCTTTCATCTCCGACAAATAAATGAGCGCAGTATAATGTACATACGTTAACGGGTAAAACATTGAAGCCATATGCGATGTCTTTCATACAGTTCGATTGAGTTCGATAGAATTATAAATAAAAAAAAAAAAAAAAGAAAAAGAAAAAAACAGACATTCTGTGTTTATTCCTCCATTTATTGGAATTATCAATTATATTTATATATCATATTAGACACGCGATATTTAAGTATCATACGAGAATACGGCATTTCGTATGCACCAATCCAATGCATATCGTTAGATGAAAATACTGGTTTAATTTGTTAACCAGAAAGGAGGAGTTATCTTGTCGCTAAGATTATCAATATTTGTGATATAATAATTTATTCAGACAGTCTGCGTTTCCGACTTCTATCTGCAATTCGATAAAGGAATATATGCAGCAGAGATTATCACGAATATCAACAGAGTTTATAGCGGAACCGCTGTTAAAATAAGGAACCCTCGGTATTGATTCTGGAGATTCTGAAATAGGAATCCTAGGATCAAGAACTGTCTGGACGTACTGCAGAATTCGATAACGAGGTTTCAGTACCACTAATTGAAACACATTCATCCTCGACGTGTGAAGAAATGGCCAAGAAGTCGAGCTCGTCTACCGCAACAGTTCCCTTAGGTTCAAGAAAAATTGAGACGATCCTGAAAGCTCGAGGAACGGTGATGCTGTACCCAGGAAACTATTTTCAGGAACGCCGCACCGACTTACAATCTCAGAGAAACTTAAGCGATTTTGAAACGACACAAAATTGCAACAGGAAATTAGAGCAAGTTTTCTTCGTCAAAACGTGAGAAAAAAGTACGACTGACAGCTTCGTAGGTTGAATTTAACGAAACAAAAGATATTGTTAATATCTTAATGATAAAGTTGCTGATATATTCTATGAAGTATTATTCTTTATATAATATTTCTTTTCATCCGTCTCTTATCTGAAATACCAATGAAAGTTCTTCGGTTCCCACCTTGCAATGACAGGATGAATAAGCACGAAATTCGAGTGATTTAATGCCAGTTCATTTGCAGTCAAAGTAGCAGGTCGATTGACATTGTTCTTTAAAAGGCTGCTAGTCATTCGTCTCAAAAGAGAACGAAGAAAAAGCGGTAGGACTTATCTAAAATTTACGACAATAATACTTTTTCAAATAATATTAATAACATTGTATTTTCATAATAAAATCATACCGATTATAACGGGATAATATTTCGATCAACTTCACCCGGCAAAAGTATATTTATTTTGTAGGCTATGGAGGAAGAAACAACGTTAATTATGAAGCACCATAAATTGTACCAAAAAGTGTATTTCATAAAGCAAACTTTTCGTGAAAAAGAAGCAAAAGGAACAAAGGACCAAAGCTGGACGGAAACTGCTTAAAAGTTTTAATTGGAAACGCTTTTTAAAATTCGTCAATATGGAAACGTTTCATCACTTATTGGCTAACTTAGAGGACCTTCGATAAATCCGCGCAGCTACGTACATTATGACGTACATTATGTGGTGCATAGGAAGTCTCCAACATGCATATGCTTTCTCGCATTCGAAGGCGACGTACAATGAAACGAGTTTCGAGTACTTGTCGTGAAAGCATCGATTTTCGCAATAATCTGATTAATTGACTACCACTGTACGGTTGCTCGGTACGGTACGTACAAGCAATTTATGAATTTAAGAGGACAATTTCCGTTTGGAACGCAACGATAGGAGAACATTTCCAACTTGATTCTGCAAGAATGCTGGATTTAGTTCGAAAGATCCATTAAACACTACTGTGCTTGTTACTTTCGCGGAAGATGAAGATGAAATCTTCTAACATATCACGAAATCAGGCACGCGATATTAAATACATAACGAGAAGAGATATAAAACTTCCTTTCGGTTATTTCTATTACAATAAAAAATTGATCAACGAGAAAAAGAAAAATACCATACGCGAGGCAATTTATCAACTTTAACTTTCATTTATAAAATTTCGTTCAGGTTCCAAACCTTTGGAATCGCACAGTATCCAACACAGAAACACTCTGCGGTCTAAAACATCGTATCAAAACACCGAAAAACAAGCAGATTTAGCTCCGAAAGAGGCCTAATCATCAATGAAGCTCTTCTCCATGTTTCGATCGACGAACGAGGAAGAAACGGCTCGCCAGTGAAACAACGAATTCGGTCCTCATAGAAATATGCTGCACAACGAGATCGATAGGTGAAACGCGGAAAGTGGGATCACGCGATCCGTGAGAGCGAAACGATGCTGGCAGGATGATCCCGCGGAATCGAAACGAAAACGAGGATCGTTCGTGGAACAGGCTCGGACAGTTCGTTGAACTCCGGTTGGCCGGATGCCTAACCAGCGTGATGGGCGTCGATTTCAGCGACGAGACTGCGAATGGCCCGGTCATTTCGACTCGCAATTACCATGATTCTCGGGACAAAGGCACAAGGAGACCGCAGACACTGGCATTGACATCTATTTGTAAACGTGAAAAAGAGGAGCAGCTGGCTGGAACGTCAAGACGTCGAACCACGTCCATCGTTACGTTGTCTCGATTTTTGTATCCTACTTTCGGTGCAAAGAGCTGGACAAGTGTCACCAGCAGGTCGAGCACAATGTTGTAAAAAATGTGGCACGCCATTATCCAGTATCAATCTTCCCTTCTGAGAAGTATATTTGACATTATCAAAGCTTCGGGCGTCAACGTTAAAACGTTTGTTGGCGAATTATCTTTGGAATTGCAACGAACCGATAGAAAATAATTAAGAGGCTGAAATAATCGTCGATGTGATCGTGAGAGATCAAAATTTCCGATAGAAACAAAAAATGCATTTCTGACCATTTTGGAGATTAAATCATTGAACCATCTTTCCAGGTAGAGAGGAAAATAAATGGTAAAAATTGTGTTAAATCGATTTGTATAAGGTGTGGCTACAAAAGACTATAAAAATTACTACGAACGTTTGATACTGCGAGAATGAATCGTAGAACCTGATAAGAAAAAACCGCTTTTCTGGGAAATATGAGTATGCGAAATACATTTTGTAGCCAGTGCGTATGTGCATTAAATTTTGCACACTTCAATTACATATATAGCGTGTTAAGAATTATTTAAATTACAATAAGCAAACAATTGTTTGATTGTAATGCGTAATTTCAAAAATCTTCTCGCGTATCACATATTGAAAACCACTGCCCTAAGTAAATATGGATCTTAGCTTGTCATATTTTATATTTATCTCGTTTCTCGAAGAATCGTACGTACATCATTTTCCACTAAAATTTCTCATTTCTCATCACAGAAGCACAACGGGAAACCCACCCCTTTATTTCGAATGGCTCTGCAACGTCAGAAACGCTAGGGATAAAAGCAGCGATTCGATCACAGAACGCGACCAGATTAACTTGATGACCAAGATTTTTCAACAATTTCGAGTGCAATCGAACGAAGCATCGACGAAGTCGTCGGATGGCACGAACGAAAATAGTAGACGAAATGGAGGGAGCAAATATTTGTCGCAAAATTAACCCTCGATTCGACGAGTACTATCCTCGCATAAACGGATTTCCCTTGAAATCGTTCGATAAACTGCTTTCTCCGGGGCAACGGGATTGATTATTCATTCTGCTTGAGCGTCGAGCGAGAAAGGGAGCCGATACCGAACTCTCGTCTTCTGTGTACGTACTGTCAGTCGTTTTCGATACAAATTTAAATGAAAATGTCCTCGGCAAGCCTCGCCCCGATACATATCACCGATAACCACGCGGTAGTACGAAAGGCAAAAAAAAAAAAATGAAGAGAAAGAGTAAGAGGGGAGTAGACGAAAAAGAAAAAAAAGGATACTCGAAGGAAACGATAAGCGCGCAAATATTGGCGTTCCTGAAATGGCAAGCTAACAGCTGCCTCGTTCGAACGAGTCCTCAAGAGTGCTTTTAATTCTGTGTACAGCCAGCTAGAAAATCGCTGTTTACATCGACAGTTTCGAGGGTGAGCGTTTGTTCCATAATTGAGACCCGAGGGCACGAAATTTCGAGATTCTGAACCCTCCGCGGGATGCAAAACTGCGATACGAGAAACGACTGGGCGAATGAAGATATGGTTTTAGCTACTTTTTTCTCTAGTTTCATCTAACTGGCTGGAAACTTTGCACGTTGGTTTTTCGAGTGACAATAAAACCTTAAAAAGTGGATAATATCGCGGCAATCGAGTTGAGCTAATCTGACGATGATATGGTTTATGTTATATCCTTGCACTTGGACACGATAATCGCAGGAAGAAGACAATTTCGTTGACCTTTCGATTTAAATATCACTTTACGATCAAAAAAGGAGTTGTAAGATATTGTAACATAAAATAGCTAAAAATAGGAAGAATCTGCTAAGTTCGAAGATACAGTTAACAAAATTTTGTGGCAATCAAAGATAGAACTATCGAGACAAATAATATTTCAGTATTACGACGAGGGATATTTCTAAAATTATAGAGAGGGTGAAATTCTACAATCTACATCTATTACGAAAAATTATCTGACTTGTATTAATTAAATACGCTATACAGAAAATACCACAATTGTAAGTCACCACTAGTTATAATAATATTAACGAGCCAAAGTGTAAAATTGATTTTCAATGGAGCAAGGAAATAATTCTCAAGAAAATTACAGTACACGTAATACACGACTTAAAAATTGCTATTTGAAATTAATAGTAAACCTTCGTACAGGTGTTCTTTATAGCATACGTTACCGTAAGTAAAAGAATGCAGGAGCGTGAATGAAATCATGTCTAACAAGTATACTTTCTGTCAATATCGCGAAAACGACCAATAATCGATGCTGCGACTCAGAAATATCTATTCACGTTCGCAATCATCGAATCAATTATTAAAAACGAGCTCGCATTATAATATTTGATTGTAAATCGTATTCGTTGACGGGATAACAATTTCGATCGCATGACAAATCCAGCCGTTTGCCATATTACTATCGCGCTGTCCGGTGAATTAATTATTAATTCCTACTCACAATTATTGCGTTGCGTTGCACGCATACGTAATCAACGAATGTTTGTTGATTCTGTGTACGGTGCACCGGTACACGCATTTGCATGGAAAATTCATCGATGATTTCATTTTTGAAATATCATTAATCAATACCCGACAACTTTCGCGAAATCATTTACATCAAACGTTCAATCATTGGAATAATATTATCTCATTGATTAAATATGTCACGCATGTGTTCCGATATCTGCAATATTTTACGATTGATTTTGGAAATGTCGACGATCATATTGGCATGCAAATAAGAAAATAAAATGATTATCATAAAGTTTGTGTGAAATGACGGAACGAATAAAAAAAAAAAAAATTGTCAATTAGAAATTATCAAATAATCGATGGAGAACACTTACTGTTCTCGTGTCACAATCACTGCATCCGAACTTTTATCAAAGTCAATGGCTTACCTGAAATAAAACAGAGAAATTGTCATCGGTTATTTCTTTCCTTGCTGTGATCAAAATTAATAGTCAGATTGGATAAATAAGGAAAATTTTTACAAATCCTATACTCTGTTCCTACATTTTAAACGTCTTCTTGTTTGAAAGTAGAAAAGTATATTATTATAATTGTGACTTATCTACCAAATGATACATATATCTATCAGTTATGAACTAAACAGCTAGTCAGAGCAAACTATTCCATTTCATCAGCCTATTAAAGTTACCCTAGTTACTGTACACGCACAGAATTCTAATTGGAAACACATTCCGATACGAGACATGATATAACTAAAATATTAACTCACGTAGCTATAATTAATACCATTTGCACAATGACAGTTCTGATACGCGCTCTTCACTGCTAAACATAACGACGTATCAATAGCAAGTCATCAATAATTCAACTAATATCGACAATTGTACATTTCGATGACAGCTTCTACTAAGATATATAGATCTTCTCCTTAAAATAAATAGATCCTCTTAAACGGAATATCACAGAACACGGTATCTGTCATGAAAATCTCTTCCTGGCAGAGAAAAGTCAATGATTTAATATTAATAAGGATTTGCCTCGATAATAGGAAATTTTATAACAAGCTTCCACTCGATAAAACGTCCGATTTATATCATTCGACGAGATAGCTCGAAATCCAGATCATCGAAGCAAGCTAATATACTTAACGAAAATATTAGAATTCCTCGAAATAACAGATGTTTCGTCTGTGTCATAGATTAAGTGCAGCCCGTTTTCTTCAACGTTCTTTATTGGGAACTGTATATAAAACGCGTAACCTGAGCCAAGCTGATCGATCAGAACAGTGAACGGCAGGCTGTGCTGTATAAATCATGTAACGATAATGTTGCATAAAGTAGCAACTCTAAGATATGAAATCTTTTTTTCTCAGTTTTATGTTAGAAATGTTGGTTCTAACAGGTACTGTATATAAGTCTGTTTTATTAACAGACAAGATCAGAATATAACGATTTATTTCGAAGTAAAGTAGCGGGATAATGTTTTTGATTACTAACACTGATTTATGAATATCGATTTCGATTGTAATAATTATCTGGTATTGTATGTCGTTTATTAATATTCATTCATTAATTAACTAATATTATGTTGGCCACATATTACACATATTTCCATCGGTGAAAATACCTGGGAATATCTTCGTAATAACGAGCGATTGATTTTTTCAAACATTGCGCAACTGACTTTCCTTATTCGCACATCTTGCCACAGTTAATTTTTAATATTAGTTCGCATCATGATAAGTGATTTTCTATATTGTCAATTAAGTTTGTATGTATGCACGTTGCGAATTATAACGCGTGATACTTTTTACAGTCATAGTTTACATTTTTAGAAAATGTTCACGTAATTAGGGGATGCATAATTACGGCGATAGGACAAACGATATTTCAACATTGCGACACACCGTCTCTAATCACGGACATTATGATAATAATTTTATCAGTTCGTGCATCGACTCGACGTCTGAACAAAGTACTTACTGTTTGAAAGATATTAGGTATTATTAATTGATAATTAGCTGGTGTACTTTATCCTCAAAGTGAATGCATTATGAGTTTCGAAACATTCTCAGTGATAATGCAGTTGAAGCATAATTCGATAATAAAGCGGATTATGCGACGGGGAAGTATACGCAATTCAACAAGCAAAAATGGGACACTTGCATAAGGAAAATGTATTTTTTAAATACAGCGACTACAAAAAAGTATTTGTACATCTTCTTACTTTTCAACAAGGCGCCTTTTTTTACCAGGTCCTACATTTCGTTTTCACACCGTCGATTTTTTATAGTCGTATGAAACGATACGAAGTTTCATATATTTGAACTTAAATAATCAGAACATAAATGTTATAATATATATTAGGTTGTCCGAAAAGTTTCTTTCGTTTTATAAGATGATAATAGATGAACAACGATTTCTGTTTTATATTATTTTATTGAATTAGGTATGATCCATTTCGTTCTATTTCTATTATTATTTTCGTGCACAATTCAATAAACATTGTGCGTCTATTATTTGCCTCTAAAATGAAAGAAACTCTTAGGACAACCTAATACATATATATTAAATAGTTTTGTAGCCACTAACAAATGACGTGTATCAAACAGCGCAAAAATAGTATATTATATGTGACATTTCACCGATGTCAAATTTCGACAAATCATATTCCAAAGTCTCGTCGAGTAACACACAATTAATACTCCACAATTCCAAGGTTACCAATGCAACAGATTCCTCGCGAAACAAAGCAACAGAGTATAAATTCTAAAAGCATTCAACAATCTCACAAGTCCTCCATTGTATCTAGCCAGCCAAGTAACAATCATAATCCGAACACAATCACTTTATCCCTACCAGAATTATTTCATTTAACGAGAACAGACAACACATTTAACAACCTTCGTTGAAACCGTAAGCAGAGGGGTAAGAAACGTCGGTATGCGAACCTGAAAGAATTCTCGGAGACGTTCACTCGCTATTTTTGCATTATGATCCTCGAGGAATATCCGTGCTGTTTCCATCACTTCAGCCTGTCGAGTGGCTGAAAAATGAGATACTCGAGTGGCAACGAACTACACCTTCCGCAGGCCGTTTCGTGCGGACTTCTACTTGAAGAACTCGCCGAAATCTTGTCGATGTTCCTCGGTCGAGCAAAGAAGAAGAGAAACAGGTAGGTACACGGCCAAGGCTCGTTGTTGATTTGTGCTGTCTGGTCAATGGAGCCGGCGATCTTCAATTGTGAAAACACGTAATTAGAGCGAAGAGAAAACGTTAAGTCGAAAAGAGGAAAGCCGTTTGTTGCTTTGAGGAACAAAAGCTACGGGAACGAAAGGAAAACGACTTAAACGAGGCTGCTTAACGTTGCATCAATTGTGTTGCGTCACGAGTCCTCCAATGAAACAGTTACGTAATGCCTGCTGAATAGGGAAAAATCTTGATGTTAATCACTGCTTAGTACGGTATAATTGAGACTCTGTGATGGTTCGATGTAAACGAAGTTTTTATGTCTTAAGGAGACGACACGATTGTATTTATGTCGAAGATGAAACGAAGGCGATGTATGGTATTATTTTTGAGGTAATCGTCCGTTAGGTTTTCGTGAGTTTCGTGGCTGAAATTTGGACATGTAACTTTCTAGGAATTTTATAACTATACTTTTAGCGTTTATTGTTTTCGCAGTATCGTATAAAAGAACACGGAGGAGTAATATGAAGACTATTAATTTCCTTTTTGACGATATGTTTATAAAAGCAGATTTCCTGCTCGTTTAGACTTTTATGTTCGAGTAAATTTAATTTTTAATGTAACTTCCTTGAAATTACGATATTTGTCTTAATCCTATCTATATTATATAACAAAAATTGTATACGTATGTTTAATCAGATACGTCTACTCTTATAAGTGATACAAAATTTACGGCTAATTTTCTAAAGATTTTAAAATTTGTCGCCCTTTCATTCACTTAATTTAAACTGTACTGTCACATGTACCTGTACGTATAATTACGTGAATGACCGTCTTAAAATCAATTTTTGTCACAATATCATACGAATAACGTCGCTCTATCGAATTTATGGGATTCATTTACTTTTGCCTGTTCGACTGATGCAATAAAGCCGTGTACAACAGCGACCCGTAATTGTTCCCCACAATGTATCGAATTCTCACTAATTTCTATTCAGCATCGAACCGATGGGAAGGATTAAACCGGCCTATCTCTACTGAATCACTTTGCGCTATTAAATTCCTAAACCCAGCGTGCCTCCGCCGATAAATAACGTAGAGACCTTTTGCTCGTTCTAAACATTTAACGGCGATAAATCTTAGCGCTTCGTTGACTAGAGACACCTGGACTCAACCGTTCTTAATGAACACCACAAAAAGAGAAATTCCTTGAGTCTTACGAGCAGGAAAAAGGTCAGCTTCCTTCCGCGGAAGTAACACTAAGGAGAATTAAAATCGCAGATAAATCAAGAAGGATCAGCAAGAGGGGAAGGAGCAGGGAGGATAGAAAACAGGGGTCGAAACGGAGGCGAGAAAAAAGAGAACGACGAGCGAAAGAGAGAAAGAAGGCTTAAGCAGGGCTGTTTAACGTTGTATAAATTGTTACCGGCGTGTACTGGCTGGACATCCCCAGGAAGTGAGACTCCGGCCTGGTGCTCGCTAGCAGAAAAATAGCAGGAGATTTTATCTGTTAATTGCCCGCCCTAAATCCCCATGAAATAGTGCGACCCGAAGCCGATACCCGGAGGCGACATAAATAAGGCGGCCATAATTACTTTTAAATCGCGTAGCTAGCCAAGCAGTCGGCCAGCCCACCAGCCAGCACCCTACTGTCGTCTGTAATCAGGAATTATCGAGGATTGAAAACAACCGGCGTTCTATTGCCACCCTTACGATACTCTTTCCCTTTCTTCGTCTATTTCTCTGGCAATCTATTCGATAGTCGTAATACGGAAAATTAATACAATAGTCACAGGTAGACACATATAGAGATTTCTGAGACGGGAGATTTGGCTCTATGACGCGTTTGGGGCGAACCTTCGCTCTTCCCTACTTCTAAAATTTGAAAATAATCGTGTAAACGGACATTCGTTCGTCTTTGCAACTACACGAGTGGAGATTAGAATACAAAAAAAGTAATAAAGATGTATAATATTATTATAAATTTGTTGGGAATACTATTCAGAAATTTTAAGGATGTATGTAAGAAGATACGTCTATACACTGATTTAATGATGAAGTTAAAATATCAAATTGCGTGTAATTTAGTGGTAGCTTCGTACGATTAGCAGAAATTTGGCATTGTGAAAATGTGGTACAGAACCTGGTAAAGAAACAGATGATTTGAAAACAATGGTGTATACGTAATATAAAACGATGATTCATAAAGTGAGCAATCACGATTCCCATGAAACGAAAGTTATTATGAAATACTTTGAATGAGAACGAGATAATCAGTCTTCCATAAACATCAATAATATTACATTAAAACGCTATCCAGTAATTACGTGCACATGGAATACGAAGTAGCCACGTGAGAAACGTTTGCGTGCGTATCACGATAAAGCAATATGTATCAAACAATCTCACTTTACGCGATAAAATAGAGCCATTATAAATTAATTTGATTCAACTACGATAACGTTAGAAGAAACATAAATAAATGCCATTTAGTCGAAAATTCTCAAAATATTAATATAATCCGGAAGTTCTTAAAATTTTTAACTATCGTTTTACGGGTAATCAACAGACGTGCGAACTGAAAATGAACAAAATCTCAGAAACGAATTGATTAATTAATTAATTCAATTTGCTTAAAGAATGAAATTATCGATATATATTGATAAAATAATAATAAATGTGAGGTAGAAAAAGAAAGCAATAGAGGTGAAATATACATGTGCAAAATTAGTCCAACCGTCATCGTTCGAGACGTATATTGTGCTACTCAATCTGCAACTATCCTAATTTTATTTGTATCGTTACGTCATGATTCAATTAAGAACTCTAATTTTTCTCGTTGTCTTAAGGACTTTTAACGTTTACATGAGCCGCGTCTTTCCTTAATCTTCCATTACACCCTCAGCATACAATTTCTTAGGAGAAGGAGGAACAGTCGCTTTACTATGGACGGTAGACAGCAGTTTGGTCAACCTTGGAAGCAGAAAGTTCCACAGAGTTCCACTTGGCCGCACGAAGCATTAGACAACTTGTCATCGTCGCGTGACCCGTTAGAAACTACTAGGTAGACGACAGAATAATTATACAGTTCAAATAGTAACTGATGAAAGTGTCAACAAAATAAAAAATTATAGTTTTCTAGTGGAAAATAATGTAAATTTCGCGACGATAAACACCGTAAATGCTAGAATAATTGATTTTAACTTTTAAGGTTATCGCAAGACACATTTTTATCAACGCTTTTATCAAAGCTAAAAGTATGTCAGAGCTCTTTTGCTACTAAAGATCTTGATTCCTTGATATTCACTTCATTTATCGTTTCAGCTTCTCGATTCGTTATCGAGGCGTGGAGAAAAATGAAATTATGAAAATTAAACAAATTCTATCTGAAAATCTGGCAACAATCGGTCATCCAGAGATTGCAGATTGTTATGCATTTGCGGAAGATTGATCTATACGTGTAAAAGCATACAGAATGCACGTAATCTACAGAAATATAGAAATTTCTCAAGGTAAAATACTCGCTATCTAATACTTAAAGGGTGAGACAAATCTCTACTCGTGTTCCACTTGTTCAGTTCCATTCGTGCAGATGTAAACTTGCCTAAATATCCGAAATCTACACGTCTATCGCCTGATCATCGGTGCCGATTATAGGATTCGCTAAATATTAAACTCTCAAAGGTAAAAATCATCTCTGATCGTATGACGAATCTTGCTCAACGACCAACTCCCACGTTTATTCATTCCAACATTTTTCCAGCAATTTGTTCCACGATTACATGGAAAACGTAATATTAGCACAAACGATAATAGGTACGACTTTGTAGCCGACAAAATATTTCATTAAAATCTAGGTTGCAGATAAAATGTAATTAAGCTTTTCAGGATGCGCACGTACGTTTAATTCCGAGCTGGTTCAAAAAGAGGTAAACGAAGCGTGACGTGTATTATCATTCTATCTGTCTGCCTCTTCCTCTCTATCCCTCTCTCTCTCTCTCTCTCTCTTTCTCTCTCTCTTTCTGTTGCCTGTTACGCTATCGTTTTGATCAATTTCATCAAGCGTATACAGGCTAATCGATTGTCGATCTCTTTGCTCGCGTAACCTATCACATTCTTGATATTCCATTAGTGTAATAGCGAATATCCCTGTGATGATGTTGTCGCTGCGTTCATCAAAGGCGAGTATTTGCATTGCACAGATCTTCCGGCTCCTCCGAGACGATATTAATTATTCCATGAACGTGGACCAACGTTACAGAACCACAGTGTGGTTGGATACGGGGTACTGTTTGCAGTCTTCCTACCATGGTAAACATATTCGTTATGTTTGCGTGTATTTCCTTCGTCGTTCGATTCTATGCGAACTAGACGAATTTTTAAAAATATTCTTTTCAGGGAAATTTTCTGCCAATAATAGATTTGAAACTGAGAATGAAAAATTTGAGTAGCTTCGTAATTAGGAAATTTCAGTATGGAATTTTGTCGTTGGATTATGATTTTCATTTCACATTAATTTCGCTCGTTATTATATTTTCAATAAATAAAGAATAAATAGCAATAATAATAATAGTAGTGAATAAATAATAAAAATAGTGAATTATATCGTAATCATATATGCAAGAACCAAGTCCAATCTAACCAAAATTCATTCGTCTTTGTTAACTTTCGATTCCGTGATTCGAAAAATGTCTAGTTATGCAACAATGCAATTGACAGGTCGATCAATTATAATTCTTTCTGTAAATTTCGAATATCGTAATTACCGACCACGCATCAACGTTCACCTCGAACCCGTCTCCAACTATAGCTTAACTTCTTTCAACTTTAAACCGCACAATACCGAACAACCATCAATCACAAAAGCGGCGTAAAAAGTACCAGTTACACAAGAAATTCATTTACAAACTCCGGCAATCTTGCCGGGCCTGCGCACCTGTTTCATTATTTATCAGAAAAACGCGTAAAAACACGCGTATCATCCGGAATCTCCCTCGTGGAATTCCAAGCGAAAATCGAAGGCGCCATTCCAAATTGTTTTCACGTCCGTCACAGCCTACGGGGCCTCGCCTCCAGGAGCAAGCAGCTCCCCCGGGACGATATTAACACCCTCGAATGCGCTCTGCCAATTTAAAGTTCGTCGATGGCGAGCGAGCGAGCGAGCGAGCGAACAAGCGGGCGTGGGCTGCGGAATGAGATGGTCGCGAGAACGCTCCAACGGAGAAACGAAGAAGAATAACGAACCAAGTGGAAGAAGGAAAGAAAACTGGCGGCAAGATAGCGAGAAGGAAAGGGAGAAACGAAGAAAAACAGAGACGGAAAACGGTTTCTTTGACAACGACTCTCGCTCTTCAAACCTGAACCACACCGAGAGGCTTTGGTTTTGAGTACCCACTTTGATGCACCACAACGAGCACCAGCTAAGTAGTCTTTCCTGACGCCGGAATAATTACCCAATAACAAGTTTTCGCCGGCAGATAATAAAGGCTTAATTAAAACGCGATAATCGACGTTTATCCACAACCTGGCGGCGGCCGGATATCGTTGTCGTTTCTTCGTCAACGAGTAGTCGATCCTACGGGATCCCATCGGGGATTGGTGCTTGTGCGCCATCGATGTGCACGGAATTTCCCTAGGGGAATCGCTTTCGGGAACAACCATCAGCTATCGTTGATCGTTTCTTGAAATGGCGCCGGCTCTAGTGTATCACTGCCTCGCGCTCTGAATGCTAAGTTCACAAACCGATGACGCGAATCACTTTTAAATTAATAATGGCTGGCGGCACGTAAGGGCGTTTCCGATACGACGATCTACCCGTGTGTGACGAGTATGAAAGGGGAAGAAGGTTAATAATGCAGGATGTCGCTATGCTGGTGAATTGTGACACCGGTGCAGGAACCTGAATTTCTTGTCCAGGAATGGTGATTTCGATGCATTTGAAATTAACGGAAGGTAAAAGGTATGAATCTGTTGTTTCGACACGTCGATGTCCTTCGAGTTTGAGTAAAATGAAAATTATGTAAGCGTATCGTTAAGAAGTATCGTTTCGTTAAGATGATTTATGAATCGCTTTAAGTTAAGAACTGGAGAGGTGATTGTAAGTTCATCGACTTCTGAATAATATATTCACAGATATTCAGAATAGAATATAATGACATAGAACTGTGTCAATGTATAAACACCGTGTGTATTATTAACATGACTTTAAATTGAATGCTTCGGATAGATTAAATCTCCCATCCGCGCCTAAGCTTAAGACTCTTGAACTTAATAAACGATACATATGATACTATAAACTAGTAAAGTCACCTAGTAAGCAGTAGAGAAGAATAAATTAGGCTGTTTAGATTAGATCTCTATAAAACCACTGTACATAACTTTCTGACTACCTGCAAGGTGAAGAACAAGGGGAATTTAAACATTTAAAAATATTTTAAAAAATGAAAAGGTGCTACATTGAAAGAAGCACCTTAACTATGGAGAACAATTACAATGAAATGGCGGATTTTCACGCGTTTATATAAAATTTGCAGATGCAAAACTGCAGAGAATATACATAATATATAAGAATATACCATCCAAAGTATACTCTCTGTAATATTAGTAGATACGACAATTTTCTACTCGGGTTCTCTTTACTTACGTTCACAAGGATATGAATTTGCATACGTATCAATCTAGATATAACGTTTCGCTATCGAGAAACTACGACAAAATAAAACATACGTATCCCCAGTGGCAAGGATAACTAAAGATGACAACGGGAATGGTGTCATCTAAATATCGGTTAGAAACGCGGTAACGTTTTAAAGTATTCATAAAGAAGCGCAAGCAGAGCGGAACTTATGGCATCGAGGTTCTGTCCAATCTTCGCCTAACACGGTCCGCGTGAAATTCCATGAATTTCGAATGCTGCCACCATGATAGCGAGCCGAAGTACGTGCTCGCTTCGCGGATACGTTGTCGCGCGCCGTGGGGCTGAGGATATGCTCCGTGTATCATACGTTGTCAGCCTGCATATAAATAATATGAAATTTCCTTTCCATCTTCGGCCATTAAAATCGAATTCCGCCCGGAACAGCGTCGCCGCGTCGCCAAGGAAATTGTTCGTCGAAGCCTTTGATAAAAAATATCCCCATGACAAGGAGATTGCACCTCGGGCTACGCTAAAACCACCGTTCGCTCGTCTTTCCTAACGTTTAACTAGGAATTTCTAATGGGTTCGTGGCAACGAGTATCTCTAGGCTTTCAGCTGAAGTTGTACGATCGTAGAAAATAATAAAATCAACCGATCTTTCTTCCTGATAAACGTTTTCAAGATAAAAGAATTTAATATTTCAGTTTGATCAAATAGACGAAGAAGGAAATTTTTAATGAACCATCGTAGCCTGGTATTGCTTTTGCGAAGGCTGATTTACGATGCTGTAACGCTCATCTTGTCGAGCAAGATTTTTCTGTTTTGTAGAACAACGTTGCAGGATTTCATGCAATTTAAAGCTATTGCTTTTTAGTTTCAATTTGTAAATATTACGAAGGATGGATTACGAAAGATAGATTTTCTTACAGTGACATAAGTGTTAACGTTCTTTCACTAGTTCTTAGCAATGTTTAATAAATTATATTTTCGTTTTATACCGTAATCTGAATGAATTAATTGATCTGCTACGAAGCAATTAAAAGAAGTAAAATGACGTTGATCAGTTCGTTTTTTTTTTTTTTCATTTTTCCTTGTGATAATAGAAACATTCGAAAACAAATATTGACAATAATATATACGTAATATAATTCAAATTATTTTTATTTCTTGCTTAGATATGCGTAAGATATAAATAAGAGATAATTTTCTAAGACAAAAATTACTTTGTTCTACTTGGTTGTAACAAAGTTGTAAAAAATAAATTACTTAGTTGTAATAAAGAAATTCTCAAGAACTAAATGACTTCTTTACTATGTTAACACAAATGTACAGTTTTTAATCAAACGTTTCTTATGTACATTGAAAGACATACTGAATAGAAATATAAATTAACTTTGAAAACTTGTTTGCCCGAAATTTTCAAACTATTCCTCTCTACCTCAAGGGTATCTTCTTACGTGTCGTTTATTAATTCATAACACAAAATGGAGAAAGTTCGGTCTACGGAAACTGGGAATGGCTTTTTTCTAGCAACTACATAATTTATTGACGCATCAGAAAATCCTCTACAAACGACAAAGACACGCTTTCTTACCACTGAAAATACCAGAACTTCTTCTTTTTAACATAAAATGCGACGGTTCGAACAAATCTCACGAGAATATTAATGATATCGATAAATGCGTAATACTGCACGTTACAGTGAAACTGTTCTTCTTTTATATTTATAATAAAAATAATATTTGACGACAAACAAAACTCCTATAATATCGAAATTTACCAAACGAAATTTATTTAATCATTTTAACGACATATCGTGATAATTTATTTAATCATAAATTATCACGACATTTATTTAACTATATAGTAAATATTAATATCCGTCGAAATAATCCAAAAGCAAACAAAGCAGTTTTAAATATTTTAAATGTTATTTATACCTTTACGCTATTGCACACAATTTATATCTTTTCTGAAGTTTATTTTACTGTCCAATTCTAGTCTATCATCCATTTTTCAATTATTCTTCACTGTGTTCATTTTATATTTTGAAGTTACAAAAGGTTTTCTTCTTGATACTAAAACACAAATATCTATGAAACCTGCAAACCGCAGGTTTAGCTTAAACTTCAGTTTTCAATTTCCTCTTCGCTCTATATTTCACTCTGCGTGTCAGTCTGAATCTCAAACATTGTACACAACGGTGCATGTGAAAAATGATCAAAAACAAAGCTATCTCAACATTTTTATCATACTTCATCTTATCAAGACATACTGTAAAACATCTGCGTATATAACTAATTTGATATACCTGCGATTATTTCCGTATTTTCTTGTTTAGGTTAACACTTATTTAAAACCAAATACAGATTACAGAATGTTAGGATAAATAAAAAATTCAATGTTATGATACAAATTTCACATTAAGTTTCTTTCTGTTTGTATATACCACATCTCTCAATCATTGTTTTAGTTACTTTTGGCACCTGTACTATTTGTTTTTCCATTGTTCTCGTCTTCCTTTTAATTGCAAATTCGTACTCTGATTTTGTGTAAACTTCTACATTTTTAGGATTCTTGATATATCATATTCTTCTTGCAGCTCTTGCAAATATTAATTAATATTAGTTTCAATAAATTTCTGAGTGATCATCTTTCACCGATGCAAAATTATGATCGTCTGACCTTGATGATTCGAATCGATTATCAGATTTTATATGAAAATTAATATCTCGCAAGTAACAAAGATACGTACGCTTCTGACTATAAACGCTATGATACTTATCAACATTTCATAGAAATTCTATGTTTTCTATTACTTTTACTCCATCGCAAATTCGTTATTTCGTTCAAACCATACGAGCCTGGTAATGTAAAATACAAAATAAAGTAAAATTTGTTCAAATTTCCCAATAAACGCAACCAGTAAACCTATAGTGTACGGTAGATATATGCGTAGACGTTACTTAGGAAAGATTAAATTTCCTATTCAGAAATCTACTATCTACAAATCTATGTCCCGTACAAAAGATACATTTGAGGTTTGTTTGAAATACATCATTAAGTGATACATCATACGGCAGCTAACCGTAACCGATCGAGTATCACGAGATAGTCGAAAGGGAATACGCATTGCTCGCCCTCTACTCGAGTAACATGTCTTCAGTCAAACAAAGTTTCGCGTGTCGTCTTTCAGCATCGAGCCTCGTACATTCATTTTCCCATGGGGTTGCGTTGTCGTTCCGCGAGCTTCTGATGTCTCGGCTATTTTTCTCCGCCTATCTACAAGTAGGACATATTTCCCCCGTCCCTCCTGCTCCGTCTTCGTCTCTGCGAGGAGAATCGGAATGCGAACGGCGATGCGCAGCATCCCACGGGAAATCACTTATGATTCCCAATGCACGTGTTTGTTCTTGTTGGTATTAGCATTATACAATCGTTCTTTGTTTCCGCGTCCGAGCAAAATAACCGACAGCGAACAGAAGCTGCGCCATGCGCTCTTGTTAGACTCGTGTTTCTCTAATTGTAGCAGGAAGTTCTTAAATGTTATTGATTATGTATTGCGATCGTTGTGTATCTTCTGGGCTCGTAATAACCGTCGACTTTTCTCTGTGTGATTGTTTTTAAAGGTTATTTGAAAATGGAAAGACTGATGCGACTCGATCGGTGGTTTTGTTCGATCTGTCTGTTGCTTGAGACATCGTTTCTGCACGCGAATGGATCGACAATTATTTTTATTGATTGATTTGAAATATAAGCGGCGGAGAAATTCTATTTGCGTGGAATAATACGAACGAAATAAAATTCGTTTTTTCGGATGAATCGACTCGGTTGCGTAATGATTCGTATTTTAACAGCGACAGATTACAATACGTTGCATATTCATCGTACAATATTACGCGTGCGTGTTAGAAGCATCTCAAACGTTTGTAGTCGTAACAAGGTTGAAAATAATCATTTCTATTTATGTCTAAAATGTGCACAATTGATCATCTATGGTAAAGTCACAGGGACATACATTTCTTGGGATTATGAAAGAATAAAAAATCAAAATAAAAGTAAGCCGTCGAAGTTATCGATTATCAACACAAAGATACGAAAGCAGTAGATTATGTAAATCTTCTATCAATATTGTGGAGGAATTAAAATTTGCATTTTCGATCAAACTAAACGGAATGTAATTACAATAAGGCAATAAATAACCAAGATGACACATGTGGAACAGCGTACAAAATATCAATTATCAAAGGTATCCCATGCAGCATAATACGAATCTCGTTTGAAGTTTATCAGTGACGCGTTATGGTTTCGGTTCAACTAGCTAACTCAATTATATCACAAACATCAAATTGATAGGAGCATTTATCACTTGTAAACTAAAGTTCGCAGCGAGTTAAACTTCATTTACACACTTATAATTTATTTATCATCGAATAATTAATAAGCCTTTCAGAGATTAAACCGAGGATTAACAGCGATGATAGTATATGTAAAAGATATTAATATCCGTTGTCGATAAGAATATTCAGACTGTCCGATACTGTTTTATATCTCTAGCGAAATTTATTCGATTTTACTAAAAACTCTGAATACTGATAATTCCTCGCGAACGTTATTTAGTTTCGTTTAATTTTATTCCTTTGGATTACCCTTTCCTCTTTGACTTCCACTCTTCTCGCCGTTTGCAGTTCTATATTTCTCTGGTTTCTCCCGCATTTTCCCTCTCTGCCGTCGCAGTTTCCTCTTCACCTTCCTCCTCCTTTAATTTTCCTCCCTTCGTGCTCCGTTTATCTTGGACCTTCATTTTCGTCACTTCAGCACAGCTTTGAATCCTTGTCTCTTTCCCACTTCTAACTCCCCTACATCTGTTCAGCTTTTTCCACGTTTATCCTTTCTCATAGTTTCAAACAGCGAGAATTGGAAAATAAATGCTGTTCGTCGAAATCACCGCTAAGGTACGTACCACCTGAGTGTCATGAACCGGTTGACGTGCCCAGATAGTAGATAAAATTAAATTTATTTTTCAAACATAACGATCGTCTCTTGTCGCATTAAATATATGCAGATTTTCTTTGCCGAAAATTTTTCATGAACCGAAAATTGGTCCAATACTATCTTATTAAATAGGCGGCAGCCCTTATTCTCAAATTGAAACATCGCGACTGGAAAAGACTACAGATGTACCGACTAGTCGATTAACCGATTAATCGGTTCCCAAGGTCGACAGTTAGTCATCTCTGCCAGTCATTTTCAATTTCGCTGCAAAACGCGTCAAGTATACGCGCATCTTGTTTCTTTTTTCGTTCTAAAGAGATTTTCGTTACGATAATATTAGGAAATAATGACCAAAGTTCCTAGTTGATTGGTCTACTTATAGTTAATTAGTACTTATTTCGACAAATATTAATTATTATTTTCAATTTTTTATGTAATAAATCTGTACCTACAAGTACATACACTACATATTAAAAAATATTAAAGTTAGAGTAATGAGAGTGAAAAAAAACATTGTATCTTCATTTCCACGCCTTATCAAATTATCAATAGTATTAAAAATTTACCACCGATCGATCGACCCTTTTCGCCGACTACGGAAGTGGCCGGATAGTCGGCTTAACCGACTAGTTGGTACATCCCCAGAAAAAGACCAAACGTACATCCATCTGTACGTTAATACCAGTGGCTTAGGCCGATAAGCAGAAGCGGCTTTGACTTTTTGTCCAGTCAATATTAACACGACTACGTTACAGTCGAACTTGCCGGCGGCAACATTAACGAGGTAAGGTATAATTTAAAAGTCCGAAAACGAAAGCGGCGACAATGAACGGGAAACGAGCGCCTCGGACGAATATCCGTCATAAATGAAAACTTTCGGCATTGAAACGTTGAATGCCGGTAATTTGCCAGCAGAAAAGACTCTGCAGGAGGGTTGCCGGCGAGCCGCGAGAACTTCTCTGTCGTGGCATCGACCGAACCTTAGTTTCTCTCAGGTGCTTCGCGAATTTCCACCGGCTGCTTTGTTATCGTCGCTCGTTCGCTGCACGCACGTGTAGTCTCTTCCGTGCATAGAGAGAGAGAGAGAGAGAGAGAAGAAGAGAGAATAGGAGGAGAGGGCGCGTATTCTCGCGGGACTCGTTCCCAGAAAATTTTCGTGGTAATTCGCCCAAAACATTTCGGTCCAGGAACGTCCGCGCTCGTGCGATAAAAGAGCGCGCGAGAATGCATCGCGAAAAGAAAGAGAAAGAGAGAGAGAGAGAGAGAAAAAAAGAAATAATTATAATGACAAGGGGCGGAGGGAGAAATCGTTTCCTGGTCCGCTACGTGAAAATTTATGCGAAGCTTCGCTTCCTCCGGACGGGCCAGGTAGAAATTTATTTTCGAGATTTACGCGCTGCTCGTATTATTAGGTGGCGAACGAGTTTTTAGAGGATCTTTTTCTCGTTGCCGCTGCTTCGTCGTTTTGCACTCCCCTGCCTCTTTTCATTGGCCTCCTGTGTTTTCATTTCGAGGAGGAACAGGCAATGAGATTTTCGAGCACCGGAGAACACGATTGTTCGCTGGGTTTACATACACTGATCCTGATATTAATATTATTTATGGCACAATCTTCGCGCAGCGTTTAAAATATTCATTTCGTTAAAATAATGTTCGTTTCAATGATGGTTGTCACCGTTTGTTATGAATCTTGTTAATCTTGGGAATCTCAAGCATTTATTCTTTTCAAGTTACTTACACTTAAGATACTTATCGCAAATACATAAAGACTGTTGAGGTTTTTATATATCTCGGAATAGAGAGAGCAAACGCGTGGATGAATGTATTACAGAAATCCTTTATTCAGAAATGTTAGAAATTAGGATTTTCAGTGGTTTCTACCCTATATGATAATATATCGATAGATGAATTTATTACAATGGATTAAACAGAAAACGATGATTATTTAACTTGAACTTAATGCAGTAGTGTGATACGACAACTCTCGATTAACGACTCTTCACTCTTGACCCTCCGGTGGTTAACTGAACGATCATCGGCTGCGGTGCCGAAATATTGGATTGGAAACTAAGTGATTGCGGATTTTGTCATTAGGTGGTAACCCAATATATCGATGGCTGTTAAGGTCTATTGAAATTTTCCGACCCTTTCGGCTTGTCATCATTTGCGCTTCATCGTCGACATTGTCTGTATGTCGGCGATCTTTTCGCGGTACTATAATAGAGACTATAATAGGTACTATAATAGTTTAATATAATACTATAATAGCTTTTCTTAAAAGTGAGACCCACTTCAAAAAAGTCTACGGCAGAAAGACGTGGTAAGTCAGTGTTTACCGATTTGCCGATCTTTATGTCGCGTTATATCATTCATGTCATTTACATGGGCAGAAGGAAGTATGTTTGTATGACGTAGTCGAAGAGACAAGTAACCTGATGCAGTCGGGGAACGATATTACGATAAAACGATATTTCTCGCGTGGAATTCGGTCGACAACGTATTGAATTTTAAAAGCGATCTTCTCGAAAGAACGAGGAATGCGATCTATGACGTTTTGCCTCTGTGCTCTTCGTATACAAATATTTAGGATTCACAGCAGTTTTGCAACATTTTAACACGGGCGTAAAATATTCTGCAGTGAAGTATAGAAATCAGTATTCCAGTTACAAGAGTTTCATCCCACATTTTACGTTTTATTGAATTTATGCAGATGTCTAATGAAACATTCTTCTCGCGTTTCTTTTTCTTTCATTCGCGGCATTTTAATTGTACGTACAACGAAGAGAATCTTAAAGTGAACAATCTTCGAATTCAGTTTCAGGAAGTCAAACTCAGCTGAATATTCGAGTAATTTTCAGTCAGTGATCAGAAACAAAGTTAGGCGCGCGCGCTGTTAATTTTCCTTGCTTCTCCATCTGCAAAACTTTCGGTATCAATCTCTTCGCGTCCGTTTATAACGTAAAAGTAAAAGTTGCAGACGCAAGTACTTTTCCATTCTTCACCAACGAAAAAAGAAACAATCCTCTTTTTGTATCTCGGAAAAAGCTTCTTTCAATTCCTTTTAAATTCCTCGATAACTCCAAACTATTTAAGCGGTAAGAGGAGAACAAATCGCCTCGTTCACGAACTGATAAACTATCTCGAGAAGAAACACTTCTTAATAAGTGTGCCGTGAAGTTTCGCTTTAAGTTTAAGAGAAACGCTTCAACTTCGACCACTACGAAACAACATCTCCAGGATTTTATTTATATTTCCAAGCATATTCACCTCGAAAAGCCAACCTGAATACGTTTACCGTGGTGCTCCGTTCCACTGATCCTATCCGTTATGCATCTTTTGGAGAATGCATCTTCCCAACGCATCGATAGTTTTGTCATGCGGACGAAAACAGCCGGCAGCTACACTTGCTTTTACGGTGCCAACGATTTCTCTGTACTTCGGTAAGACAACGACTCGTGAAACGAATAAGGAAAAAGTTACACGATGTTTAAGGACACATACTTAAAGCTTGGTTCATAGCGAAGATATACGGTGTTTCGTAGAAGTCTTAGACTACGTACTCTAAATGCAAGTGTTTTGTTCTTGCGAATATAAAGATATCCTGCCTCATCATACTTCTTATTATATACCAGTGCTTTCTTATTGCAAATATTTTTCATTTCTAAATTTATTTCTAATTTATTTAAATGTATTTATTATAAACTCTATCGATGGAAACTTTGTTCAGGGATGTTATCAGTTTTTTCAGCGTTTTAAATAAGTCAATTACGCTTCCTTCGAACGAACAGTTCAGGATCATTTTAAAGAATATTTTATCAAAAATTTGTGAACTCGGAAGAGATAACGCCACGGAGATGAAAATATCTAAATATTCGTTTCCATGTAATACGATGTGAAAGGGTTTCCTAAAATTACGTTTAATCGTCACTGTAAGACCAGCAATTTAGATAAATCAAAGTGTTTGCACGGTACTATGATTATATACTTTTTTAAAGAATTTCTAATGTTTAACTTTTATTATATCAGAAAGATTTCAGATTTCAGTTAAGCATTGAAGAATTTCTATCCGGATGGAAAGAGATCGTCACATTTCTGATTTGATATTCGTCGCTGTAAAGTCTACAGAGCAGGAATCTGATAGGAAGCCTTACTGACGAACGCGCTAGCAGACGTCATATGATACACGCTTTTCCTTCCATTTTTCTCATCCTCTTTCCTCCTTTCTCTTCCTTCCATTAAAGCACCGTAAACAAATGATATTTGCAATTTAATAAATTGTTCAATTTTAAACAAATATTGACTGCCTATAGTTTATTAACACACGTTGTTACATGTCAAATATATCAGAATAAATTTGCATTTTAGAACAACCATATTGTTGAATATTGTAATTGTGCTAATATTTATAAATATTAATTTGTAAATTAGTATTTCAAGCGTACAATGACCGAGCAAAATAGATATTATAATATTATTATCCTGTCATTGAAACCAAAGTTTAAAAAGTAAATAATACGAAGGAACACTCTGTAGCTTTCACAAGACAGAAAAATTGAGAAGATCGACGATTGCTGACACCGATGACTATCATCGAGGTGATAAAAATTAACCAGCGCGCAAGTACCATTTTTAAACGTCTTTTATCACGAGATTAAATACACTATCGATCCTTAAATTACGAGCTAAATTACGTTACTAAATTACCAGAACCTAGTGATTGAAATTGAAAATTCTTCACGACGTGCAAGAAAACAGTCCGCCGAAATTAATTCAAAAGCTCTCATATCTTACTTTCGTATCAACAAATTTCATCTGTGTAACTGTGACACATCGAATGTCGCGAACCCGTATTAACAATCCGTAATCTTCGTTAAAGATCGCCCAAGCTTTCAGTCACACCTGCCCTCTGGCTGTGATGTACACAGCGTTTATGTTTATACAAATGCAACTGCAGCTGCACGCGTACCAAAACACGAACCCGCGTTTTCCACATGTAATCGAGGTTTATGGTTAGCTTAGCAGCCGGGTCAGCTACCATGGGATTTTCTGAATGTGAGCGTTCGTACTAATTTGTAATTGTGCGCGCGTTCTCGTTGCAAATATAATTTCCACGGTATATCGATGGTTGTGCCGTTCTGCGCCAAAATATGCGCCGCGTACGCCCGGGAAATTAATAAATTGAGTTTCTCCCCTTTGTAATCAGACTCTCGGTAAGTTCGACAACCAGTTCGCCTGATTTCGAGCTACGAACGTCTTTCCGCGTCTCTGCATTTCTTCTTTTTCCTGCTTTGATTGCGAGTATATTTAATATGAAAATGAGATTGAAGAGTTTATATATAGTATAGATCCTTGAATAAAATAAAAAAGTAATCTGGGTCTCGTATTTTCGAGGGATCGTTTAGGTCGAATAAAATTCATTTGACGAGAGCGAAGAAATTTAAATGAAATGCAATAACAATTGATACGTTTTCAGGTATTATATGCAGGTATTTTTGGCATTAGGTTTATTCGTTTCTGCGAATGACAATGATTACATCAAGGTGAGTTAAAGAAATAATCAAACTTTATACTCTCCCATCTATTTCACAAGTCTAAGAAAAACGGCGAAAAGTATCCAACAGTTTTTAGATATCAAAAAATATATCGCATAAATTTCAATTCTTTGCTGGTAACTATGATTTTCGTCTGACATGTATAAATGTCGATGATGATAATGTACCTAAGATATAGATCGATAATAAACGATATATAATGAAATAAGTTATACACCTTTTATCTGCCGTTTGAAATCAAATGAAATTTTCCTCCATATTCCAGCTTCGTTGAAATGTCTGCCATTTTATATTACAAATAAGCAACGCGTGTAGTGTCTGCAGAATTGTCTTTTTGAACTTACAGCGCGAGCAATCGCGTCGCGAAAGTAACTTCATAAAAGACAGCAGGTGCTCTGTGTCACTAACTTTAAATTCGCTCACCAGAAGCATATTGAAACGTTATTCTTCCATGAAACTCGTCTGGCGGATCGCTCTTCAATTTAGTTCAAATTCGCGAAACCTATAGGCTCCTTCAGTTTCATTACGCACAGTGTAACGCAGCAACGATAAATATGATTACGCGTAACGATATTCCTGTGTTTTATTAGGAGGTAGCATAACGCGATGCAACCAATTTATAATATCCATGGAAATGACTTCGCATTGTTATCAAACAATATCCTCAACGTATTAATGTTCTATCGAAGCCCATTATTCGAGGCCGGAAATCTATATTCCGCACGCTGTAACAGCAAAATTTCAAATATTCCCCAATTTCCAGAGTTTCGGTTTTCAAGTCATTAATCACATTAGTAAGAGAGTGAAAAATTAGCATTGTTTTAGGCGTAATAATTCATCGTGTATTCTGATCTCTATAGGGTGCAATCGTACAGAGTGTTACAAGCTATTTTTCTTTGAAGCAGTTGCAGGATCGCCATTCATGGTCCGATTCTAAAACATACACTGCCCAGTCGGGAATATTATGGCATCTACCTATTACACGTTTAACGAGAAATTTCTAATAAATTTTACGTTATTTTGTATTTTATATTGTAAGATACGAATAATCTGGATGAAACAACAGGTTCATTGTGAAATAAGTGGAAAATAAAAATAGTGCAAAACGTTCAGTTAGATAACCTGATATTTATGATCAACAGTATATACGACATTTATAATGTCTCGCCAAGATATTTAAACGTACGTGGCAACCTTTTGCAAATATACAATGTGTGTCGTAGAAAACATTTTTCATTCTATCCGCGATTTTAATGATCATATCGGTAAAGTCTGAGACAAATCTCTAAATGTACATAGAAGCTATGATAATTTCTAACCAAATACGTACGTGTTTACGGTTAATGCCTTGTAAACGTACGTTTTCATATTGCTTCCAAATTTGATCAATACGGTGCTAATGAAATTTTAAAATATTCCACACGACGCACATAATATATACATCGAAGTTTTCTATGATAAATGTTCATGCGAGTTAAATATTCTACAAGTATTCACCTCTGTGAATCACTGTACATGTACAGCCGGTCGATGTTTGAACCTATTTGTAAAATACTTGAGTCTGTCATCGGTCTTGCGTTATCAATCGATGCTACTACTGGAGAGGCTAGTTGGAAGCTGCAACGAAGCCACATCTCGACAAACAAGTACGTACATGCGTATATGTATGTGCATACAGAATATAAACGAGAAAGTGTATATCTTTCATTTGGTCCCGATCATCCGAGCGCTTGGTACACGGTAGTTTAGTGGAAATTTCGAGAAGAAAACGTGGCAGATATAGTCGCGTGCAGACCAGTAGCTACCTTGCACGAATTACTTTCTTCGGCGGGATTTCGCTTAAGCCAGCGAAATTTATTTGCACTCTTCACGTGGTGGGCTACACGGCCCGTATGCCGCAGGATGCGGCCATAATTTTGAGAAACGCCTCCCACCGGTTACGCCGACAATTCCCGGCGTAATGTCCTCGACAATTCATTCTCAAATGGCCTGAACCCAATTCTTAGTCTCCCTTGCACAAATCTTACGTGTACGCGGGGAATACATTGCATCGGTGCCGCGGATACGTTTCCACTTGCTAATACGCATTTTTATGGAGGTACTTGCATACTTCAACGCTTATCCACGGCGGAAATGTTCTAGTAAAAATGAGAATTCCCCAGGAAATTATATTATTTGGATAGAAATGGATTCGACGAAATTCAAATTCCTCCGTGAGATTCGTGACGTAGCATAGTGCGGCATTCGGATGGGCATTCGGGAGAAAGATAAAAAAAAAGTGCATACAACGTGCACTTTGCCTGAAACTTGATATCGGTGAATCCGAGAAGGTTTGTAAAATCTTTTTTAGTAGTTTCTGTACTCCTTGACTCAGTTAAAATATCTTGACCATTTATTCTTTCTTTTTTTTTTTTTCTTTTTTTTTGTCTAACCACATGCTGTGACGTTTAAATAAATAGCGGCGATGGTAGGAACGATCTTTCAACATTGTGCTGACGTTTAAGGAAGAAAAGATTTCGTGTAACTTTAACAATTTTCTTGGAATGAGCATCGTCAAGAGTCCACTCCTCGACCAAGTGGCGATTAGATTTCGCGAATGGTTTCCACTAAGAAAATAAAGAATATCCAGTGTTTCGTAAATTGCTTTTAAAGAAAGAAAGAGATTTTTTCATTAGAAATTAAACTTACACGCATCTTTGCTCGAATTCTCCGTATTTGAGGCGTAAAAAACACCGTTTAACAAGAATTAATAAACGATGCATAACAAATAAATCTACAACGGAATCTAATTTCTATCATCGAATTGAATTAAAAAATCTCTCGCTATAAAAATCTTCAACTTCAATCTTATCTACACACTATCACGTTCGATCACGTTCCAAAAGCAGAAACAAACGAACCTGCTGCAAACAACGACATAACACTCATCTAAACTGTTCCTTTTTTCCCTTTCGTATCATCTTTCTAAAAAAAAAAGAAACAACTTTTGTTTGCGACTTTCCCAACTTCCAAGAAAGTATTCTTTATCTCACCGTTAAACACTCGAATTTCGCAGGAAGCACGAGATAGCGAAATAAAAAAAAACAGAAAGGAGAGTGGAAAACGAGAAACTACTCGACGCTACTTAATTCAGGAGTTGATGGTGCCGTTGAATAACTTTTTCCAGCATGGCGCGCGCCGAGATATTCCGAGTGAACGCTTTCGCCATAAACCACATGGGAAATATATCGCGTGTCCGATGGCATTATACGCGATGTTTCCACGGTGTAACACGGAACTGATATAGATTTAAAATCTGGCCGATGGCGTGACGGTATCGTGGATTTAATAAAACGTGCCAAGATAATAGTCGCTTGTTATTGCACAGAGAAGAGTCCGGCCTCGTGTTAAGAGGCGAAAGACAGAAATAAATGATGGCTGCCTGCGTGGACAATGGAAAACGCTTGACAAAGGGCTGCGTTATTAGAGCTGCACAATGAAGTTTGGACAGTCGGAAAGGTGAGTCCCCGAACACGCATTTGTAGTTCTGCGCGCTATAGTCAACCTCGAGGTATACGCGGACTAACATTGCCAGTGAATAGAGAAAAATAATATGCAACTCGATTAATTTTCATCGTTATTGCTTATCAGATTTTTCACGGCGCACGGAGTACGAACCGTGATCTCTTCGCTTTGTTGTTTGTTTCGATAACGTTAAAAATTCACGTTTGCCCATGGAAAGCCCTCTTGAAATGGTTTCTCGCGGAAATACCACGTTGCTATGTAAAATATCAACGCAGTGTCTTCTCCTGACATACGTTTCCCAGATTTTTGGAGCGGAACGTTCCTTTTCTTGTAGGCGTTGTCGGTAATGCCTGTGTCACTTGATTTGAATTTTTAAAGTGAAATGTCTTATTCATGATACTTTGATACTTTCATGCCTCTTTTTCCCACGTATATCGAATAAGCTTGAATAGACATACGTCACTCATTTGTCAGTTTACATGTTGCTATTTCCTTCTTCAATTTATGATAACGCGTAACGTATACGTGTGTCATTCGGTTGTATTTTTAAATTTGAATATCACGCGTTATGGAATTACTAGGAAGACGATTCATTTTAGAATGATAAAACCAGTTTCTCTTACGTTGTAACGTTCGATGAAACGACGATGAAAACCCTTCAAGATTGCCCTAAGGAAGTTACGGGAAATCACGTACATTATACAAAATTTAGTTCCCTTTTGAACCAAGCCTTTAAGGCTACAAATATTTCACGCTTAACGCGAATTTAGTCCGTGTGTTTAAATTGGAGAAGCAGCATAAAATCAATAACGTTGGTGTATATAATAAAAACTAAAGCCAGTTCTTCATACGCCTGAAAAGTAAAATTATTCGCGAGATAAGGTCTTCTCTAAAACCATTCCAAACTCTAGAATTACAGCGTACATCGCGCACACTTATTACAAAAGAAGAAATCTCTTTTGATTGGGATGCAACTGAAACCAGTTTATACACAGAGATCCACCGCCATTTTTTACATTTCCCTCGTCGAATCGTAATTATTCTCTTTTGAATCGACGGTTCAGCAGAGCGTTTCACGTGTAAAAAGAACTTAAAGACATTCCTCGTTACATACGTGATCGACCATAAAATCTCGGAATGCGGCGCACAATGGACGTCCTTGATTTTCCTATTGTCCGTCTATCAGTATCGCCTGGAGCAGTCAGCAGTCGCGCGGCGTTATCATCGATCTCCTCGCTATCAGTCGTCCCTTTTTACCCCTTTCTCTCCATCTCTTGTTCTATTGCCGTCACCGTCGATATTATGGATATTTCCATGGCAGCGAGGCGGACGACAGAGAGCAAGGGAACGCGTGGGAGCTATGGCTGCACGCTGGCTCATGTTTATGAAGTGTGCATAGTCCTCCACTTATGAATAATGTTACAGCCGAAGCCGTTCTGTATCAGAACGCAACGTGACGTAACATAACGCCATTGGTATGGAGTATAGATTCCAGTAACATGGCCTCTTTCGTATCGATACCGGCCACGACTATGGTTACACCGCAGTGTTATACCCTTCGAACAGAGACAGCGAGCCCGTGTGAAAAGATCTCCAAGTACTCGGTTGAAAATCTCACTACGATAAAGTTTCTATCCACGATAGAGCGATTAGAAGAGCTTTTGGCTATTAAAATTGTCATTTCTGCAAACGTAGATTTTTATACGAGATATTCAGAGTTACAAACAAATCAAGTTATATCTTTCTTCTGAGTTTCAGTTAATAGGATTAATTTATTCTAGCAAACGGCATTAATCCACAGACGGTGGAGGAATTTATCTTTTTCTTGTTAGATCTAGATAGTATAACGAAATCAGTTCTTACACTGAATATTTCGTGACCTATTTTAGACAACGAATTACGTATCTTATCTTTGTTCCCAATGTTCCATATACATATCTATATACAGCAGATTTACATTAATTTTCCAGTGGAGATTATCTTTACCATTTCGTGACATCTCATAATACGCAGAATAAAATTACAATCCTTACGCCATAATTGTTACGCTTTCGCAACAATGTTTATATACAACCACTGTGGAATTTATATTGACTTTTATGAAATTTATCGAAATTTTAAATGTACCAGAAATATGCCTAGATACGTGGATCTAAATCCGTACGACAATCGACAAAAATATACGAAATTTCCAAAGTAAACTGCTTGTTATCATATTTAAAGATTGAATCTTTACTTTCATTCGATTTCTTCGGTTCCTTAAAAAGGAAATTTGCATAAAAGTCCCCAGTCTACTAATGACGTGTTCGTACTCCAAAAGCTAAAATTACTCTCACCTGTACACGTATCGACTGCAGGTACGGCTAACCGACTGTGCTAAGCCAGGAATTCTCAATTGGAAGCGGTTCGAAACGCTTCTTAATCAGAGGTGATTTGCGCGAAGCACTTGCGAAAACATTTTCAAAGACTCGGCTGAAGGCGGCAAGTTATGATTCGCGAGAAAGGCGTGGGAACGGGTGCGCGATCGGTTGAATGGACATCCTGATTGATCAATCGGGGAACGATCGGCGCAATCACGGTCCATCCCGTGCCCCTGCGAAGCCCACGGAAATACTCAGGCAACGTTCCTCGTAAAGAGTCGAACTTCGAAAGCCAGCCAGTGCAAAAAACGTCACGTACAGTCGTAGAAAGTGGATCTACAATGGCCGTAAAAAGTTTTTAACCAGACGCGCCACGCCGTTTCCGTTTCTTTAACGAAGAACATTGGAAAGTTTAGCGCCGGCTTTATCTGTTCGGAGTTTAACGTTCCGCTATTACAAGAACGTTTCTCTATGCTCCCTTCTCTCGTCTCTCCTCTTCTTCTCGCCTCTGCCGGAGAATGAGAATCATGGTTTATCGAGGGCGTATTTGGAACGGTCTCGGATGAATTTTAAGCAATTGCCACGGCCGATTGGATTTAGCCGCACTCCGTCTAATTTAATTAACGCTTTACGCTCCAACTTGCTTTGTTACTTTAGTCAGCGGCCGGAAGTTGCAGACACTCTCGCCTCTCGTGCCACGAGAACTCGCTTCGCTCCGCTTCTTTCCGCAACGCTGAATCATTAGCCGAATATATTACGGGAAATTGCATGTTTCTTCGTCAAATGATTCGCCACGCGACGCCGAATACGCGGATATGGATCTCTCTCGACAGACATTTCGAGTATTACGCGTAATTAGGGGATCGACGATTCGAACGTTAACAGGTTGAACGTCAGGCGAATTTTATATATTTTACTGTAGGAGTCGTAATAGGCTGCACCGTGTTATTTCGTTGCTGCAAAATATATCGAATTTGCGTATTCTCTTCTGGCAATGTTGTCCGAGTCGTTTACATTATCGAAAACATTTTAGTCCGTGAAATTTGTCTTATTTTAATCATTTTAAAACGTGATACGTATGTATTTTTACTGTAAACGCATAAAAATGTGCAGTCTATCGCTATTATATTATTTTCTATCATCGCCGTGTATTCCCGCAGAAATAAAAATGATAACGTTGAATCTCTAAAAGAACGAAATCCTCGAACTCTTTCTTGAAAATCATTCGTTTATCATTCTTCAAATCTACGATAAAAAAAAAAAAAAAAAGAAAAAGAAAAAGAATAAAAAGAGAAGTTGGCCTTCGATCGTTCGAAACATTTCCAGCCCGGCTCAATCGGATCTCACGCGCGAACAAGCTCGATGACTTCGAATTGAAGATCATCGCACGGAACAGAAATTACCGATTCGCTAACTGTCATGGGAGAAAATTAATTTCAGCCGGTATCATCGTGCCGGCTATTAATTACAGTACACCAATTAACCGTAACGAATGGCTTCTTTGTTAACAACACAGCAGGCGTAATAGCGGACACGCGTATACGTGTTATCTCCGGTTACAGGGGAACGGCCTCGCAACAATAACGCGGACACGCCGTCATACGAGAAGTTACGTCGACCGTTGCATGTGCCACGTGAACGTGCAACTTGGTCCAGCGAAAATGGAAAAACTCGCTTTGACGTCGATCATGGAACGCCATCGTTTCGTGTAGAATCGCGCGGCTAATATTTTTCGTAGCGCGACCTGCCGGAATGGTAACACGAGTATTCGTTGCTTGCTCTCTTCGTGCACAAAAATTCGTGGTTTTCCTCTCCGACGGAATCAAAAAATCAGGTTCTTTGTTGCCAACTTTTATAACACGCTTTTATATAGAAGAAGCTAATTTTCGATTCAAATATTGGCATCATTGTTAGTAGTGTCGTTATAGAATGTACTTGTTCGAATTTCCATCTTATTTAATTTAATTTAAATTTACCTATCTTTAGGAAAAATTTTGGAGCTTCTGACGAACTCGAAAGATTTAGAAGCAGAGTAGATTTCAAGTAGAAACTGTGATGTTTTTCGAAATTTCTTCAAGTTTAAGTTATCTAGGTATGGCATTTGAAATTTACATTCATAGCATTTCTAAAGCAAACATTGACGTACTTTCTATTAACCTTGATATCGAAAGTATACTATATTTGAAATGTAAATTTTATTCCTAAATCTATATAGATAAAAGAAATTATTCTCAGCAAACGGTCGCGGTTTCCTCGATGCTTCTCCTTGAGCAATTTCCCCCTAAGATATCGTTTTGGATCAAGACCTTCTGACCACCTCCAAGAGAATTATCTTGAAAAGAATTAATCCCATTTCGTTGTAAGAAAAATAATACACTTGCCGATTACTTTTCTCACATCTACTCGCGTAAAACCGAACGTTCGACCGTAAATATCTCTCGCTATAACGTTGATCAAATTTCAAAATCACCAATGATAATGATAAAAAGGATAGAAACGATACAAAGGAAAGAAAGGATAGGATGAAACGATACTACGATAACAGCATCGAGAATCTATCGAGAAACGGAGATGCAACCACCAGAGACGAGATAATTCCCACGTTGGTTGCATTATTAACGGCGCTCTTAATTTCGTCCAAATTCGATTAATGCGCGTGTTAGGTGTTCCTTCGCATGCGGCAAATAAAATGGGCTCTCGGAAAGGATAGTCGGTGGTTGGCGAGCATTGGCAAAGAGCGAGAGAAATTCTGACCGGTTTTGCAGGCAGAATCGTGGAACGTGGACGGTGAGAGGATAGGGGATGAAATAGGGTAGGAAGGGAAAAGCATCGGAAAATGGAGCAGTTGAGCAGAACGAGAAGGAACGACGTGGTTCGTTAACGCTTTCATTGGAGAGCGATTCTTCACAAAGCCAATATAGCCGGTGGCCCCTGTTCTCATTTACTGGCTTGTACATAGCCACTGCAATGGTTACGTTTATCCGCCGGAGACTTCTACGGGCCGTGTGATTCGCTTAAGTCATCAACGACGGATCGGGGATACCTTAATGGCGTTTTCACGAGGCCCGCTCCTTCTCTTTGCAACTTCAATTTCTACCAAATTCGGATCTCGTATTTTCTTATCGACAATCCTAACTTGAATTTAGTTAAAAGTTTCCTCTTTCCCTGTTTGTGCAGAAAAATTTCGATGGAACAAGTATGAGATGGTATGTCGTAAAAATGGCAACTTGAAACTTCACTTGGTGTTATACGCTGAGGTTGCGGTTTTTATAGAAATTTTTCTTTCCAGCAGGAAGCCTGCGTGGTGGCGATAATACGTTGTTGGAGAGAGCCGGCATACTTTTTCTAATAATTTCTGTGTATTAGATGTTTGACTTCGAAGAGTGTAATAGGTTGAATTTTTCTTATCTTTGTCATTTACTGCCCCTATTTTCGTTACACTCTTTTATTATTTTATTAAAAAACTCGGGTCGAAAGTAAATTTCCTTATAAACGTGCGAGGGTAATATACGTCCGTATTTATTACGAACATGAGTGACATGTGAAAGACGTAATATCCGCATAAGAAACAGAAGCATCACTGTCATGAATCAACTACAGATTTACAGTGTTTTTTTTTTTTTTTTTTTTTTTTTACAAAACGTTTCTCGCGCATTCTAGAACGAGACACTTTTGTTTAGAAATAAATATTCCTCTTATTTTTACGAATAATTTCAAAAGTTGTTATCGACGCATGAAATAATAATAACTATTTCATAATAAAATATGTGATTCTATAAAAATATTTGCACAAGTCGGAAGAAATCAGATTATTTATCTTAGAAAATCAAATTATTAGTCTTGAGTGAGCACACTCTTGCTATTTAAGAGTATACATAATACCCAACACAGTGAAGTAGACTACAAGATGACTCGACAAAGTCTTCCTTTTCAATATAATGAAATTGCGCCACGAACATTTTTCACGTCATTAAAAACAAAGGGAATACTCAGGTGACCTGCTTCAGCTAAGACGTCCTACATACAGATCTATCGGTGTTAACCTTTTAATATTCCTAATACAAAAACACATTGTCACTATAGCGAAATGTAGTACCTATCCAACATTTCCTCTCATTCAACATTTCGCAGTCTACGAAAATTTCTGCCAGTTGCCACTCTCCATATAGGTATTTCCATTCTGCTATTGTCTGTTTCATAAAACTGACCAAACCGCGCCACAAAATCTAACATCCAAGCCGATCCGTACATTCACCTATTCGATTTCATTTACCGATCACTAAAACCGACGTGTTTCCGAATTGTTGGCAGAACACGAGGCGATTCTCCGCGAAAACCGTCACCGCGAACGTTCGATATCGCAACAACGGAGAAACGTTCGCCCCATACCCCTCAACGTTCTCGCCAGCCTGCCTCCAATAAAATTAGCATTCCGTTGCTTCGTCGCAGTTCGGAAAATTCGGAATCATCCTTCACGGCCGGCTCACGAGTTTCTGCTACACACATGAACCGTTCCACGAGACGAGCGGCTTCGTAACGGTGGTTAACGGGTAGGAAAGAGAGAACAGCGAGCACGGCTAGCCGTGTGTAAAGAATTCGTGCCGTCGATGCCACAAACTTTCGCTATAAACCACCAATTCCACCCTTCTCTGGCTACAGCCCCCCTTCTACCCGCACTCTGCCCGGTGCTCGTACCATGCCAGCTCGTATATTCGCAAACGAGCACAAGCCAAGTTTACGCGCGTGCAGCCACACGGACACCGCTTTGCACTCTTTGACACACGAGTTGCAATCGTGCGTGAGCATCGCGAAACTATATATGTGTGTACATTTGTCAGACATCTCCTTTCAGGTGATATTTCCTGCATTTTAGAACAATGGGGATCAACGTTTGCTCGTTTGCGCACAAAGTCGGCTGCGAGGTACGTTGGTCGTCTAGTTAGGAAAAAGAAAAGAAAAAGAAAAAAAAAAAGAAAGGAGGAAGAAAGAAATTGTCAACTTCGATCCCAAAGAAGTTCTTTGCTATTTTTTGAAATGCGACTTCGGTGCTACTTAGTAGAGGATCGGTTTACTGGAGATTTGACGTTTTGGAAAGTTCGAATGTTTTATGGTGGGATCGTTTACGACGGGAATATCGTTATCCCGGATGAGAGATATTTTTTAAGATCTCTAATTCACTTCTTAAGTTTAGCTTGACTTAATGAAATTCAATTCTTCTTTTCTTCGTACTTACCTTCATGTTTTATAATAAAATAATTTAGCAGCGCTTTCCTCGCTTCTGTCGAGATTGGAAAACAGGGTATTCCGCTATGTTTATTTGAAACAGGATAATTTCTAAGTGAATTGAACTTATAGTCGGGGTATTATTATACGAAGCATACTTTCGAAACATCACAGAGAAGATGATTTTTTGATTAGATTATATTTTAGTCCTTCATGGACACGACGTGAATTTATTACATTGATTAATACCATAAATCTAAGTACAGGCTGTTTTTAACATGGTTCCTCGAAAAATAGCTTACAGCCGAAAATGAGGAAATAATAGTTAAAAAAGCTCGATGGCAAAGGAGACTGCGAAAAAATGGTTGACATAAAAATGTAAAGTTATTAAATTTCTTTGTTACGTTGTAGGAAACAGCTTCGTAAATCAATCAAAAGATTGTCACGATATACAAGTGTTTGCGTCTTTATCGCTTTGAAAAATACAGGAAAAAAGAACTGAAAATAAAATGGAACGTATGAAGCATCGTTTTGTTTTATTCGTCGCTTAACGGCTGACGAACTTTTGCAACGACAGTTAATTGATTTATAATGGCGTTATGGGAAGCGTCGTGATATTATTAAAATAACGCCATCGCAACAACATTAAACGTTAACCTTTTATAAGATAATAAATGCCGTTTATAAACCATAACGCAATTGCTTTAGCATTTAACTATTTTACATCCACAATACTCGATCGTTTTGTTATAACTTGTTGTTTCACGAGTATATAAGTAATCACCGGACAAAATAAAAGTAAGGAAAGTTTCAAACTAATATTGCCCTTAGTTCGAAGAGCTTGTAGACCAAATATTGGTATGTTATCGTAAGTTCAGAAACATCTTATACGATGCAAAATTGAGTGTTTCAATCTTTATCATCATCGCAAATTGATAAATATTGCGAGAACAAAAAAAAAAAAAAATATATTGCTTGTGTCTTTCTTCCATTATCACATATCTCACGCGACGGTAAATAATAATTTCCACAAATAAAATCTTCTCTGTTACAACCGTATTTCTTTACCTTACACAGAGTTATTCCTACCAAAATCGTATGAAATGTTAAAAAAAATTCTGCTCCGCAAACTCGTGCCGTTTATTCCCACGGCCAATTAATCATTCACGTGGTTTAAGAAACGCGTTTTTCCAAGGGAGCACCAAACAGAAGGCGATAACGCGAACGATAAATTCAGCAGGAGAGCGGGCGAGCGTCTACGCTCGCAGAAACAATACGGAAGCAAACAAAAATAAATTCACCAGACGCTCGTCCGTGGTCGCGCAAGCAAATAATTTCTCATAACAACGAGATCTTAGAACGGGACAGCGAAAACCTTCCTATATCATCAAAAAGACGCCACGATTTCATCTTATCCGCTCGTGTTCCGAGCTCTCTCCACCCGAAAATCCTTCGTTCCCCATTCACGTCTCACGGCTCTTCTTAACCCCGGATGCACAAGCTGCGCGTCGACTTTGCAGAAATTCGCGAAGCGTCCGCATAAATCGCCGAAACTGGGTCGCGAAAACAGTCTCGTTACTGCGGCTCGAGTCACGACGCGTCGCGACGGCTCTTTCTCGTGAAAACCGACGACTGACCTTCGAGAAAACGACCGGTGACGTTTCACAGTTACATGGGGACGTACAATGCTTCTAGTGAAAAGTGTGCTGCTGCTAATTGTGCAGCGGGAAACAAGTTACGCTGTGAACCGTGGCCAATTTCATTTAATTAAGTCGATCGCGTTCAACTTTGGTAACTAACATTTGCTTGGCACGAGGCTACGCGAGTTAGCATGTAATTACGAGGCTGGAAATTAATTTTCCACGGCGACGGAATCGCGTGTGAGGTGCATAAAATGGCTGACTCAAACGCGCGGATCCCTTTTGTGAGCGCTGCGCTATTTATTGACGTGTATATGATCGGGTGTTTCTCGACTGAAAGGAAATGCGGTGGATTTATGACGTTAATATAACTATTGGCTTTTATATTCGATTGGAAAGCATACGCGGACAAAAAGCAGCTGTTATTTCTCGTCGGTTTTGTTCGCCATAGTTGAGAAATGACGTCAAAAAGCAGTGATTAATTTCTTCTTTTTATAGACGAATGTTGGATTGGATATCGACATGGTTTCAAAACTATGCATTATAATTCGGATTTTGATAATCGAATTAAAGATATTTATAGAAATGCCATGAACATAAACGGATAAACAGATTTCATATAATGATTTATTTTACCTACTAAATATTGTAACACGCTTCTCAACTTTGAACACTTTATATATGTTTGTGTTGTTATTTCTGTATTTAAAGGTAGGATCACAATAGCTATTATTTTATTCTTTGGATAAATCTATCACGATCTGAGCCAAAAAACCTTTATTGCACTTTCTTACACGGACTAGGGATAAAAACAAATGAAAATGTTAAACCTATCGATTAAATCTATCGATTATATCTAGAACTATCTTTTAGATGCTATTTATTGTAGCTAGCGCATCTTCATATGGGCTATAATATTGTTATATATGGGCTGTCTACATACACTTTGCAGATTTAACGATATAACAAACCGTAGATATTTTTGGATCAAGTTTGAGATCTACGAAGTTTCAACTTCTGGATGAATTTTTATCTCATTCGTACTACAATAATAAACACTCTTGAAATTATATGTGCTACATTCTTAATTTCAACAAATTTTATATGCGTTCCGTGGAACTTGCGAAAACATGAACGTAATTTAAATATTAATTGTACACCTCATTTCAGACTCACTGTTAAATCAGTGTAAAATATTATGAAAAATAATACACGATAAAATAATACAATTAATAAATAATATAATATAATCAGTGGGAATTTTTCGAGTCAAAATGATTTCGAATAGCTGCACACATTTACTCCGACGAAACGTATTTAGCCGAATAATTTTATTTTCCACGTCGAGAACATTTTCCGCTCCGTAGAGATGCTCACGAATTATTCGCAAGCTAATTATTTTGCGCATGTTGCTCTGCTCCCACGATTCTCTACACATATACCGTCGAGCTGTATAGTAACCTTTCTCTTTTTCTCTAAGAGCTCTACAATCTCGAGCTTCTTATTCTCCTTTGAACTTCTTCTACTGTCCATATATACCAATACAGATAATTATCTTGTGAAAAATACAAATCAGATTAATTCTACTGACACTGACAATCAGATAGTATATAAAACGATAGCGATAACTTTTCGATAATCTAAATTCAAGAAATTTTGAATTATTTCGTGATCTGTTCTTTTCATTCACGAATTTTATTCGAAAAAATGGGTACTTCTTTTATTCGAAAGAATACTACTTGTACGAATGATAGTTACATTTAAGATACTTGTTGAACATACTTTGTTCATATTCTCTTGATTGACTGCAGTTGAACGAAATTAGTGCGCTACATTTAACACAGACAGAGCAGCTTTCCTTGCTTTAATTCAATTAACTTACTTAATAGATCCTGTTTTAAAGGGTGTGGCTGCTCCAAATGAACCATTGGAAATCTGGTTATTTTTACGTTGAATTCCTTCTTTAAGATCTCTTCTAAAATAAATGGTTGCTCTAATAAATTAATGCACCAATTATTTGAAATCTGCAAAGAATTTTCTATTTCCTCACATCTGCTACAACATCACCTAAACGCCATCTAATAGACAGCAATTGTTGAAAAATTCTATTTCACGTTACGAGAGGATAAAGCACAGCCTAGTTATGCTCTTTCTTTTCACAAGAAGAATCTACCCAACACGAAGCTTTCTTGACATCAGACGCGATATCTACATACCGATTACTATACGTTACCGAAAATTGTTTAATATCGTATTACTATCCAACGACGTGTATCGACATAATAATCGATCGAACTATGACATGTTTTTGAATTCAAACTGCAGACAGCAACCGTATATACGAGAGGTGGCTGTATAAATTATCGCAACAAAATTCTTCCTAAAGTCATCCTCCCACAAGAACTTCGCCCTATCTCGTATTTACCAATGTCGCAATCGCGACGATCTCGAAAACGAACTCGCTGTTATCGGGATGGCATCTCGATATCGAGCACGGCACCGATTTTCCTCGAAATTATTGAGGATGCGAGGCGAGGGTCGACTTGGTCGGCCTTAGGAAAGCTCAACAGCGACTGCCAGTAACGGCGACACTTTCGGAATTTCTTTCGCGATTTATGGCCAGCTCAGCACGTCGCTGACTTCCCGACGCTGCCGGAAAACTGGCATGTGTTACAACTTTCGAAGCAGGAGCGCCGCTCCGGCCCGTGGCCGCGATAAACTTGCGACTCGTAGATTCGTCTCGCGTCAGATTCCACTCGTATATTTCTTACACCGAGATTGGATATTTGTTATACCGGTGAACGATAACGGAGCCCTTCTTCTTTTCGGTCTTCCGCGACTCCGTGATTCATGTCCGTAAGTGCTGATACAAACGCTTTATTTATGGAAAACTGTCTTACAGACCTGGCCCATGCCGAGTTGTCGAGCGTTTCCTCCGGCAGGAAAACACGTCCAGAGAAGTGGCAGACGGAGCACTTGAATACTATGGAACAGCCGATGATAGATTTCGAGGATGGAACCCGAGATGGAGATTTCAGAGTAAATTAATCTAAGGCGATACGTGGCCCTCAACCCTTTATGCCTCGCATATCCCTTGGAAATGCGTATGAGAATGGTATACTCCTTGCGTAGGTGGTCAAATGAAACTATAGTTATAGTATAACGATGGGAATAAAATACAAGCATTCCATTTTCTGCGCTTAAACTACTACAGTTATTTAATTTTATGTGTATACCTTAAATTTAATATAAATATTAGAAAATATTTTTTCGTCGATGGAATCTCATTCACCTTCTATGCCTGTTTTCTTCAGTTCTTCCAAAACAATAAGGCAAAATTCTTATCGCCTTATCGATTCCCATATTTAGATTCGGTTGAACAAGGAAAAATGGAGAGCCATATATATCCGAGGTATAAACATATGTTATAACTTTCACACTGAAAAATATTATTACACGTATGATAAATTTGTAAAACCCACAGATGATGTAGCATCGGATTACAGTCATATTTCTTAAGACAAGATCGATGATTTATTAGACATTGCACGATAGCTAAGATGTCTTTCCATGGATTTTAGCTGAAATATCTGACTCTACGTTTCACAAATATTCCCTAATCTATCAACTGAAAAAAATGATTTATCATTTGAATCGTCGATATTCTAGGCCGGATCATTTTTTCGCGCGGAAGTCTTCGATCTCTTCAATAACGCATCGTGTTACTTTTATTTCAAGAATACGCTGCTAACTATAAAAGAAGCGAACTTAGGCTCGAATAAACTTACTGATGCATACGTTTCTTTCTATTTGCAATAATACCTTTCAGATATTTGATTTTGCATACTTCTACTCTGTCTGCATAAAAATGGAGAATTTGATATGATTTTACAATTGAGACGCGACGTAGATTACATGATAAACCCTCTGGAAACAAAAATACATAAGAACAACTGCATCACTAATAGTATTAATTTTCGCCAAGTACAACTCCCACAAGCGCAACCTATAATCTTCCTAAACTAATACCTACATATACATATTACAACCTACGCATGCTTCCAGAGAATCCGCTGCAACGTTAAACTGAATTTACATTGGTCCAGTGGCATACCAGTCCAGTGGTCTAATCCAGCACTGAGTCGTAACTGGAATAATGTGAACGGTGTTTTCATCCCAGTAAGCAATCCAGCGCAACAACTAAATCGAAAGTCTACTTTTCAATTCAATGTTTACTCCCACGATCGGGAGAGCACAACGTTCCAGGGTTACTGGAATAGCGTGGACGATTCAATATCGAGTATCGAAGCGTAGTACAGTATATCCATTGACACTAAAATCTACCTCTTTCAAGTACAGAAAAGACTGGAGTAACGTAGATATCGATCCATTTCGAATGAAACGACTGTAATGTAATCGCTCGATTCAACGACTGGACTAACGTAGACTCACGCTTTAAGCGTGAAACGCTTCTGCGTTCTGCAAAGCGGCAAGATTTCCAGTAGAAAGAGTCAGCCGGCCGTGCAGGTCGTTTGTTTCTGCAAATTGGGACGACTAGCGGTTAACGTCAGCCGGTTACGTCAACTAAAACCGTCGGCAAGTTCTGGCAGACATCGGCGACGAAACGACTGTCGGTGCTCTTGCCTCGGTAGCTGAATACATTCACAGCCCGATAAATTTTCGTCGACGGGGAAATGAAAGTCGTCGGGGATGCGAGTGTTCGCCGAATAATTCCTATGATCGCGTGTGCTTCGCTAAATTCATAAGGCGGCCCTTAAAAGGACACTCGAGCCTGCTTCTCGAGGAGGCGCCCGCGAGGCAACGTCACTAAATCTTCCACTGCACTTAATTACATTCTCAGCCGACCGTTCTCAGCGCCGTCGTGAACGAGAACAGGCTAACGATGTTTTTAATGTAGACGCTTAAAAAAGCACCGTAAGATAGTCCCTGTAGGCCAGGTCCGTACGAGGTCGACTGTCTCCGTCGAAGATCCGTGTGGAAACAAACGTCCTCGCGGATGAGCGATCAGTCCTGCTTTACACGCATTAATTAATTAATTAATTAATTAAGCGATTATACTTTACGTACTTTATTGGACGTTCCAATGCAACGAGTGAATTGGAGACAATTTAATACGTTGATGTAAGTTAATAGGAAAATATATAGCAGAAAGTCAAAATTCTTCTACCTGTGTGAAAAATCTAAGAAATAAGTTTCTGATATTTTATATACCAGAAGATAGGTTTCTGTAAAGAATGCGAAATAAGTTATCTTGGGTTTCAAACTTTCGAGATGGTGAGACATTTTGATATTGGTTTTTCGGGATAAGCAATCGTGTTTGGACTTTGAACTTCCACTTGCACTTTGCATTCGTATTTTGGTCCAACGTTTCGTAGACGATGTATCCTACTTCTTCAGGGCAGATCTGAGACCGTTTCGGTCGTGGGTTGATGACAAAATGTAAGCGCAAAGTGCGAGTACAAGGTCCAAACACGATTGCTCATCATTACGGAAAACTAATATCAAACTAAATTTTTATTCGTATAGAAAAATCTATGTCTATTGAAAGCTACGGATGGCAAGGAAAAACGTGAATACATATCGTTTTAAATTAGTATATTAATTTTAAGAAGAAATTATAAACGATTTGCGTGTCAGTTGGATTATTATGCCAGTTCTTTTCTTCATGGTATCAGAAACATTTTGATCGTGAAAAATATTTTTAGTTCTAAACAGAGATTTTAACTTTGTGAATTTAATATTAATTTGTAATTTATCTTTGAAATTGAATTTTCTGACCTACTGTTGTCAGATCTAACACTTTTCAAACCTTTTCATCGATGTTATTCAATTACATTATGAAAATCTTTATATGTATGAATATCATGAATATCGTTAAAAGCAATTTCGCTGAAAGAAGTTGCGAAAAAAAGTTGCCATATAATTTGACTATGTGAATTAATATCTGACGTTCGTATTCCATGAAAATAGTTTCGTAACTGTCGTTATATCTCTAAACTGTTAAACTTCCAAACAAGTTTACAAATTACTATTTAGTCTTGTTGTGCACTGTGATACGAGAGCAGAGAGTTTACAAGCCAATTATTAGATAGACATTTATTCAGAAATATGAGATACTACCGCTATTTTGAAATAATGGAATATCATTTAAACGTACAATATCATTTTAATCCAAATTATTATATTATCATAACCGGAATGCACAATAAAATATAACGTTACCAACTATTCGAAATATTAACATACATACGTCTTATTGTAAAATACGTCTCTTAATTTTTCACGCTTATTTCCACACGATCGTCGAACGTTCAATCGTTCACTGTTATCGATCCTCCCCCGTTATATAAAATTTTTAGCGAGAAAATTCCAAGGTGACGCGATCTCGCGATGGTAGAGTTTAATCTCCCAAGTTTTATCGATAATTTAATGAAATGACGTTTCAAAGGGGATATTAGATAACTGGAGTGCTTTTCACGGCATAATTACATCCTGTAATGGATATTTGATGAAATTTAATCGTTCATAAACCGATAGAACTTGCCGGGGAGACGCATTCCGATGGCTGTGGAAGCTTCGTCGACGAGGCAATATCGAAGGAAGTGAGCCAACGCGGAAAGAAATATCGTTAATAATAAGTGTAACGAACTTGTTAAACGTTTGTATCACGTGAACTCCCTAACTATCTTGGAACGAGGTCGGTAAGTAATCGAAGTACTTCTCTGGATCATATTCGGCAAAATATTCGTAATTCGAATGTCTTGTTCCTTTTTTTCTTCTTAGATATACCTGATGAACATGGAGGAGTTTAAATATTCGACTTCAAGCGGCTCGGCGAAACGATTGCCTCAAAGTTGCAACATTTTCATACGAAATACTCATAACTGATGACTATTTAAACATTACGTACGAAGATTAGTAATTAAAAAAGTGTACTTTGATATATTACACAGTCAAAAAGAGAAACAACAATCCATCGATCCAAAGGTACAAACCTTTCAGAAACTTCGTGGTATCTCAGACGACAAATCCACGAAATTTTGCGAAACATTCAATCGTTGTCGCGCATCTCACATTTGGAATATGGTAACCAGCATTGTTGACATAAAATAATATCCAAGACAAAGAAAATACTCTGCTTTATTGTTAATTCGACTATGCTTGAACTGCTAAATTTCAGCTATATCGTTTCGTATCGATTACAGTTTTCGAATTTAATAAACACAGTTTCCAACAAAACGATACACAATTTGTTTGGTAAATTAAAAAACAATAACAAATCTACAGAACCTTACGTATTTCGACGAATTTCTGCTACTAAGTTCTTGCCACGAGGCTCGCGATACCGATTCCTCTCGACGCAATTATAGAACGATCTGCCGAAGTGAAGGAAGAGAAAGAAGAGGATAGAAAGCGGCAGCCAGAAGACAGAGAGAGAAAGTAACGGAATTTAATCGGTCATAACCCAGAGCGTGTTTCTACTCGGTTATACGGTTCGGTAGTTGCGGATGCTTGGCGTAACGCAATATCGGCAGAAGGGAAGCTACGCGGAAGGAGTGGCGTGGATATTGTGCAAGGGGCGCAATAATACTAAACCGGGCGAGTACATCAACCACTGACTAATTGTACGGCATTACTCGAGCAACAACGTGGAACAAGCTGCTTTGGTCGGTCTCGTTTGTTTCGCGTACGCGCGCGCGCTCCACGAATTCTAAGGGCGCGATCGTTCCGCCGGTAAAAGTCGTTAGGGATGCGAGCGCATCCGGCGGACTTCGCCTCCGACAATTGCAACAAATTGAAAGTGATGTCGGAATTCCTCGTGCCTCCGAGGCGAGGAGAGATTCCCGGTAATGGCCGGCGAGCGAATTCACAACGGGGAACGAGAAAGGGTTCGCTGGAATTTCACTCAAGGACACGAGGACCATCGATCGCGCATCTGGCATGGGTGATTGCGTGGGACGAGGGTGCGCCGTGACATTCGCGTAACTTTAAATACTTTGGAAATGATGTGGATTTAGAGTGTTCTTTGCTTCGTTTAGTGCAAAGACGGGGAATCTATCTGATAAGTGAAAACTACGATACACGTGATGTTACTTGTGTTTCGTAGAGAAGGTGGCAAAATTCAATGTATTTTGTTAAGAAATTCATGCGAGGATTTTTTATTTAATTTTGCAATTAAAAAGAATATTGGTAACAAATATTTGTTAAATTAGATTAATGTTATCAATTTATCGTCCAATTTATAAAGAGTAATCTCTTCTTCAGTTAATTATTTTACATTGGATTAACAACTGGATGATATGGAAATGATAGGTTTAAATATAACGAGCAAGTAAATATTTCCGGCAGTTCTCTTCATTTTAAAACATTGCACGATAATAATGGCTTATTATCTATCTCAGGCGAATCGTATCTCAGTCTGAAAGTAGTTTAGTATCGATATATTTTGTCGATGAAACAATTTTGTTAAAATATAAGTTGGCATCAATACTAGAAATTTGTTATCGTGAAACGTTTGGAAAAACAATGTACCAAGTATTTTTAATATGATATTAGTGGTCCATTAACTGCATTAATCATTTCAACCCGTTTTAAATAGTTGCTTTGATATTTTAATTGCCTTCTAAAATTGTTATTCTGATATTAAACTGCTTCTGATTGAAACATTTCTTTCCACTTTTCTCAACCTTTGTAGTCAATCAAAGGAAAACAAAATGTCCTACTGCATCGTAGCTTTTCATGATTGAACGAGTGGAAGGGCTTTGTGCCCGACTTTTATGTCCATTTTTCCCTTGACATGAATATACGTTATTGAAATTAACTTTTCTTCTATGCGACACAATGTTACTTAACAGCATTATTTCAGATTTTTATAATCCAATACTTGTCATGACATGAATATTTTAAATCGACTGCATGTACTACAAACGTCAGTAGAGGCGCTTTGTAAGGGTGCTTTTATTTTTTATACAGAAAATGACGTACATTTTATCATAATTATTGCATCCGACATTTACAAGAATAAATCTTATAACAAAATGTTTTAAAAATTGCTAAAAGTTCGGTACGAATAAATTTCTTTCAAAACTATCGTAAACCAATTTTAGATTTCAGAAAACTAAGAAGAAATTTCTTTCCCTATTATTATCTTACTACTTTGATTTCATATGCTATCTTAACGTAATAAACGATAAATAAAAATGAGAAAAATGAAATTAGATCAAGAGATTTCATCGGAACCAGAGAATACAACCAATAATACGCATGCTCACGGCCAATTATAATATTTCACGTCATCTGTTATTGCTTAACGAACTCGGAAGAAACGATTAAAACACAGCAGCGTTACGAAAAGAGGTTTCCGATTACCCAATAAAATAAGAAGCTTTATACTTGAAAATCGTTCATCAAAAAGACGTAGAATTCGATTATCGATCAAATTACCATAAAGCAACTGCCTCATCGGCTGTTCGGTGTCTGATGTTAGCCTTTGCAAGACGAGATTCTCTGAGCAGCCTCCTCAACGTGGTACACATGATAGGCGTTGCCACAGGATGAATTAATAGTATTACGAGACAAGCGTTCTACTAATGAGCTAATCTATAGCATTTGCTCCTTTGTCTTGTAATTAGGTACCCCTCCCATACCTTGAGCAAACTGCCTTTCCCTCTTGTCTCGCCTCAAATTCTCCGCTACCCGATTAAACTCGTTCATTGAACTTTCCACGATCGCCACGTAAAACGTGGAATGTCTCTGCCCGCTTGTTAGGAACTGATTAAACGATAATTGTTCGCGGTGTCTGTTATAACGTATACACAGATTCAATTTCTAGAGACAACGGAGAGAAAAAATAGTTACGTCCGTGATTTTACAATTTAAAGTTTCGCGTTCACTTAAACGTTACATTTCTGTTTCGTTGATAAATTTAGTTGTCTTACGGTAAGATTTATCAATTAACTCTGCAGATAATAAATTGATATTAATTACCGATACTAAATTGGAAAAGTTAGTTTATACGTACTTTTTTTAATTTATCGCGCAGGACCGAATGAATTTTTTAAACGATTTTGCTTAAAATGAAATCTCGTGAAAGGAAATGTTAATTCGCATAAAGCGTTGTTCTACCTCCAATTATACCTCGAGTTCGTTTCTACTATTCGTGATATTTCAAAAACCAGAACTGGGTCATCCGAATCTTTCTTTAATTTGGATATTTACGGAGTATATAAATATTTTCACCTCCAATTAATTGATAAATATTACATTATTCCAATACCTGACGAGCGCACGTAAGCGCGTTTACTCTTCGTACGAATATTATGAACAACAGAAAACTATTTTTACTTTAAGCTTCTACTACATAATTATTCTATGTCGCAGAAAACCTTAGATATTCGTTTAAATATTACTTAAAGTACTTAAAGATTAAGAATCAAATACCAGAGAACTTTGATTTTGTTTCCGCTTTAAAGTCGCTTCACGCGTGCTCCCTTGGCACGAATCGCACACAACATCAGTCAAAGAAGGTTATTTGGCAAGCTGTAAGCTGTACAAACATACCGACATCAGACAATCGATATCGATATCGATAACGGCAGCAAATACCTTCCTTAGTCGTACGAGAAGCAATGAAACTAATTAAAACGCATTAGTATTCGAGGGACGCTCGAGTAGAATCTCCACGTCGGATTTCGAGCCCACTTATCTCTAGAATTAACAGTTGATAACTGGTACGATTGTATTGGAGCTCGGAACGGTAAATTGACGATCCAAGCCAGTTCTAATCAAAGGTCTAAATATGCTGGTACCAGCACTTGCTACACGACCCTGACAGATTACCAACGCAAATGTGGAACTGCGTACCGAATCCATCACGTAAGACGCCCTTCAGAAATCGTCTCTGTAATCTGACGAATTACGCACGTTCTATTGCGATTCTACTCTGACGTAGCGCAATTAACGACTGAATCATTCTTAAGAAGCTTCACAAATGTAAATGTTAATAAGTGAATACCTCTCTAAAGGTATTTCGCAGCGATTATTATAGTAGATATGAGTACAGGTCTATGTAAAGCAACTATTGCAATACTACCTAATGACAAAATCCGCAATCACTTAGTTGCCAATCCAATGTGTTGAAGAAACTTAAGGAGATGATCAAATTTAAAGGTGAGAAAAATTGAAGTAATCGAATTACAGGAGAAAAAATTGGGCGAAGAAGAATAACAGAAAAGAAGTTGCTTCAGAAAGAATAATATACGTAATTAAGATATCTGAGGTATTTTTAAAAATGCTACAAATATTTTAAAACAGCAATGTTTTGCCTAATGCTTATGCTAAATGTCTTTAAGCTTCTATTTTTTAAGCCACATATTTTTAGACTGAAACTTTACCAATATATATTATGATAGACGAGTCTCATAACGGTGCTAATGAAAATTCAAAATACACGTAATATTACGTGATGTTGAGGTTTGAATATACCGCATAATATTCATGACGCAGAGGAGAAATGTTGCAAGAAGAATTTTTCAAAATGAAACGAACTTGCACCGACATTGACTGATCGTAACTCGAGACAATCCTAAAAGAAGACTACCTATATTCTCTTTGCATCCAATACGACCAACTACCGTCTAATAAGAAACATGAATTTTTCGTTGAGATTATAACTACAGCTACGTAAAGTCTGTCACTCCTCTGGAGAGGAAACTTTCGGCGTATGGAAAAAAGACCGAATATATAAATAACAATAGAATCAAACGACTAGGAAAAGCGTCTCATAAGAAACATTATCGTGCGAATGATATTTACCGAAGGTATTCGTCCGCGAGTGTTCGAGTACTTACGTGTGCCAGCGTAGCTGCACAGAACGCATCTAAAATCAGAGTCGCAGAATACCGCAGCTGCTAACGAGTGTCATTTTTCAATCTTCCCGCTCCATTTCGGCAAGCTAACAGCAATCTCGTAGGAAACAAAGGGAGACAAACGTCAGAAGCAGAGACAGAGAAACACAAGCAGCAAGATAGACAGGATAACGAAGCCGAAACTCTCGTCCGTTAATCGGGATGTGGAAGGGATAGAGAAAGAGAATTACAGGCGTAAATGTACAGACAGATAGATGAAGATGGGATGCCTTGGACTATTCTCCTCGGCCTGACACCGTCTCCCATTGTGCTCTATTGTTGGAGCACGCAATATCTGACGCGGGTATTTCAAGAACGAGCGACAATTACTGTCCTACCGGGACAAGGATGTGCCAGAATCGGATCAGCCATTCTGAGACAAGGTCTCCTCTCATCGGACCTCTCCTCGTGTACTAGCACCGGTACAGTTACGTCGGACGAGATTGTCGACTTCAATCGGTTCTGGTGGACGAGGGTTCCTCTACCTACGACTGATTATACGACGAATAACTCGCTGTTCCGGACTCGTTCCACGTTAGTTTTCGCACCATGACAATCTGATTTGCTTGGTGGAATTAGCATCGATGGAGTGGATTAGTTGGCCGGATTTCTATTATACGAACGGCACGACTAGGGAATGAAATGTTTATATTAATTTTATTCAAGTTTGAGAAATGATTGTACAGAGTGGCGTTCTCTGTTTGTAGAATATAAATACAAGTAGCTGATAAAAGATGGTGGAAGGCACAAGTCGAATTGAGGCGTTTCCTTCTAAATTTATGGTAAATATACAGGTTTCGAATTTTCTAGTCAAATAGTTTCGATATTATACAGTATTTATTTTAGTTTGTGTTATAAATATAAAGAAGTATTATAATTATGTAAATATTAAATTATTAAATAACATTAAATTTCGCAAATGTTTGAGATATTTGTTTATTTTTGTTCTTCTTTCCTTTCTTCTTCCTAATCCTTTCTTCTAAATTCTTTTATACAAAGTTGCATTTTAAAGCACAGATTAACATGCGAAGTGGAAGTCTTGTAACTCCATAGGGGAAGCAATGAACCGCTACTGTATTAAGTTTCGTAAATTAGAAAACCAACGATGCACAAATAATTAGAGAATTGTTTATACAAAATAGATAAATTTTCCAAACGATTCGTACAATTCACTATTTTATCGTATGATGTCTTTCTCCTCGATTGCATAATCAATATTTATAACATCATCGTCAGGAAAAGTGTCGTTTGAATTTCTTCAAAAACATGTAAGCCAGTTATAAAGAACGCGTTGTAGGAAACAGAAAGAATATTAAAAAAGCCATCAGAACCGAAGAAGAACTTAGCAACCGCTGAATCACAATAAAGCAATGCAAGAGTATCCGATGGTAGAACTTGAAAGGTTTCGTCTGCCTCCATTCCACTCATATGAAAGCAAACGATACTGGAAGCCGTATCCAAAAATATTTAATCAAGCTTTTCTGTTAATTGCAGGTAGAAATTTCGGTATACGACTTTCTATTTTGCGCTTTGTTGTTCTTGCTACTTTGTTTCAGGTAGATATTCGTACACCGCCGCATCTGTTACCGCATTTATATACTAACTGATTATACCTGACTGTAATAAATTTCGCATCATTTAGTGAAACTTCCATACGATCACAACAATTTGATACTACAGAGATGAAACGTGAAACCTAATAAAAAGAAAAGTTTCATTGAAAATGATGACTACGCATACTTACTTCTTGTAGCATCTGCGTGTGTCGTACAACTCTCGATCAAACGGCTACTTTTCACGAAAAAAGAAAAAATCTACCGATTGCAAATATCTCTCTTCGTTCCTTATTCCACAAACACGAATATATTTTCCTACCGATTCGAAACTACCACTTCGTTTCGAGCTTTTATTCAAACATACACGCATTAGATGTGTCACCCGTAGAAGGCGAACAAGCATACGGTGCGGCGCGTTGTTCGTAGAAACGCAGCTACGTGGTGCGTGTCAGGTTGAAAGCGAAACGAAAGCAAAAAAAAAAAGGGGCAAACAGGCCGGGGCAAAGCGGAGCAAGGCAAAGCAACACAGAGTCGCGAAGTGGAATTCAAAAGCGTTTGGGATTAAGCGCGGCGGTTTCAACTCTCTCGGCAAAATTCGACGTCGCTTTATTCCAACCTCGAAACGACGAATGGGCGAATGCGAATTCTGAAACGTCTCATCCGACCGGCGAATTAACGTTAGGCGCGGAACGAAATTCGTACGCGAAACTTGCAGAAAATCATAGGAAATTCGGCTGTGTTTCAAACCATTCCAATCAGCCCCGCCCCGATTCTACCAGACTGTTTAACCACCTCGTTTCTCTCCTACTCGTGGCGGGATGCGTTTCCTCATAAACGAGCGCTTCAACGTTTGACTAGATGATTGGAAACCGTAATTACATGTAGAAATGCGCGGCTGTGCGCCGCGGACCGATTGATCGCGCCCGGAAAAAGTAAATCGTCGTAAGTCGATTACTATCCGGAGGGCTCGATAGATCATCCTGACTCAATCGTCGAGCTCTACGTATCGGTTATTTAGAAACTGCACTCGTGTAAAGTGTAAATGGATTTTATGCTTGGATTAATCGCGTACGAGATTAAAATTTAACTTCGAGATTTTATGTAAAGGTACAATAGATTTCAAATGTTCCGAGATCTAAGTTCCTACTACTTTTACATTTTAAATAATACTCTTTCAATCTGAATTGGAATTCAATATAAAATTATTGAAGATTCAAATGTAATTGAAACGTTCGTGAACGTTGAACACTGAACAAAATAATTTTGCTTGTTCGTGAGAGTAAAGATCATCGTTATTTTTCCATCAAACTAAATTAAAGCTCATACCGCGAAAAACAATCGAAAATGCAAAAAAATTATAGTACTCACTCCTTTCTTTCGGCATTCGCGTTTCACCAAACAAAAGAAAAGAACTTTTAATCTTACCTGAAACAAAAAATCAAAAGAATTCTATTAGATCAAGTTCCAAAGTGCGAGCAATTAGCGCAAAGTTGACAAATCTAACTAATGACGCAAGACGATGGGTCGATACCTCCTTTCGTTCCAATATAATTATTATAACAATTAATTTGTAATTAACTAATAGATACAGCGATCCGCGAGCCACCCACTTCTTTGAACTCTCTCATTTAAAATTCATCTCGATCCAACATCGAGGTCTAATCACCGTTTCCCATACGAATTTTCAAAAGATATTACGCTGTTGACTGAAAGGTAATTTATATGTACGATATTTTATTATAAGATCATCGATATTTATTCTAAATTAAACTTTGAATTTTAACGTTATTCTATCAATTTCTATAAAGTAATATAAAACATTATAACACCTATATGATATAATAATCTTATCCTCACAAATTAATTCCAGCATTTTTACTAAAACTTGAAGTTTCTACATCTCATTGGGATTATAAATTTTCAATTAAACGAAACAATCGATCGCGCCACACTCGATTATACTGCAACCGTCTAATAGAATCATCAAGCGCCGTGAACTCATCAAGCTCGTCCTACTTTCTGCGCGGCGTGCATTCATATTTCACTATGTATTGTGCTCGTAGAGAGGTTCGCCGTGCGAATAGCCGAGAACCAACTCGGACACGATGGTCCACAGGGTTGGGACTGAGGAATTGTTTCGCCGCTCCTGAGCCCGGATGGAAAGTAACAGTGACACGCTTTTGCGACTGTAGGGTCGTTAAAGATGACATGTCGCTCCGACTTTGCTATATGCCATCTGTTCAGCTGTTCCCGTTTATGATCCACGATCCACCTGATACCGGAACCTCTATCGTGTTTTGACCTTTGACAATAGTTTCGTTTGTAGATTCTTGGCATGAATAACGTTATATAACCGTAGGGATTGTTGATCAAGCTGTAAACTTGTAGCCTGCACTGACATTAACTCTCTTGTTCTCCTCGGATCCGCATAATACGATCCGAGACGAATGTGATATTTCGCTAGACGTTGCTGAGACGTAACGGTTTTTTAAATATTTGGCTTCAACATTCAACGTTCGATGTATTTGTATTCTATTAATATCTTGCATATTCCATGCTTTTCCTCGAAATTATACACGAAAAAATATTCGAAGAATTACAAATGTGAAGAAGGAGCGACGAGAACAACGGATTTAACCCAAAGTTAAACACCGAGATGAGATATATCATTTATTATAGGAAAAAATTGTCAATAAACTTCGAGAAATAAAGGGAGCGTTGAAATATTCAACAACTTAAAAAATGGTGCATCAAATGTGAATCGTACCATACTCGTCCCTACTAAATCTATAGAAAACGTCCTAGAAGACATTCCACGTATGATTACACTTATGAAAAGTCTAATGCGCCTTTATTCCAATCATAATTTACGTCGCGCTTAATCCTTATATCACCCTTGGAAAATATTAATCCCTACATAATCTATTTCACGAACTTCCAAAAAATCTCTAACACCTGCACAAAACTCGATCCTCACCCAAACAACTCGAAAACACGGCCATCGCGCGATTTCGCGACTAACGAGTCGAGTAAACAAACGAAGGTGATAAATTACAGATTAAGCCCTCCTCCTTCTCCAACGATCCCGGCGAGGAGGGATGAACTGCCTCGGAGCGGAATCAGTATATTCCTAGAAAAATCCATGGGCCACTTAAAAACTAATTTCGCGATTCGCGGCCGCGTTTACGTGGGCGGTTCCAATTAGTCGCGGACGAAACTCGGCCGTTAAAAAATGATCGAGCGGAATGAAATTCGCGTTACCGTTTCAATTAGCGAACGGAGTGCAGGCAGCCGAGAAACGACGATATCTCTGTTGCTCGCATAAATTAAACGTTGCACGGGTTGCACCTCGATTATTTACGTCGATTCCGTACGAATCGTGAAATTAAGTTGGCATCACCAACGGCGAACACCTGTAACAATAATTAATGGCGCGGCCGGTGTCGCTTAACGAGCATCGTCCGACTTATGGCTTACAAACACGCGCTTTACCTTAAATTTTAATTAAACTGCCGACTCTCTGGAATAATCCGGCGGACACGCCGTGAAGAAAATTCCCCTGGACCAGCGCGGGCCAGGAGATCCTTCGCCAGAAGCGGAGAAGGTGAAACCAGAGGCGGAGAGAGAAGGGACGAAATATTCCTACGACTCAGGTTGCTGGAGCATATCGCGCGAACGAAACTTGCCTCTCCCTTTGCTGCTCGCCGCTGCACCGTACAATGCAATCTTCGCCGGTCCGCGGGCACAATGGCGAAGTTACTGAACTTCTCGAATAAATCAAACGGAGCAAAGATAAAATTGTAATGAGCGCGGAGATAGAGAAATTTATGTGTCTACGTCCCTGCGAGCGAGAAGAAGAGTCCACGCTCGGGCAAAGAATTGCTCCGGGATGAATTGCGTGTAGGTACTTGCGTGTCACGTTTCTTCTTTACTTCTTCGCCTCTGGTCTACGTTTTAAAAGATCGCCATTGTGCTTTGTCATTTTCATTCGATGCCTGACAATGGTTCCACGATTCTCGTTTCGTACGTGGGCGGATCCCGCGATCGATCGAGAGGTTAATTCGATTGTTCGTAAATTCACTCATCTTTAAAACTGCGACATTTTTCCAATGTTTATGCTATACACTTTTTAAGGTAAATCGTAGATGTGCTATAAATTTTGTTTACTGTTGAGAAGACGGTGTTGTAATGTGTAAATGAGAGCGATATGTGTACAGTACGTTGTTTAAATACAAAGATTAATTTTTATTTTCAGAAAATAAAGAAAGATAAGACACATATTTGTTTCATTGCTATTACTTTTTTTGTTGATTAACCTGAACTTTGGAAATAACTTTTCTTTTAACTTTTAATTACTTTTCTTGCTTTTATTTCTTGTTATTTCGTTGATCCATTTAAGTTTCCACGCAATTTTCGCCAAATTTCGTGGTTCGTAATAAGTCTTACTTCTTTCAGATCGTTACACCGAATCGAACGTCACATTGTAGATTAGGCGAATACTTTAGTAGAAGTTCCAAGCTGATAACTATCGCGACTAATCAAATGTAGTGCTTAACAGAACATTGTGGGTCATTTTGATTAAATGCGCTCTCCATAGAAATGAGTTTAGTTGGCAACTCCCTTTAATCTCAAGTATCCATAAATTCAGCTAGTTTGCCGTGTAAGTGGTTTCGGGAAAATCTGTTTAATTGGAAGAGAAAAATTTATTCGCTCGACGATGACAACTATAACGACAGTGCAAGAACTAATTACCGACACAAAGCAACTTAATTCATTATTTAATTCATTCTGTTAATTTAAAGACTATGACTATCGATATCGCATCATGACGTATAACGTTATTGTCAAATTGTTTGTTATTTCGTACATTTCACATTGCACCAATACGGCTAATGACTGTTTAAGTATTCTACAGAAATTCTTTCTTCCTAATAACCCAGATTTTACAACTAATTAAACGACTGATTTTTTAAATACGTTTGAATTCGTACATATAGATGAAACCTTCTGAGCGATTCTTCGAAAATATTTTACACTTCGATGATCATTCGTCCAATTAGCGCAGAAAATAATATTCGCTTTACGCGATTCATCGCTCCTTTACCTTCGCCATTTCGCGCTACGTACTCCACATCCAATCGCATCTAGCGTCGTTTATTTAACGAGGAAACTGAAAATCAAGTGGCTGGTTCGGTCTTAAGAGGATCACGGGAACGAGAACGAAATTTCAAAATCCAGCGCTTGAAGCGGCGCGGTTCCGTTCGCGGAACAGCAAACGAAATGGTTGAGAAGTAGTTACCACGGCCTGAATTCGCGTAATCTGCAACGTGCTAATGAAATGCATCTCATCAAGGAGATCCGAGAAACGAGAAATTCAGCATTGATCAGGCTCGACGAGGATGCGACTCGAGGTGGACTCCACTAGAAAGCGCTGTTACGGCCACATAACAGCCAGCCAGAGTAACCCTATTAACGGAATCCTTTAAATCCTGCTGCCTATGAGGCTCTGCTATAGTGTCGGTGGCTCTGCTTTTGGATTTCGTACGGATGTGTAGAACGGTAGCGACGAGAAGCTTGGCCAGATGAGAAGCTGCAAGGGGATGGTTTTTGGCCTACTCGACGCACTATGACCCTAGGAGTTAATCTTCGCTTAATTGCCCGTTTTATGGGTCCCTGTTGTGCCAAATCAACTATCCGAAGGATGCATAAATGGCAGCATCCATCTTGCGTGAACTGTACTTCGGTTCGTTACGTGCGGACGAGTGCCATTTATTGTCCCTTGGCTTTGGGATTAAAGTTGCTGTTCCATGATTACTACTCACGTATGATATAATGTATATGCACAGAGACAGCCAATAATCTCGAACATTTTCGTTATTTGCAATAATATGAAAAAAAAACGCGATATACAAAATTCGAATATCAAATTACGCCGGTCGATATTTTATTTCGTAACTGTATTATTTTTAAACTAAAATTCAAAACAGAATGATCGGTAATATTTTCCCAGGTTTTCCATTAATAAAATGGTTGTTCGTTACCTAAACGATTGTTTAAAAAATCTATCGCGTATTAAATGCAAGATACAGACTTTTATCTCATTGAAATGTAATTCATTCGAAGAAGAAATCCAATTAATTTCCATCGAGCAGTGCTTGGAAACACCCGACCAAATAATTATTTCGTGTTTCGTCGTGCCACGTTATTTCGTCCGCCCCTATAAATTAGACGTGTCCTCAAGCAGCCTCTCGATCCTAACATTTAATGGAACATTTTTAAGGCGAAGGCCGTTTAACGAGCGCGCTTGCTGCCGCTTCGCGTAATTAGCCGCCGTTTGTGGCTAATTTTCATTAGCGATACCTTCGCCAAAGGAACATCCTTACGAAGTACTTTTGCCATTTCGTGCACGGATCACTCGTTGGATAAAGTCGTACTCCTTTCTCGGTGCAATCGAGAGAAACTGTCGGATTAGACCAGAAGAAGGATTACGAAGATTCGTTTGGAACGTGTTTTCAGATTTTCCAATAGAAAGAAACGTGCAAGTAGAAATGTCTTACGAGATAACTCCGTAATTAATCACTCGAGATTTCTAAGAAAATTTAGAGACCTGAATTTCCACGTTAAACCACACATATTAAAACGTACTGCGATACGTTGAATTTATTCCGACGAATGGTCAATTTGTAGAATAGAAATCTCGTTGGTTTGAAAATTTTATAGCAATTTGCTAATATATATATTTTTTATTTCAATAATACGTAAGCGGTAATCTTTGATCAAATCATCGAATCATTTCGAAATTGCGAGAAATACGACGAAATATCGTTAATTCGCATGAAAACGTTGTGGTTACTGATTTCACGTATTCTCTCTAATATGTTGTAACTATTTTAGAATTATAAATCCCATTTTATTACACTTTCTGACCAGCGTAGCTCAAGCAAAGTACAGTTACATCAAGCAGTAAAAAGTGAATAATTTCCAAAGTAACTTGAAATAATTCGCAATAAACATGCCCCTTGCCGATTACGATGAATATTACTCCGAAACAAACACGTCAAGAAATGTTCAGAGTTTCCATCGTTCCACGATGTACTAATAAAAACACGGCTTTAAACCTACGGCAAGAACCACGAATATGTCGTCTAATCGTCGTGAAAGTTTCAAATCTGAGCTGTTCGTCTTGTTGTTCGTTGTTGCGTGAACAACGATCTACATCTCTTGCGTATACATCTTGAAGCAAGAAGCGGGTGCGAGGCGTTTCAGCCGAGCGAAACGTGCAAGGAGACGGCAGGTCGACGTGGGGCGGCTAAATTCATCAACCCTGGCACACGAGGCACAAGTGGCGTTCCTAGTACACGAGCGGCTTTATTTGTCGGTGCACGTACACCCGTTGGGTTCCTTTCATTCGTGGCCTACATATCTTCGTTTCTTGCCGTTACACGGCTTCCATAAAAGTGTCGACTAAATCATCACGCGTCCTCACTCTTAACCACACCGTCGTCCCATTTTCGTGCCAGCTATCCAGCTTTCCGATTAGGGGAAACACTCTCACGGGATCGTGAGCTTTTATCAAGGGGCAACGCGTACCGATCGTCTTGCGAGACGAGCGCGTTCTGCCGGCGTGCACACGAATACGATGATCCGCGTGGTTTTCATCGTGCAAAGAGTCAGTTCAAAAGGAACTGAAAAGCGTGTCTTTCATTAAGAGCGACGTTACCCTGATAGGTCGCAATTAGTTGCGGATGAGACGCGGGGTGAAGTACAGTCGTAGAGTTCTGCGGAATATTTCAAGATTTCCAAGCACTGGCATTGTTGCAAGTAGACCGCGGACATTTGTGCAAATTCGTACGTTTGCGAGTAAAATTGTAAGAAAGTAAAGACCTAAGAAGAGGTTTGTTTCATCCGTTGAGCATTCACAGCTGGATGTCACCACAGTGGCGACAAAATTTCTCTTCGAACTGTATTTATTGTTTCGTTTACTCGATAATGCATCTGATGTGATCCATTATCCAGCGATCATCTTCGATATCGAATTGGTCGACAAACAGTAAACAAAGTTGTTCTAAAAATGTGAATGTCGCGTGGCATGTCGTGGCTCGTCACTTCGGACAGTCTTAGCTGGTAAACTCGATCATCGAGACAAAGGTGAGAGCGTACAGGACGTTCGAATTTGTAGGAAATCCGTGGAAGGTACGATTGCCTGCTTAATGGCGCGTCCGCTCGTAAATGGTAATCGTGGACGACCTGTCGACAAGATCGGGGTACAGCCGCGTGCTTCCGCCGCTTATCGAAGGAGTCTATCGAAAATCGAAAGGTACTGGGGTGGTCGTAAAACTGGCGGCGGACAAGCTGTTTGCGTTGAAACTTGCGTGGCCACCGAGTTTATGCGCCATTTCGCGGCTTCCTTCGCGCCATATCCCGGACAACCGTTTTCCGTTTCGGTGACGTCCGAAATCTTATGGTAGCCAACGCTCGTGGTAACTCGCACGGCTGACTGTCGCACGGTTATCACGTTCGTTCGGCCAGCAAGATGTTAAATGTATCGGAACGATTTTACTTCTGACTGGAAGTCGTGAACGAAAACTACGAATCGCGTAAAGAATTTAATTTAGTTAGGAAGGCAGGAACGATGCTAACTTTTCGATATTATACGGTGTTATTGAGTTGGCAACTAAGTGATTGCGGATTTTGTCATTAGATGGTAATGTCAAAATCCGCAATCACTTAGTTGTGAATCCAATACTTTTACAGTGATATATATTTTGGAATTCATCGGATACGTGTGTATATATGCGTTAGTTGTAAATGAGTTACCAAAAGCGAACGATAGTATTGGACTGTTAAATACTTTTAATTTATAGTAATCAATGATCAGATTTCGTTTTACTGTCTTATTAGTAAACTAATTTTCCATGTGGATCATTGATTTTCGTAAATACGAATTAATCCTTAATCTTGATCGAATCGATTTGTCCAAGTTTATTGTTATAATTTTATAAAATTGATGCGGGAATACGACCATAAAAACTATTTAAACATATCTAACAAATACGTCTATAAATATTTATTAATACTCTTAAATACTAATGTATTCATTGATTTCACGAAAAGTATAATTTCTTAAATATTTGAATCAATTCGTGCGTACTCTAATCGTGAATTTTTCTTAAATTAAATTACGTGTTCAGGTAAAATAGTCTTCGTTTCGAAAAGATCATTTTGAAACTTTACAAAAATAGACACCGTATTCCTCCATCGTTTCTTAATATCATTAACCATACAAAATATAATAATTTATGCTTATTTCTTCCCAAAACATTACTTTATTTAAAATTTTCACAGCTGCGATTAAACAAATCGAATGCGTTTACTGGATTTGTTTCCGTAAAATCTCAGTTTTACGAAAAAGGACGATTACAACGGAACATTCGTACATGTGTCCATCGAGCATTCCTTTGTCATCGATCCGCTGCGCTGATTGGAACGATGAAATGTTCGAAGTAAAGAGAACTCGACACGGGAATCATAGCTCTCGATCGAGCAGTATCGCGGTGAAATCCGAACTTGAGGAATGGCAGGTATTTGTAAACCGTTGCATCGAGATAGGTGAACGAGTGAATACTGTTTGAAGGAAAGTAAAAAATATTGTCGATTTTTAAGTCTCGCGAATGCGATACGTTTTGTATTTTTATCGCGCGTCTTTCGTGTCTTTCAACGTTTTCTTGTCTGTTTATTCGAGTAACTTGCGATAAGTTACTAATAATGTTTCGTCAAGATAAATTTTAAAGGTACAGGCTCCTTTCTAAAGATCTTTATATTCTCATGGTACAGTGTACATATTCTGTTAAATATTTATTTTTAATTTAAATATTCCAGGAAACGTTCCGGGTAAAAGAAGCATACTTTCAAGAGGTAGAGAAATTTCAGCAGACGTGAAATGCAGGTAAAGTATTTTCCGGTGCTGTTTCAATATTATCCCGTGCTGTCGATTAAATGCAATACTAACGTACGATCAGTTTCAACCGGAAAAGTATGTTACAAACAACGCACAACCGATAGCATATCCTTAAACAAACAGCTTCTTATCAGCGTATATTGTTCAGCTTCTATACATTTCACTCGTCAAGCTGTCATTAAACTTTCAACGATCAATTGCACATACGCCTCGGTCGTTACGAACGAAGCTATTCAATATGCAAAACAGCAACCATTTTAATAATTGGATTTGTATAATTACAGGCAAGATGCGTAACACGAATCACCCAATACGACGTATTTATCATTGTTCAATGTGATTGGAGCCAACGTCGAAAATAAACAGAAGACGTCTGGCTTTTATATTTATGTGTATATTATACTTATAGTTATTTGACAACAAACCTTCGTCCCAAATTAAAACAGTACAAGATTATAAATTGGATCTTGGAAATTAATTTTCTCTACCTCTGTGACGAACATTAGGTCGTCCCAAAAATTTCCTTCGTTTTACTAATAATAAATGCACAACGTTTTCGCAACACGACTCAATAAAATAATGTAAAACAAAAAATATCGTGCAACTATTACTTCCTTATAAAAACGGAAGAAAATTTTGGGACAACCGAATAAATTAGCAATTCGCAAACGTTTTGTTCCATAAGAATCATACATTTTCCGGACAAGTTTCGAGCGTCCGAAATTATCCATTCTATAGGATAACCGATCCAAGCCCCAGCTTTTGCACCCTATCCGGCTCTTTCGGCCATCTCTCCAAGCTCATTAATGGCAAAATTGTGTCGACTGACCCGGGACGCGACGTCCAAACACGATCGCCGTATAATTCGAGCGATTCAATTTGCCAAAGTTGAGAGAATCGAGGCCGGGTCTCGTAACGGTCGACTCGGTTCCTCCATTTCGCGCAATTACTTTTCGTTCGAAGCCGGGCAGCAGCAGAGTCGCGTGGATCTGCCAGCATGGCCCGCCACCGACGCTCTTTATCCAAGGCAGAGCGAAGGCGGCAACACGCGGCCAACGAAGAAAGAGGCTGTTCCATCCAGATAAGTGAGATAGGAAGGAGTTTCTCTTTGCTCGGCAAGTTTGCCCAGGCCAAAGCAGATTTCGTGGCCGAGGATTTGCGCTGCTATCCGAAAGCATCGTATAAAATTAGGCCCCCTATTTCCCTCCTTTTGCTCGCTATCTCTTTCCTTCCACGTTCATCACGGTTCTTGTGATATCGGGACAGCGCGCCGCCATTTCCTTCGAACGCACCCTCCCTTCGATCTTCCTATCGTCCTCTCTATCGTTCCAATCGTCGTTCCACGATTCATCCTCCTTGTCGTTGGCCCCGTAGCTTCGACTCGAGAACGGGTCACCGTCGTCTCTTTTTCCCTATCATCGAATTCGTTCTTTGATCCTTCGCCGGGACTCGTATTATCGGGCCGATCGATCTTCGCGCAGGCGAGCGAGGAAGAAGCGCGCCGGCAAGCAACGGCGACAAGCAAGCAACCGGGGAGGAACAAGCGGAAGCACGGGAAACGATATTCCCGAGGAGCGGCCTGACAAATTCATTCCATCTCGCGGGAGACGCGACATCGCCATACATTTATATCGCAGCGTGCTGGATGGATACGCCGCCGGATATCGAGGATCCGCGTGAAAAACTGCCGATGGATGTGTCTTTGGCCCCTCTCCATTCGCCCACGCCTAGCATCTTACCACGAGACTCTCTTCCCTCTATCTTTCTACGTCTTCCTTTCACCAGACACGCTACCTCTATCTCCGTCTCACCCGCGTAGTTTCTTCTATTTCAGCAGATACCGACGCCACTTTCGCAGACAGCCTCTGGGGTCTGGCATATTAATGCTTTATGGTAATGCTGTCGGCGGAGCGCGAGCGGTTTCGTATCGGTATTTCGAAGAAGCGCCGAGAAATGGAAACCACCGGACATTTATCACTTTTGTTGCGAATTCGGGGCCGTTGCTAGTCGTAGATGCGTTTAATTGTTTTTCTTTTCTCCTACTACTTCCCCCTCCGCCCTTCCCCGTTTTCTTTTCACATTTTTTTTCCTCCGCGTGCTTTTTGGGAGTCAGATGAATCTCCGGAGTGACAAGGCTGCGATCCATTAAGGGAACACGACTGTCAGATGAATTTATGCGGGATATCTGTCGTGGGAAGCTGGCTCGCTTCCGTGAATCGTTTGGCAATTATGCGGGTCTCGGCGAGATTTTTGCGTTCAAAGATTAAACGCGGATAGTTATTAACGCGTCTGAAATACGCGGTGATGATAGCAACGAACACGAAAGGGACATAAATTTCACGCGATTCTTTCGTAATTCGAAATAAGCACGTGGAAAGTACTTTGGTGTAGCGTTGCTCAAAAGAAGAAAAGCCGGTATTACGAAATAGTGAATAGGTTTCCTTTTCCCCTCTTTAGCAACATGAAAGCTCAAAGTAAAATTACGAATTCATTACCTGTTTACTTTGTGTTTTTAAGTGTATTATCTCTTGATTAACATTTTTTATATGTACACACCGTATGTAAGCAGTTTTATAAATACATAGACTCAAATCTATTCCATTTTAATTACATTAAACTCGGCTATTAAAACGAAACTCCAATTAAAAATTAGCATAATAATCGTCAAGCGTCTTCCAGATGAACATATGTATTCATTTATGTAAACTACGCTTAAATTTTAAACGACATTCCCTAACTAGGATTTTATCTAACGTACGTATTAAAGATAATAGTTGAATAAATTGTGACCACACTGTTATTACGTTCAACTATTTCGCAAGATTTCCTCCACCTGCCACGCATTACCATCACCACCTTTGGGTATTTTAATCGTTATCAAGTAATTTGTAAACGGCTGCAGAAAATTATAATATTAACCGAAATATGAAAATCCAGCTTCAATTTATGTTCCCTCCTGTTCACCGCTTATCCGTAATTTGATTTCTGATTCTGTCATATCGTTCCATTCTTTCAGAGAAATGAAAAATTCCATTCGAAAGCAGAATGCGAGTCTCGATTGCAAGCTCATACGAAGTAACGAAATACTTTCTCAAACGCGTTCGTTCAAGCTTTTTTCAATAGCTTCAGTTCCAAAAATTATTGCTAAGAATATAAAAAATCTATCGCGCTACGTGACATATAACGTGTATGAATATATTCTTCACGCTACGCGCGAGTAGATTTAATTACACGTAAGAATATTTCTTTCAATAAATCCATATACCTAATTATAGCTAAACGGATAATATAAACCAAGCTCACTTTCATTCTAGCGACGATTCTTTCAAATTCTAGTTCCTTTAAAAGACCAGGCATGAAAACAATTTCCTGTCGTCCGACCATTCCATTTCGTCGTCAATCATCAAGACATCGAATCTCCTCGTTCGATCATTCGTATGCCTCCCAGCTTCTCACATCCATTCCAAAAATCTACTTCAAAAACGACAAAAAAAAAAAAAAAACAGTTGGTAGCAACCCCAAACGCGAATTGTTACAAAAGCCAAACGGCATTCGTTTTTCCACGATATGACCACATTCGTTCCACAAAAATTGTCGATCGTCTACCCTTCGAAAGAGAGATATCATCCAACGAAAATTTTTTAAAATTCAACATCCGAGTGCTATGAACATTTTTCATTGATTCGCACGTGGAATATTATCGTTCGCGTTTTGTCCACGTGTTACTGTGGTCCAGGTCGAAGCACTGACTATTCTTTCGCTAAGAAATCAATTTTCTCATATTCGGTATTTATCGAACTTGCGTTACTTTCTAAACGTCCGTCGCTTTCCAGAACGACGAAATTAACCACATTTAATAAAAATTCTGACACCTTTCTTTTTTTTTTTTTTTTTTGAAAGTTGGACAAACAAAAATTCTGGATGGACAAATGTGGTGAAATCGTGGTCAAGCGCGATCCGCTTAAAAGTCGATGAGAAAGTTTGCAGGACGCAGATGCCACATTTTTGGAAATTTTCATTCGGCGATAACATTTTTTCGAAGAGTGGATCGTGGTCAAATCGTGGACAAACGAGCGCCGCTTGATTTTTGCAAAAATTCGCGTTTGGACGTTGGCAACTTTAGCCAGCTGAGAAAAAAAGGTCACAAAAAAAAAGCGACGTCTCCCTCTGTCTCCGCGAATCGCGCATTAAAACGAGAACGCGGTCTTTTTAAAGCAGCCCCAGAAAGCCAGAGGACCGGCTTCACGGCCGTCCCATTTAGCCAAGGACCAGGCGGCAGGCTGGGCGTGGAAAGATGGAAACTCGGAATGTCTCTGCGAGAGCGGCACACCACCCTCCTCAAGCGTATTATCACGCGTGAACAACGCGAGACTCTAGGAAATTAGCCGGTGCGTTATTATCGTGGCAGCCAGTGGCAGGTCCGTTGCTCGTAACAGCGTTACTATTGCGGGCTGCGAGCCGAAGAAGAGGCACATGCCCGTGTTAGCGGTGTTTTAATCCCCACTGAGCCAGTCGGTAAGTCGGGGAAGAGAGGACGCTCCCCGCATAACTCTTCATTCGCGAGGTTAGCCCCGGTATAACTGTAACTTACTTCCTCCAACTTTATCACGTGTGTGCGACTGTTTGCCTATATACAACTCAGACGCTCCAGCGGCCCGTGCACCCTCCGCTTTTCCCTGCTTTTCTCGACCATCGTTCCGTTTCACCGAATTCACCCTTCGTTCCGCCCAGGGCTAACGGCCGAGGGACGAGGGAGGCGGGACGATAGCAACGACGCCGGTGGTTCGCAACTCTACTTGTTTGAATAATTACTCACTCGGTACCGGAGTCGTTTGGAGGTGGACGGTGCTCGGCAAAAAATAAGATAAATAGAAGGAGGAGACCGGGGCCCGGGCTGGCGTGCATGCTACGACCCCGCGATTATCGTGGAAACTTTTTAAAGTGGAACGAGCTGTTTCACCGGTGAACGTCCACCTCTTCAAGATACCCGTATCCTTTTTCTTCCTCGATTGGCTGCGAGTTCGCAGGGATCATTCGGTTAATTTAGAGTATCGATGGACTCCAACATGTTTATTTTTTTATTCTTTTTCCTATTTATCCAACTTAACCGTTTCTCTCTTCTTCTCTTTTTCTTTCTTTCTTTCTTGGCTGGTGGAGAAAGAGCGTTGATACGGGTGGACGTTTAACTCTTGTACAGACGTAACGTCGTCATAGAGCTACTGAAACGTGATATTTATAGATCACGTACGAGATCACAGAGTCGGAAAGAAAAAGTGTTTCAGAGAATTAGCCTTTCTCTTTAAATCAAGGTTAACGTTTTGCTGAGACAAACGTATGGAAGAACAAGTGGTTTAAAGCATAGAAACCACACGATCTGCAAATAGAACGAGATGAACGATTTGTCAATGAGTGGTAACGTTCGATATTCATCGGGCAGCTGAACGACAACGCAATTACAGGTTTTCACAACTTTCGCCGTGCTATTTATTCTTACACCATCGAATACAACGGTTTCGCTATTTGTTTTTCGTTACAGTTCCGCCAGAGTCGATACAAAGTTTGCCAGTATTTCATTAATTTGTTTCCCTTTGCAGCTCTAGCGAAACGATAACACCGATATAAAGTTACCGTTCCATTAATTTGTTTTTCTTTTCAGCTGGCTGGCCAGCGAATCAAACAATATTTTTAGCATGGTCTCGAATCGTTGCGTAATTCTGCTTTCTAAATGGCCGTTTTTCTTGTTACATCGAAGTTACGTCGTAAAATCTGTTTTCGATGAAAATACAAATACCCCGTAAATTGATTTTGTAACTTTGTTGATGACATTTCATTTCACCGTGCCGCGTGTAATTCATCTTTTACACGAACAATAACGCATCAAGTCTTACCGGCTTTCGTTAAATTTACATAACTAGTCGTCAAACTCTCCCCTAAGGGGGAACTGTACGAGCGAATGCTCGTAACATAATCTTTCGTTTTTTTAATCAGAATAAAATTGTATGAAAGACGAATATTTTTAGAGAAAACTTTTCTCCAAAAATGAATCCAAAGATAATCTCGAATAGATATGGCACGCACGTAATACCTCGGTCCAAGAATCAATTTGTACGAAGCAGGGATTTTCATGGATGATGAATAACGGAGCGGAGTCTCGTGTCAAGCGAAAAGTAACCATTGCTCGGCCAATAATGCCATTCCGCGTAAGTAGGATGTAACGATTTCATAAAAGCAAGGCTGGAGGCCGATATGAAAGCACGATGATGCGCAGAATTCGCGTTACAACGATCTATCATTGGGCCGCTCGCGAATGCCAGCGTCAATACAACGGGGATGTTCGTATAAAAACAACATCAATCTTCAATATGCTGGTGCATCGATATCGAATTCCCTTGGTGCGATTGTGCGATGCCAGAACAGCCGACACAATCCTGTGTTACGCAGCGATTCCGAATCGATCTATCGCGCGTCCTTCGAAGATCGTGCAAACACAATATAAAAGGAGACTGCTGGAAAACGGAGCACGCGTTGTATGAATAAAATCGCCGCTCGGCACGGAAACGCGCCACGTGCCATAATTGCATTCAGTTTTCCACGTAATTTTTTACTCGCGCAAAAATACGCGTTTGTTTTTGCCTCTTTAACGGAAGTTAAAAGATTGCCAATAACAAGGTCGCTACAAGGAATCCCAAATGGTTTCGTTATCGACGTACACTTTCGTTTATACTGTGGCTACGAAAATTACTTGTATTCTTATTTTTTAACGAAAATTACTTGCTCGTATTCTTATTTTTTAACGTAGCAATTGTTCCTGTGCATTTCATATACTTGGATTTTTAATTAAAAATCAGATTCCTTGATAAAGAGTAGGCGTTTATCTCGCTTCGATGTTTACCCTTTGTGTCGTTTCTTACGATCGAAAAAACGAAGTACTCGTAAATAATTAATTTTCACGAGCGAATCGCACGATCGAAGCGCATGCAAATTACGGGAAACTTAATAGTTTCACGTAGTAAACTGAACCGTGTCTGCGATGTTAATATTATTACCTTTTGCTGGAATCACGAACCTACTATTCCAAAGTTAAATCGAGCCAAATAAATTCATGTCCACGGTTAACGAACAAACAGCAGACAACGCATTAAAAACAGCGAATTAACTCTTTAAGCTGACGGTAAACATACGAGGAAGCAGGGTAGGAAGTTGAGCGACGTGTGAATAATAACAGCGATTAATCACCGAGCTCTCTGGAAAATTGAAGACGCTACAATTTATACGATTTAATTCGCAAATTGTACCAAGGGCCTGGGAACAGTGACGGATGGATGACGCGCGCTCCGTCGAGGCGCAGCGAAGCTTCGACGCACACCCGCCACGCTGAATATGGATCCGTGTCACAGCTATTGCGTGCTGATGTATCATCACTTTGTCACTGTATTCCATAAATTTGTATTACGTCGGTGAATTTCAAATTCTACCGGTAGACATTTCGTAACAGCGTGACGATACTCCGCTTCGATGCAGCAGCGTCTACGTATAACGAAGGACACGTACGAAATAATTCAGACTATTTTGATACGGAACGACGTGTAAGGCGAAATAGGATCAGCGTTCTCAGTGTAATAACAGCTGGTAATAACGGCCGTTAATTGCGAGCCCGGTGGCGTGCACGTTGATCCACAGCGAAACTTCTCTCGTTCGATCCGATAGAATATATTCTTGCGGAATAACCGTGCGGTTTTATGCAAGGCTTAATTAAAATTCTGATTCGTACTTTCTCGAGCCGAGGCTGAATGGTCCTGACAGATCCGTCCGACTTGAAATTGGAACGGATTTTAAGATATACGCGACACCAGCTTCAAGTGCAGTTGTTATTCCAGAACGACTGGACGGGGATGAATATTTTATTAAATGGATGCTGACGTAGGGTGAGATACATAGGTCGCCTAGGACGTTGTACAACGAGTACTAGTAGGATTGTTACGGTACTCTTTGTTAGGACAGGTATAGGAAAGTTCATTTAGAATACGCACGGAAAGAAATCGAGTGTGGTCAATGTTTTAAAGAAATATCTTTTACATGAACTGAATCAACGTATATTGTATTATTGTTTTATTAACGATTATTAATTCCATTTTATTCGTCCGGCGATAGAATAAAAACAGGAGGAATTTATGTGTTATCCTAATACTTCGCAGATTGTATAATCCATACAGAAGCTATACTGATCGATGTTTTTACATTTTCCTTAGAGATTACTGCTACTTGTATTATTTCCGTGCGATAAGTAAATTCATGCAAATCATCTGTTTTTTCGAGAATTCGACGTTAATCCTATTATCTGAATACATAATGACATTGAGGAATTTGAAGAAAGTGGAGTTTAGCTTCTAACGATAAGAGACTCGTGTAACAAAATAACAGCAAGATCGTTTCATTCTCTTCTGTACTACTCTTGTCGCTCGATGAATTTCAATAGCATCATAGAATATTTTATCTTGGTTAATTGATAATTCATAAACGTCGACTAATATAGCGTAGAAAACTATCTGCATATTGAATTACCACTAAGAGGAACGTTCCACTATGCCCGTTGCATTTTCTCTACATCATCAATTAATGAAAGGACGTTTATGGAGGAACTGCATAGAAATCGTCAAGTCTCGATGGGCGAAGCAACATTAAGCCATTCTGTATCACGAGATTTGGGATGAACATTGTTTCTAGTTCGTGGCCATTCTAGGACTTCAGATTAACCATGCTGCATGGTAATCAAGGTTTCAGCACTGTGGGAGTTGCTGTGTTGTCACTGCACAGCGACTACTTCGACTAGATTGTCTCACTTCTATTTACGATTCCAATGCAATGACGAATGCTCCTGCCAGACTACAATTTGATTAATGAAACAACAGCTTACTTTTACAACATTATGATTCCATTTCCACCACTAGAACAAGGTCATTGTTTGTATGTTTGCAAATATTAAAACAAATATAAGTGGTAGTTAAATATATTGGTTGACTCATATTTCGTTATATTTCGTAAAGAAGAAAAAGAAAATTTCATAAAATCTATTCCGTTCTAAATAAAAACGTGTAATAACGATCTTTCGCTTTTATGTTTATACTCATCCTTTCCTTTTGCAGCGACAATGCACTTTTAAAAGATTAATTACCTCTTCTTTGCTTCTGACATGAATCTCCCTGCATTCAATTTCATTTTATTCATCTACCTCCCATAATAAATCAAATCATTTACAAAAAGCTCTACTTCTATTACCTGTTTTTCGTATCAGAGCGAAATTCGTATGAAAATTCCAAACCCACTCGCTCATCTACCATTTGTCATAATCTAATAACACACCTCAATATACTCGTAGCAATTGAAACAATTTCTAAAAAGTTTGCTACAGACCTATCCTTATGAGAATTAATAATACATACGCGCTTTCCAAGTAAATTTCGTTACATTGATTTCGGCACAAGCGTCATTTATATAATCGTGCATTTAATAAAATAGAAGATAATTCGATGGCACACAGTGATACAGCGAAAAATGGCAAATTTACTAAAAACACGGACAATGTGCCAAGAGCGTTAAACGCTCATACGCGACAGACGTTTAATGCGAAACAACAATGTCACTCACGGTTGTATCACGGAGCCGTGCGATGCATTGTAGCAGCATCTTACAGCAGTCGCTGTGGTTCTCCAAGATTAACAGTGTAACATGCTAATTAGGACTCTCGCGTCGAGAAGTCCAGTTTAGTCTTGGTAAGCGATTCGCTCTGTCTTCGGACATTGCTACGTAACAAGCACGGTTGTATATCAACGGAGACGCTAGAGCACGTACCTAGCTGCACACAATAAGCCATTGTTGTCCCTCCGACGTTACCGTTTCCCCATTTACCGTTCATCGAAGACAAAGCTACCATCAGCCAGCTCTCTCGGCTCCTTGCCGCTCGCGTTTCGCTATTCTCGTCCGCTTATATTCCGTCTATCGTTTCTTTTCTCGCTCTAACGTTTCTTCAGTGGATTTCCTTCCTCTTATTTTCTCGTTCCTCGCACTCCACCATGCAGTTATTAATTTTACCCCACCGTGTTCCTTTTTCCCGTTTCTCCACTTCCCCTAACGTTAAGTTTTTCCCCCTTGCATTCGTACTACGTAGTTTCTCATTCGTCTTTGCCCCTTCATTTTCCATTAATTTCCTCTTCTTTCGACTATAGCGCAGGCCTATGGCCATCTATCTACTTTGCTCACCTTCTTCGTGGCGATACTTGCATTTCCACTAGCTCCTACTCGATAGCCATGTTTGCTTCTGCGTTTTTCCACGTGTAGATGGTATTAGGACAATTTTAATTATTATCTTCTGATAATTACTAAACATGTATCTTGCATTCTTTCATTCCTCAGCCGCTTCTTACCGTTCGTATCATTACCTCTACTGAGATATGTGTAATTTTATGTGCCAGACTAGGTTAGCTGCGTAGTAGTGATACTTGTATGCGAATACGAGTGTGCGGAAGTATGTGTGTGCGCGGCGCCTCGAAAACAAAGGAATTTAAACTGTTCAGTTAACAGTCTGGTATGGAAGAAGGTGAGTATCGATAAATATCTTTGAAATCGTTTATCAAATAAATATATAACTATCCTAATATAAATTCTAAGTGCAAATTTAGTGTTCCTATACCATTATTTCGGCTATTAAGATCCAAAATTCTGAACAACCTCTTCTTAGTAAGATTCTATAAATTATACATTATCCATCGTACATAAAATTCTAAAATTCTAAAATGTGGACTGGAAAGAAACGTGCCTGAACCTATTACACAATCTACTGGTATTAAAGATAAAGTGTACAATACAGATTGTTACTCTCCAAAGGGTGTCGGAAAAAGTCGTTAAAAACGTCGAAACACGGAAAAGATAGAATCTGAGCCGAAACTCTGCATTGAATCGAAACGCGGTTGGCACTTAAAAGAGTATGCAGGAAGATTTACCGACGTGCCAGGGAGCAGGTGGGGTTCGCTCTAAAAAATTTCTCGATTCATCTTTCACGTCGAAACGCGCACTAAAACATTTTAGTGCCGTTCGAACGGTGCATGCAACCGGAGGCACACAGGACGACATAGATCTTTCCGAACTGAAGTTTTCGCGCAAGAACAAAGGCAGCGGCCAACCAAGACTTCGCCCGTTGAATCGGCCAACTTCCTGTAACGCTGTATTTCCGGGACAGGTATAAATTCAGTTTTTACGACCAGCCGTGTTTAAATTTTGATCGGATACCGGACGTAAGTGGATTACGTTACATTACGAACGAAAAGCTCGGCTGGGAATTAAAAGACGTAGAGATACGTGCGCCGTCGAGTGGAGAAACGTTTGACACGTTAATACTAAACGTCGTATTAAGAAGACTTATACGTAAAATGATAATCTCTATCTTAGAGAAGCTGTTCAAAATTTCACGTTGCTTTTATTTCCATTTATTCAATCTTTTCGGTCCGGTTCTGATTTTCCGTTTTATATTAAAGTGATAAGTCGCGATGTAATCTTACAATAGCCGATATGATTTTCCCTTACATTTAGATGTATTTGTTGATATGACCATTTCTTTTTATGTAATTCCATATTTTCCGATTTATTCGTCCTTACGTAAAACAAATGAAATTTAATTAAAAGACTTTTGACGTATCGCGCAAGCATACGTAACTATGCGTGAATTATAACAGATAATGAAAAAGTTGAGGGGCGAAAGAATATTGCTCATGAGCGTGATACACTCGTGATATAATGCTCCTAAAGTTTGAAACAAACTTCTTCGATATATTTTATACAATAAACTGGTTTCATCTTTAAAATATTACCTGGAATTAATTGGATTTGCACCGCAGATAAAAACAGCTTATTCAATCGTTAGTTCGTTAGTCGGCTCATTAAGTGCTCTTTGCGTTTTCTCCTTTAGCAGTACTTTCTTTCTTTCCGACGCGATGATATTGCTGTAAAATTAAATTACAAGGTAACAACTTCTGTTTCATTCTTTTCGTTTCCTTTACACCAGATCCTCGCTATGCTTCGTATTAGCTCGTTTCCGTTCGCGTGTACTAGCGCTTTTAATTCTAACATAAAACTCTTGATTAAATCACTTTCATCCAGTCTTGGTTTTAACTATTCCACGTGGCTAAATGAAATTTGAGTTTCAATAACATTAGATTTAAGGATATTCTTTTTCTAGATTGAGTAAAAAAAAAAGAAGAAAAAGATGGCCTGATACATTAATTACGTTTCAATTCGATCTTTATTCCGAATGCTCTCGTTTCATTTGTGTCTATGGAACGCGTATTTCGCAGCCGATGAAATTAGTTTTTTCATTAATAAGAGCATATTCTCAATAATTAGCAGGAAAGTGATTAAATTCGAGCTTCTCCTTTTGCTTTATTTCATCTACGACTTTTAATTTCCGCGCGTATTCTTTCAGACTAGTTTATATCTCACGAGGCGAAATGTACATCTCTAAATATGAATACTATTCTATCTATCATATTTGTAATTAATTTGTCATAGCCGCGAGTAAATTTCCTAGTCGTTTGAATAGTTAACATTCGTGGTAAATTTTCATGATAATCTTATGTAGTTTATAATTTTAATGCTTCTGTCGGCAAAAAATAATTTTTATGCCAAACGAAACTCTCGTTTTCAGTCTAGAGGTATTTATATTATTACCGAATCTACGAAACGTTAAAATCGTTATCCATTAAATTTAATTATCCTATTATTTTTCGACATCACTTTCCAGCATACTGCTGATGTTAATCGCAATATTCCACGTTAGTGGTACACTTGCAGCATTTCCGTCATTTCACGAAATGTGTCGAAAATGACAACGTGAGCTCACGCTCGTCATCGATATACAGACACAATAAATAGTAACTAGAACATAGTTCTAGATATAATCGATAGGTTTACGATATTCTTTTGTCTTTATCTCTATAGTCCATGTAAGAAAGTGCAATAAAGGTTTTTCTGCTCAGTACGGCGTGATAGATTTATCCAAAGAATAAAACAATAGCTATTGTGATCCTACCTCTAAATACAGAAATAACAACAAAATGCATACGGCACATACATATTTCAATAAATGTGCGAGATAAATTCAGTATATTTATATTAGAGTACAAGCATACTTGTATCGTCTTATCAAATTTTCCTGTTAACATACAATTATTTAATTACGTTGTCGATTAGTGCGCGTTCCTTTAATCCCCCTCATTAACCTAATTAGCAACGATCGCGGAATTCCTACTTTAGAATTGCTCTTTCTTATCTTAACTCGTCCCACAAGCTTACTTTTGTTCAACAGAGCTATACACGTAATATTCCCAAGCGATCGATGCGAGAGCAAGGCACTTCGGCTTTCTAATGCTTCCTCGTCCGAAACATTCCCAAACCGACCACGTGCAACGCGTCCATTTCACGCTCCATTTATGCAAACGGAGCCGGGACACGATGACGATAGTGACCCAGAACGATCGCGCGGAATTACGTGATACTGCATAATTCAATATGATTTAATACGTCGATGTAAATTTCAAAAGATCTCTCGCCGCTTCGGCGATGACACAGCCGGCTTACGTGCTCACACATGCAACGACGGCCGCGCATTTTCAACGATCAAATCGGATTCCAGCGACGACTCGCGAGAGTTTGCCGCGCGCAATCGCTTACGCTCGTTTATAGCTCGCACCCTCCTCGCTGCTTCCTCTTTTCCTCCTCGTTCTGGCTCCGAGCGTTCGTCCCCCTTCTTCCTGTTTTTCCAACCTCTCGTTCCTTTTTCCGGTTTTTCCGAGTGGACTATTAAAGCCCCGCTGCTTTAAATCGAGTTTGTAAACTCGAATTCGCGAATACCAGAGCCATAGGATAAATAGCGTAGCTGAACCGGCGATGCTCAGGCAATTGGCGTGAATCTCAATGACGGAGTTTTCCTTTATTTTTTAAGCGCACAAGTTTCATTTTGTAATTAGTGTACGCTTAAAAAGTGCGATTATTTGAATCGCGGGTAATTTTCTCGAATGCTATCGAAGATGGGAAAGAAGAAAGGTCAAAGACTCTGAAACTTAGTGGAATGCTTATGCAAAGAGGAAGGAAACATTTCATCGACGCAGCGTAAAATTCAGAAGTTTGCTTTCAGGTTTGTAAGAAATATGCCATCTGTCTGTTTTTCAATTCCAATATATAATTTACGTCCTTTGGAGTGGATCCATGTATTAGGTTGTCCGAAAAGTTTCTTTCCTTTTATGAGGAAATAATAGACGCACAACGTTTTTTGTTTTATATTATTTTCTCGAATTACGTACCATCCATTTTGTTCTGTTGAGATAAACACAACGACATTTCACAGACTTGCGACTTTCGCGTTCGTATGAAGGTGCATTGTTGTAAAAAGACGTTTGTGGAAGAAAGACACTTTCCGGACAACCTAATATAAACTTTCAAATATTTTTGCTACACGTCTTCTCAAATATTCCTTCCAAATACTTCTTTCCAATTAATCATAACTATCGTTATGTTAGGAGTAATCACTGTAGCTTTGCTATTTTTCATTTCGCGATAATTAGATTGAGGGTATACTACGTACCTAAATACAAATTTTTACGAATACAACAAAGTAAATAGAACCTAAACAGAGATTTGTTTCATCCTTTAAATATCGTCATAGATGCTTCACATTGAAAAATTCGTATATTCTCGCGCAACACATACGCTCATCGCTCTTTCGAGCAAAATTTCTCCCATTGTCGAATATGGTTTAAATAATTATTCTAACTATTACTCGGTAGAATTATGCAGAAGGTACAGTGTTGAAAAAAGAATCAGTAAATGACCGCAATTATGAATCTATGTTTAAACACGATTATCGGTAATCAGACGCAATTCTAATTGGAAAGTGGGTCTTAGAAGCAATCAAGCTTCGAGCAATCTCCACTCAATTTAGACCATATCCAAGACCTTTAATCAGTGCAGCGAGCAATTATACTTAATAATTGCAAGACCATGATAACTGTTATCTAACTACAACGATATATGTTTATGGTTAAACCAAACACGTAGCGGACTCCACAAATTACGAAAGATTCGAACACAACCATCGCTCGTACAATATTTAAAATTACAGTTATGTGTAATTATATTTACCGTAATCTTAACGAAAGGTATATCGTGAATTAAAAATTACAATTCGAAACACGTAGTCGCAAAAAATTCATGGCAATTACATTTCTCGTAGTGTAAACCTTTTTAAATCCAGCAATAAATTAAAACGCGAAACAAGCGGATTAACCGGCAGAATTAGGTGGTTCGCGTTTAAAGGTGTTTGTTTTATCAGTAACATTATTTTTCGTGCGAGCAAAATGCTGTGAAATTTCGTAACTCGACGCCAGATAACGCAACAGAGAAAGGCAGCGGGAAGGAAACAACATATCAAAAAGAACAATAACAGAACGAGATAAAACTTTTTCAAGCTGCACGTGCACCAGCAGTGAAAATATACTGAAACGTGTTAAAATATTACTTTCTTGAATTGGAAAATTATTTAAAGATCGTACAACTTCCGGGCGATATAGTATTTAACGATATCATATTTTCATGCTTCTAGATACTAAAAACGTTTCCTTTACAAATAAAATCATGGCGAGAGGAATGTAAAGGGCAGTGGAGGAACTATGTTGGAAAATACACGCTTATTATATGTTTCAAATCCACTTCCCTTTACACAGATTCGACTAAGATTAGGATTAAAAATTCAGTTTGATGGGTAAAAATGCGTGTTAATGATTTACTGGTGCCCTAGGAATATCGCGCTTATAAAATCGTGAAAAATGAAAATAGAGAAATTCATATTACGTATTGTTTCGACATTACAATGGAAACAATAGTTAATAATATTCTCGCAATTATTAAATTTCGAAAATGTTTCTAACATTGCTCCGCTTAATAAAGTGAAATTTAATTACACGTGAAATGAAAAGTAGCTTAAAGGTGGAACAAAATATAAGATTTGAATATGAAAAGAAACTTAAAAAAAAAAAAAAGAATCAAGTTATAAATCTGACGAAATTTTTCTTTACGATCCTATCCAAGATCCAAGAGATAAAATAATCGAAATACGATATTAAAAGTTTCTTCGAGCAAAACGTATTTGTATGAATATTATAAAAAAGTGTCGTCGAATTTTCTACTCTGGAAATATTGTAAATCTTTGAACCAAACGAAATAACAATTTTCACTGATTACACGTTGCTTCCTCTGAAGGGAAACATCCAGAGATATATTGCTACGGGATAATATATGCCAACAATCGTACAGAAACGCGTTAATGGCCTACGAGAAATGTATTAGGTGACAGATATAAGTGGCTGGGAAATGAGGTTCGCGGGATTTACGACGTCGCGATTATCGTTTCCCATCCTTTACCCCTAATTTACGACTATTCGATGCCTGTAAATCGCTACGAAAATCTTTCTCGAATTCCTTCGGGAACGAAAATCTCCCAAGGTACCATTAAGCTCACCAATATGCAATCAGCGGTTTCGTTTTCGAGTGATTGAAGATACTAATGCTAAATCGAAGTTAGGTAATACCTGGTGAATACGAGAATAAACGATATAAATGGAAAAACTATTGAAAATTATCAACGGTAGCGTATAATATATAAATTATATCTTTTTACATAAATTAATTCTTGCTACGTGTAAGTAGGTGTATAAATACGATCATTACCACGATTTATGTACGATACGATGTACGACACATGTACAATGCGGATCATACGTAGATCTAACAAGACGTACGTGTACAACAAAGTCAAAAGTTATTTCTTAAATTCGCTTCCCATAAGAAATGTACAAAATGCCAAAAGAAACAGAGTTTCTTGTGAAAAAAAATATGTTTCTAACAAGGATAACAAGAGGACAAAATGGATTGTTTTATTTAATTCTTACGGTCAGTAATTAAGTCTAGTTAAAATTTGTCAAACAAAGATATCTCGATAATGGAAACGAAAAATAACTTTTCTCATTTCCAAACGGAATTAGTAGAAGGTAAACGTGATTAATCGTTCACCTTTTTCTATTCTATTTAATCTTTATTCAATGGATCATTCAATTCTATTTGGTAGAAACTAGAGAAAGAAATAAATACTATTTTCTTGCAAATAAAGAAATTTACGAATGCAGGACAAAACTGTAATCTTACAGTCATTCGGACTACGACGTTCGCATTGTATAATTGCCCAAAGCTCTTTAAAATGCTGCACATTCCTACCCTCAACGATGCCATTTTCTCTCGGAATGTTAAAATTTTCATGCAGAGAAAAAAGATCTGAAATCACATCGTACAAAGTTAAAAGAAAATAAAACAACTTCGAGTTCAACAGCCTATAACTTTAATAGCGTTGGCAAAATATAAGCGCAAAAGTGCGTGTCAGACGAGGGGAACAGCTTTTATCGCCAGCCAGATAGGTAGAAATTCTTTTCGCGAAAGTTCTGCCTAGAACTTTCGTTGGGAAGCGCAAAGCACTTTCGGCAGCTAAAATATCCTTGGAGAAAACGCGGATCGTTATATCAGACAATATGCAGGCTACGTATTGCCTTGAGAAATTTGTAGAAACTTTCGATAGTTGTCTACGTTGGTGGTCGACGGGGTAAAAACGAGCGTGCCTCCATATAGCAAAACTTGGCCGACGTTGGCACGTATCGAGGATCAACTTATCGACATCGATTGGAGCCAACCATCGCGAGACTCGTCCTTTAATTTTGGATAACTTTTCGAACGGCGACTTGGCGGCAGTCGGGTTCAAAACTGCTCGATGTGACATTCTATAATTTGATTCGATTTGTAAATTTTATATTCAATTTATAAACATTATCAGATTTGAATCAACTTGTTATTTCTGATACGACGTATCGTCCGAGGTTTTGACTATACCCGGTTGGAGTTGTTCAAGAAAGATTTTTCGAAAAAGATCGTATCTGTCTCTTGAAAATCAGGAATTGTCAGAAAATCAGAATTGACCGATTGAAAGTAATACGCGACTAATTAAAAAAATTAAATGAGCTACTGATCTTAGCTTAATCTGGGAATTAAAAATAATATCAAAAATGTTGACTTTAAAAATGAGACATAAAAATAAGCAAACAATGAGAGAAAGAGAGAGGGGGAGGGTGCATGTGCTCTAACAAATTCAAAAGAGTTAAAATAATCCTCATGACAGATAAACGACGACATTCCAAGAGTAAGTAAAATATTCAGGTCATCGAAATTCCGACGTTTTAATGGGAACAGATACTTCGCAAAATATTTTGGGAATCTGAGCGGTTTTTGAACGCGACAGCAAGGAGCAACATCGCGTGTAAATTGACATGCCGGTGGAAAAATGTTTCGAGAAACGGTAACGCCTTTCGAAGAGGCTGGCAACTGTGAAACACATAATCTCCAGTTATCCCTTATCTCATCCCCGAGGCGATAAAACGCCGGTACGAACGGTTCTGCGATGTTCTCGCGAAGACGCCGGCATTCCCACGAATTTACGAGCGTGTCTCGCTGCTCACGAATCAGCCTTAGGAAAATCTATGATGGCTACGTGACGGAAAATTAACGCGGCAAAATAGTTGCGTTGTTCGGTGGACACAAAGAGTGAGAAATTTCGACCCAGAAAAAGGAAGATCGCGAAAGAATTTCAGCTTTGATACAAGTATAAAGAACGTAATTCTAAAGAAACAACGAACAATCTTTTTAATAAATTAAACTCCAGACAATTAACCTTTTAAATTGCTAATTACATCTGTTTTCCCCATCGAAGATTGTTTCGGAACAGGAACGTCGAAAACAAGATATTACTTGAATCGTGGAAAAAATATACAATTTTTGTTTTCTTTCTCATTTTTCAATATCGCGACGATAACGATGAACAAAGAGCCATAATACTGCTAAACGCACTCTCTTAATCCTGCTTAATTATGCAGTGTTAGTTCACGTTGCGAGCGGGCGCAGAAATAATTGATACGACAGTGGGAATGGGCCATAGGGCCGAGAGAATGGTCAGAATAGGTCAGAAATCGCGAATCAGACAAGGCTTTAAACTAATCCTGGGAAACTTCCCAAGTCGATTGTACAGGTCGAGAGGTTTCCTAGAGGGTTACCTTAAGATATCAGCAGCTAATGATCCACCGTGGCCTGTGCATGTAATTAATGCGAGGCCATGTGAAACGGATTTGCAAGGGCCGGCTGGTCGCTGCGTGTATAAGCCTCGCTAAGGAACTCTGTGAATAGAAGTCTCGTCCAACTTCATGAGCTGAAATCTAGCGAAGGAGGACTTGGAGGATTAATTACTTTCAGCGAACTTGTTCTTTCTTCGCGGCAATCGCAATCCTTCGTGATCGTATTCCGTCTCGTGACAAACGTCACGCTGGTCATTACTGTGACTCGAAGGGACTCAAGCTTAGTGATAAACGAAGACTATGTTTGTCGAGCAATTTCCACGTAATACCATGGTTCTATCGATGTGTTTATTTAGGAACTAAAATTAGTTCGTCGACAGGTGTACAAGAAAACAGCGATTCTTATCGATTATGTGATTTTAGCTTAAAGTTCTTTGAATTGAAAATTGGCTACGTCCCATTGAAACAATGAAAATTGTCCCTGGAATAGATCTTTTCTTCGACAACGAAAGGAATATTTACAGTGAGTTTGATTTTTCATCCATCTTCGTTTCAGATAATTGTAGCTTTGATCAATTTTCTACTGTTAACTCAATAACTTTGCCTCGTTTCTTTCACCTGCTTTTGCAAATATGAAAATTGACGAATTTATTGATGCAAAATGAATATTTATATTATGAAACTACTCTCTCCGCAGGAAAAATTTGGCAATACACAAATCGATCGATTAGAAGTAAATTGATGTGTATCTTTTTGCAACAAGTAGAAGAGAGATTCTCTTTAACAATTTGATAGACGAGTAGAACGGTTTCAGGCAATATGTGACTTGTCATTTAACTTTCTCGATTGCTGTTCCGTAACGTTTGTCCACCTAAATTTGCAGAATGAAATATCGTACCCAATTTATCCTTCCGCCCTTGCCAACCATGATCGCAATTATGGTTTTTGCTACGATATATTAAGCGTTCCTCATGAACGAGGTTCTTGCTGCGAAGTTCTGCGAGAGTTTGCGAAGTAATATGACGATCGGTCACCCTGACGATTAATTAAACACGCATGGTTGTTTAATGATAAAGTTAGCACACTTGCAAGACCCTCAACCTGATAATATTACGAAATTTCACGCAACAAAGGCGTTTTCCTAATTAATATTTATTAGAAATATCGTCCTTTAATCGAACACAGGTTATTTCATTTATATCAGTGCGTTGAATATCTCATAAATAGATGATAAGTAAATTAAACATGAAGAAGAAGTCTTTGCACGTTACACGTGAAATAACTCGTATAATTGGAATAATGGAATTCTGCTTTTTCTACGATAAAAGGAATCTTATATCATGTTTATCCCAGACAGAGGAATTTGAAATTAATATTTCAGAAATTTTCCACCGAAAAATTAATTTACTACATGAAGTAAAATAATAGAAAATAATAAAACGAGGGAAGATTGAGCTAATTGAAATGTATATACATAAATTCTCATCTTTCTCGATATTATCAGTTTTTGTTAATTCCGCCACCATTGAAAATTCTAAATCTTATCTTTCCGTTGATTAAAACCGACGAAAAGAATAAAATCTCGAAGAAACTAGATTGCGGGATAACTTTCGAAATAAATTCCTTCCAAGAAGCAACTAAAAAAAAAATCACTTTATTCTTAGGTAAAACTTATATCTAACTTTTAAAATGCGAAACTTTAGTTTTTAAGCGTTTCCAGCAAACTACTTTAGTAGTAATATTAATTACGAAACAATTTTCCTAAACCTCTACGAAACTTACGATATTTCAAAGTGCAATTAAAATGTATTCAAATTTTTCGTTCTGGCATCTTCTTTCTCGCGAAGAAGTAGCAGAAAAACAGGAAACTAAGAATTACTAATTTGTCTGGTATTTCTTAACACTGGACTCGCTGGAAATCAAGAATCTCAAAAAAAAAAAAAAAAAAATCTCCTGGAAGAAACAAGTAAATAACTTTCTTCTTCTTCTTCTTCTACTTCTTCTTCGGCTGTCAGTACTTTCAATTAACCTTCGTTAAACTTAAAAGTAGTACTACCCAGAGGGTGCAGACAGCAGCCAGGATTATCGATAAAAGTTTAACCAGCAAGGAGGAACGAAAAGGAGGAAGAAGGTAGCGGAGAGGAAAAACACCGAGTTAATTCTGACCGAATACGCCGTGTTATTATCCGATAATTACAATCGTGTGAAACAATACTACGTTTCTTTTACGTTACGGCCCGTAACGAATCTCAGTGAAACCTGATTCCATGTAAATCGAACATAGGTGGCGGATGATCATACAGTAAGCTGATGTAGAAAAAGTTGCGTTGCGATGAGTGATTTATCGTTAAGTAATAAGTTTCTTTTATAGATCTGGAAATATCGAGAAATAAATTATCGCTAAATACGTTAAGCGAGATCTCTTTCTTTTAAATTGTTTTTTTTTTTTTTTAATTTTAAGAACACGAATTTAATTATTGAACAAAGTATAACTATTTTCAATAAACTGTTAAAAAGTTGTACGATATGATCTCAGAATTTGTTTTAAAAATATAATTAATTCCATTTTCTTTCTTGTTTCTCTTTCTCTATTGAGCGTTTGAAACCTTACCTATAATATCTGTGATATTTGTACGAATAAAAAGTAGGTAAATTTGTTCGATGTTGATTAAAATCACATAGAAAAGTACATGGTGATCACGTTTGAAAATTATTTTTCACATAAGAATTGAAAAAGTTTAGAGATTAAAATCTTCTGTAAGATAATTCGAAGAAACCTGACTGTTCAAAAGTAGAAAGTTCGATAACGCGATTATTTCACTTCGCAACACCGGCAGCATTTACATACTTTGTACTTACAATATCTCAGAAATGTTGTATTTAATTTAGTTACGTGCTTCTATCCGAACTTTACACCAAGTTCAAATTGAATAACCCCTTTCTGTCCATCTTGACTCTTGGTAAAATCTAGTTATTCCATCACTTCGCAACTACAATTCAGAACACGTAGTCTGCAAAAAGATTCAACGTTTCTCATGAAGGATAAAACGTTTATCGAGAATATGAAAAAAAATTCTCTCTCTCTCTCTCTCTCTTTCACTTTCCTGTAATATCGTTCAACGTTAAATAATATTTTTGAAACCTATGGAGAATTCAATGGCGTTGTAACAATTTATCGTGGGATCTCATAATTTTCATCTGCGAAATATCTGTATGAAGATTGAAATATTCAGGTTGTAATATTAAAATTCTAATATGCAAACAAGCATTAAATCATTACTTCGTTTACGATAAATATTTCGTGAAGTGGAAATTGGTAACATCCTCGAATAAATAGAACAATATTTAATTACGTTCATAAATTATAAAATTCAATTACATTTATCGAAAAGGGACTTGAACTAATTTCCGAAAGCTTCAGGTTAAAACGTAATTTTATTTCCGTTTAAATTATACACACTTCATTTATTCGAACATATTGGTGAACATAGCGATTGAGATAATTCGATCAATTCGTACAACGAAAGTTGATCAATTTCTCTCGCTTTACGACTAACTTTTAGAATTGAAATTCTAACGTAATTCTTTTTAAATACCGAAAAGCTAATTAAAGTTAAAAAACTTTCTAAACTGCACATATGATTTTATAAAGTTTATGGATCTTACGAAACTCTGTTTTAAGTTTCATAAAATTTTCTACATTTACGTTTCTCTCCGCAGGCTTCGTAAGTTCTGAAAATGTTCATTTTATGGGACACATAAATTTCTTCCCATTATAAACGATCTCGAAGGAACAAGCCAGTCCAATTTCACGACAAGGCATATTTACGATATCGCGGAGAAAAAAAATCTTCCCTATCCATTTCAATTGCAGATCGGGAACAACAATCCAAACTGCAAATCCGATCAGGTGAAACGTGAAATTTCAAACGAATCGAAGCCCGTGTCGCGACGTCTGATACCCGACTATCCGTCTCGCTTTCCGAGGACCTCGTGACTACTTGGATCGATGCGTTCAATCAGTGTCGGGCCGGGTCAAAGGAAGAACTGTGTCGACCGTACGACAAGCCCGGCGAAGTTACGACGAAAGGAAAATGGAAGGAAGCGAGATGAATGTATGCGGGATGCACGGGTGACAGACAAGAATGGCGAGAGAATCGTGAGAATCGGAAGAACGGCGGAAAGGTGGAAAGTGAGCCAGCGTGGCGCAGCTTTTCCTCGCATCCTCACTTAGTCGGGTTATGCATCCAATTCCATTTCCCATTTCAACTTTTCTCATCTCTAACGGCTCGTCCCCGATGGCGGCGGTCGGCCGCTGGAAGAAGTTAAATACCGTTACCATAATGTTCGATCATTATTTCTGCCATTAAAATAGCTCCGACGGTGGAGAAGAGTCCGAAGGCGAGGAGAGAAAGACATAAGGATAGTCTGGAAAGAACTACGCTAGAGAAAGTAAAAAAGGAGATTTAACTCTGTAGAATGGGAGGAGAGGGTTCAGCTGCTCGAAATGGCTCCACTTGGCTGATTCTCTTCGGCCACGAAACGCGCGGCAAACTTTCCCAAATGAATAGCATGAAAATCAGCGAACGACCATTCTACCTTTTACCGGCAGAATTCTCGGCTCTTCCAGATCAACCTTTTGGATTTGAAGCATCGCAAAGGGACCAAGCAGAGCGTGATATTGTGTGTAACCGATTTTATTGACGATTTGGGTTCTGGAGATAGGGTTTTAGGTATCCGAGATTCCCAGAACTTTTCACTCCATTATTTTCCAATGGCTAGTATCGAGAGATTTCGACCCTTTTGAAGCTTTTCAGTATACGAAGCATTGTTTGGTATTGAAGAAAATTGAGAGTCAATAAAGAAAGAGAAAATTCGGAGGTAATTTGGAATAATGTAATTAGGATCGTTGTATTTTCAGTGTTTATATTTTCATGTTTCACGATTTACGACTATTAAGGCTGCGAGTATATTCTGCATACATTATCAAAACGATGTTTCCAACATCTTTGTCGAATTATTGCAGCGATTCCTGTTTGATAAATGTTCGACCACATTCGTTATAAGGCAAGAACGGAACGATCATTGTTTTTATGTAAAAGAATTATTTCAGGTGGTTCGTACAAATTTTCAAGATACAAAAATGGCATCGATTATAACATTGAAGGTATAATGTTTTTCAACGCCAATTATTAATTTTTCAATCGAAATTACTTCACACAATAGGAAACGTAACTGAATAAGATAAGAAAAAATGCTGCACCAATTTACTGAAAATCATCTCGCTCCTAACGTTCTCCTGAAACTACCACTATCTAGCTGTGTATGCATAGGAACAAATTGGCTTTCTAAAACGAAAAGAAATTCGATATCTAATTTACACGTTCGATCGAGCCCGCCGCGAAAAAGAGAAATATTTAAAAGCGGAATCAAGCGAAAATACGGCCGGCCGGATTGATTACGACCGCTCGAAATTACCTCGCTTCATACAGAGCGACGAGAGAACGGGACGAAGAAACGAGCTAATGATAAAAGACAAATACGAGAGGGGCGGAGAAAGGAGGTCCGAAGAAACGGGCACAGAGGAGGAAAAAGAGAAACGAGCAAAGGGGGAAGCGAAGGAAGAACGAAAGGGAAGAAAGCTTCATCAAGCCGATCGAAAGGATCTCGCCGCTGTTTGCCTTCCGCTACCCTCCCTTCATTCTATCCGCCGCCCCTTTCTCCGCTCCATTCCGCCGTGAGCGAAAATTTCGCGAATTTATACACGGTAGTCGTGGTAATTAGCCGAAATGAGAATTGGCCCCAGCTACGAAAGCTTCGACCCTGGTCGTCGCTTAATTGAAAGCGACGCTCGGCTGAAAAGTCGGATTCCCGGTCAATGCGCATCCATTCCGCAATTACACGCGATACGATTCGCCGGTGAACGGCTGCGCCTCGAGCAATGCAAATGCGCCGTTGTTCGGTGAATTTTAATAAAACGAAGAATCGGATCGTCGGGTATCGCTGGTATCGTCGCGATACCGTGAACTTTCTAACGGCGTCCAATGATTTTCAAACGGTTTGCTGAGGATCAACGAAATAGTTTTCGTCGAACGAAATACGAACGAAGATCGAGGAGAAATGTTACGCATTTTTGTCGATTCTTTCACCTGTATACCTGGCGCTCTATAATCGAACATCAAACGGGAAAATATACGACGAGTTCGTTTTTGCTGATTCTCCGTCCTTTGCGCCACTCGGTGGCATAATTTCTAAATATCTGTATTGTAATCTGCAATTAATCATTCGTATTCCTATTGTTCTATATAACAAGAAAAATGAACGAGTCTTTCATGGCCTGCGGCAATATTAATATTTATGATCCTCTGTACTTATTCATAAAACAATAAATACAGGCGTAAATACGTTTTCGAAACGCATATAAAATGAAATGAATTCACAATACTTAGCAAAGTATTGCACGAATTTTATTAACACCTGGTAAAACTTCAAATGGAGATAGTTCGATCGAATTTGATCTTCGTTCCTCCTGTTTCTCCGATTGAGCGAAAAGAAATGCAATGGATTTATGGTCGGCGATAATAATTAGCCGAAGCGATATTTATATAACTGACAGCGTTATTTAATGCTTAATTGGAAGCGGGAAACTTGTACAGTCTCGTTTATATTAACTACACTGAAAAGAACCTTTCAACATTTTATATTTCTCCCTAGATGATATTTAATTTTCACTGAAACAAAAGAATAATCGATACTGTCTTCCCTTATATTCTTGTCTCAACTAGAGAAAAGAAGTGCTATACCTTTGTACTCTTAATTAAAAACTTTGTTATTCGCAACGAACGAATAAAAATTCCTTTATAAAGGATTAGTATAAAGGATTTGGAAAATAAGCCATTTCGTCGTAATTAAAATCATTTTGCTTATGAAGACGACGTACGATATAGAAATAAAATTCTGTTGCTAAAAACGTAATATCGCTGAATTGTCTCCGTTCTGCTCGCCAAATAACGTGCTATGTAGTATCAGGTAAAGTTTAATTGCATAATAAATTTCACATTATACGAACTTCGTATATTAGCAATCGTCTTCAGCAAAAATTGTCATTGCTCAGATTTTATTTCGATTTCGAATTTCAAAAATCGGAATAGGTCGTATAAAATTAACCTATTTATCCTTCTTAAAAAAGAATCTGCTCATTCTATGTTGAACAAATTTTCTATTGCCAAGTCATGCGTTGATATTAATTCCTTTGCTAAACAGATAACCACAAAGATTTTAATCAAACATTATGCAATTTTTTAAGGAAATCGATCCCTTCTGGAAGCTAGTAAAGTTTAATTTCAAATAAAACGCTAAGAACTATGTAGGTTTACACAATCAATTCAAGAAGATATATCTTCCAAATAAAAAAAGCTGAACGATGGAAAAAGACTATTACTGTTCAACGCGCGACACGTACATAATATATTTACAAAAATAATCAGACATATAACACTACTAATCCTAATCTATTTTCGTGGTTCTATACTCGGCCACGGAGCGAACGTCTCGAGAGTTTCGCAGAGAGGAAGAAAGTGGAATTAAAAAGCAATAGACACCGGCGAAGCGTCATCGCGACCGGGTTACGGGCCTGCTGTTAATATTCATAAAAGCAGGTAGTCGGTGTGTCCAGTTTTAATCAGACCTCCAGCTGGTGTATAATAATGAAAATAAAACTTCCTGTTTAAATTTCGCAGAATTATTGCAAAACATCGTGGCGTCACACCGCTGAAAAATGCCACCTAGCGACTCGAATTATCACGGACACCAGAGAGTAAACGTTGCATGGAAAAACCGTGGCTTCTCCGTCACAGTAAAACCTACTCTCCGCCGACTCTTCTTCTCTCTTCTCTCTCCTCTTTGGTGTTTTCAACCTCAAGCAGGCAATTGCCAAGCTGTACAATGCGCTTATTTTGCGGAGATTTCTTGGCAAAGCGAACACTGACGGCTCTACGATTCGATATAACTATCAATTTTCAATTGGTCAATTCCGAGCGGCCAGTTTGGACTCAGAGAATTTAATAATAATTCCGAGGAAAATTTACGGCTCGCGACATTCGGACATTCAAATTCGCCAGCGAAATTCGTCGTACGCGTTTTAATAACGACGATACGCGACGGGGCTACGATATACCGCGTCGTCATCGCGCCGCCAAAGTTTATTAATTATTCATTCTAATTAAAACGGGGCTGGAATAGTTCGAGTTGGATTTCCGTCGATGAATCGCCGCCTCTTGCATCCGTGTCCGACAATTTGTTGCAGAGTATAGACGATTTTTGAATATCATTCGTCGGAAGCCGCTACTGGACAATTGATTAACTCAAATCTTTTGTTTCATCGATTGATTAATTCTTATAATAAACAGAAATTCTGCTCTCATCAAATGTATTATCTAGCATTCATTTATTTTTCAAGATATGCCGAAGCACTCGAAGCTTCCCTTGTTCCTTATCTTTTAACTTGGTAAAATCTATGTAAATATATCGAACACTAAACTCATGCACTTAAACATTATGTATATTTTAATGTCCATCGAAATGTAGATTTCAGTTTATGAAGCGGATATCGTTAGTAGTTGAAGTTCAGTGATACTAAATCCAAGGCAAGACTTGAGTACTAACTTCCAGGGACGAATATAATTTTAATAGTTAATTAAATCACTGATCTAATTGGCGATGAAATAATTAATTTACCTGTTACTAGGCCAATCGACGATTAAATTCTACCTAAAGTTATTCTAATTAAATGCAACTGTACATCGGGTGAATAAAAATTGAATTGTTATTTGCGATAAATAAATATTTTAAGGCAATAATTAATTATCAATTGGATTAAATATATCGCCTAGCATTAATCGAAACTCATAGAATATACAGCACGTGTGTATTGAAATTGGAAAAAATGTAAATTGCGAATAAAAGCGTAACACAACGTTGTGTATTTTCAATAATGTACAGAGTGTCCCATAAACGATGGTACAGTGGTTCAGTTTAAAAGCTGAATATTTATATTGAAATAGATGGCAGTACTCACTCATCTCTTAGTTACAATAATTGTCGTCCGATATTTATAAAGACATAATAAAAGGCACCTTACCTAAAACAAACGAAAGTAAAATATCTAATTAATTATGGTATTTAAATATTATAAGCTATAGTATTATTAATGATAATATATTTAATAGAAATAGTACGATACTGTTAATAAAACACAAAATAACTTTAATGTGTATAATGAAATAAATTTATCTTAAAAAACGACAAAAGTATAATTTAATTAAGCAGCCCCGGGAACGGAAAATTTTAATTTCTTAGGTATATTTAATCTCTGCAATGATTTCACTTTATATCAGTATCATTGTGTCATAGACGAGTTTATTTTATTTATTCTTTATTTCAAAAGTCAAATAATGTCTGAACTATAACGGAATTCAGCAATCTACATTATGCAGATAGCAAGGACAAACGTGACTGATTAATCCGAGTCCTTCATTCCAAATCAGAACCTCGGTTTTTCCGCTCTCGTTTCACTGAATAGCCAATTCAATTTTTTTCTTTCATTGACACAGTTTCTATATTGTAAAAATCGATGCATACGAATGATAATAGATCGTGGAAGGGAAAATTCACGAAAAATCAAAGTGCTTTTCAAATTACTGACAATTATTCATCGAAAATTTCCATTACAATGCAGTTGTAAAGCAGTTTATTTTGCGCAGTAGCAAACTCTGTTAAAGTTCATTATGCTGACGCAGAAAAACAGACAAACACAGCTTTTATATCGTTTGTCTTAATGTACTATTTTCGGACCTCGGATCGGACCTCGACGCCTGATCAATTCCGCCTTGAACTACTTACAGTGACGTCTGACTTGTATGTTCAAGGTTTTTCTACGGAGTTCCAGTTTTCCAAGAAACTGTTCCATCGAGTAACATTACTTCTCAAGAACCGACGCGAATATGTCCGAATTTTTTACACCATGTTTATTCCACTTATTCTTCTTTGCCCTAAAGAAACTTCGCGAATAAAAATTATTCTTCCGATCTCACCCAGCTTTTGTGTAATTAATAGCAGACGAAAGACTGAAATATAGATACAGATAGAAATTTTATTTAAGCACAGATTGTGTTTTAAAAGCATTTATCTTTTCCTTACTTCAACTTCAAACGAATTCTCATACACAAAAACGTTTGTTTATCGACGATTCATTTATAGTTTACCTGTATCATTAGAGCGATTAAAATATTAAGAACTCCGGTTTTTCCTTTCGATTTTTCTTCAAATAAAATATAATGGAATAACTATAACCTAAAACAAAATGAAATAACTAACATTTAATGATTTTGCGTAACAATTATATGATTCCCAGTAATATTGTCGTCGTACTTTGCACGGCACTATTGGGATATCGATTATTGATCGACCATTTTAATTAACGGAATTTAAATTCCCTGTACACGTTTCTACTTGTCCGTTGTTTCAATATAATTTCAAAAATTACAGCTCGCTGTTCGGTCAAGGATCCAACAGTGGATCGATACCGATTCTAGCAGCGTTTCCAACAAATTTCAGCAATGCAGAATATCGAGAAACATTCTCCATATTCACCTCCTCTCGGACTGCTCAATTTATATTCCTCAAGCTACAGTTGGCGTTAGTTCAATTCAAATCAGCCACAGTTGCCGGAGACTGACGTCGATATTTCTATTCTGCTCAAACTTGCCCGCATTAATATTCATTGTGATCACGTTCCGACCTTAACTCGTAAACATTCCCTTCAAGAAAATTTACCTTAATGACTTTTCTGACAAACTTGCACCCTTTTCTCAAGCGTTATATTCACTGCTATTACGCTTTTGTACCACGTTTATGTGGAAATCAATGAGTTAAAAAATGATATTAATTCTGTCCAATAATAATATTGTAAATAAAAAGTCGATATTTAACATCGTAATCTGTTTTCGTTGAAGAATTAATAATAACTTTGCTCGAAGACTAAATATTTATTAGTACCTGTTGAAATATCTATTGTTATAATTAAATGTTATTTGTTAGAAAAATACTGTTTGCATACTCTCAGGCTACAATAAATGCTTCTCGTAGAATAAGCAACATGATATTTAAATATACAAACCAGCTTGTACAAACCAGCAAATAGATAGTGTTGCGTTCGGACATTAATGTAACTATTGCAATTGTCAAATTTGTTGTCTTCTTAGATAATAACTCTAACAGTTAGAAAGAAATCTCTATTATATCATTATACAAAATGATCTATATCTTATTCTCGAATTAACTGATGCTGCGAAAGAACAATATTTATCGTAGTTTCACAAGTTCATGATTTAATTACATACCTACAGTTCTGCGATGTAACAACAATCGTAGTGATTGTGCTACGTAAATTAATGGAAAAATATCGAACAAACATTAAAGATGTCGGATATTAAAGATGAGAATAGAGTATTGTCGTGTTTCCTGGAAAAGGACAAACGCGGACAAGCGTCGTTTCTATTACGAACACTCCGAGATCCTACGAATGTCTTTGCCTTGTCAATGTCTTGCCTTGTCAAGCCTTGGCTCGCCATGTCGAAGTCGCGCATCGTCAACCCTCTTGATACGTTACGTTTAACCTGGTCTCCTCCACTTTCGAGTTAATTGCGTTTACGTGTAACCGAGATTGGCTCACCAGACAGAGCGTCGTTTTTACGTGTCGACGGATACGTCTTAATGTCCTGTAAAATCCGGCGGAATTCAATGACTAGAGGGATTAAGTGTGGCAGCAGCCAGAAAACGGGCGACACGAGCGCCGAACAACCGGCGTATCCTTCAGCTACCGCTTCGTAGACACGGAATTGCTTTCCCACGTGTACTCGTTTGGTCGGGTCTCCGGCGATTTATCTTTCGTCGAGCAACGAGCGTCACTCGCTAATGCAACGAACGTCGGATAACGGCGCAGCTCGTTATTTGCATTCTTGCAGGACCGTTTTGCGGATCGCTTCTTGCGCCAACAACAACGCGGAATTATCCCGCCGTAGAAGAAACCGCCACCGTTCCGTCCTCAATCTCTGCCTCCTTCTAGCGTTTCATTTGATTTAGGCGAGAAGAAGAAAGATGCGTTCGAACAGAGAGAAAGAAGATAACGCTCGGCGAACGAGGAATTTATCACAAAGAAATACGAATTTGTTTAGCGCGTTTTCCTTTGCTTTCAGCTGATATAGCAATAAATATTGCGAGTATTCGACAGCGTGGGACGTCAGATCCTAAGTAGACGCGCCGCAGTAGAAAATCAAGGGAACGATCGTACCGACGAATAATGTACATCGTCAAATAGATTATTATTACTATTTATTAGTATAAATAAATAATTCGTATCATTTGTCTAACAGTTTGGGTTAAACAACAAGTAGATGCTGAATACAATACATACAATTTTAACGTATTTTTATCCTCATTTGTATATTGTGTTTTACTACGATGTGACGGAGACCGTCGAAAGTATCATTCGGTAGAATTAAAGTTAAATACCCTGAAGTTAAGTATTGCACTTAATCATAATTCAAACGATTATAGTTATTCACGATTCGATGATACGCGAATGTGGAAGATGAATGTTCGTAGCGTTTGTTTAATTGTGATCCTTTGGCTCGTGAAATGGAAACGAGAGATAAGATAATTGAAACGTCGTAGACGCAATATTAGAAAAGTACATTATTTTCTTCGGAACGTACGTTAAGATAGAAAGGAAGTAAAAATACGAATTTAAGGTCTAGGATAAAGAGAAATTATAGGGTTTCCCACAAGATGAAGATGAAAATAGAAGTCACGAGGGACCAGGATTTTCTCGTCATTTCCTAGTGTATTCTCTAACCTTTTACATGTCGTCGTATTTTCTAATACTTCTTACTCGATTCTGTCCGATCCTATTTGCCACATTTTCTCCGACCTTCCACGAACTAACGAAACCAAAATTCAGCTAATCCTTTTTTAGATCACATATAGTATAACGGCGCTTAAAAAGATTAAAAAAATAATAAACATTCTTCGATCTTCAGAAAAATTCATAAACGCTACAAAACTGAACCACTTATTCCCTATTCCATAAAATAATACTAATCAAACCTCGCTCAAGCCAAGATCTAACCGCTGTTTCACCAACAATTTCAACCGTATGCGATAAAAAGATATTCCAGAGAGATGATCGATTTCACAAAAAGATCCAACATTCGATCATTGGAAGGAAGGTCTGGCAAAGCTGCGAGGAAATTATGGCAGTCAGTTATGAGTCTATTCTCACGGAGTAAATCGCGATTCTCGTGCAGGAACGTTTTCATAGTTGATACGGAACCGGAAGAGCGTACCAAGGGACCATTGTTGAAGACCCATCGACATTGGCCTGATATTCTACAGAGGAGTGCGGTCCACGAACCTATCGGAGCAATTAAACTACCGGTGGACAGGGGTAGTTGTGATGTCACGGCATAACGGCGGCCATTAAGATAACATGCCCGAGGGTGATTAGCTTGCCTAATTACTGCGAGACGTTGTGGCACGACTATGCTCGCCTCTGCTATCGGACGTGGGCCTCCCTTCTCTAACGAATCTTCAGCAACCGCCGGGCACACCTGTCGCTCCGATCCTCTTCTTCGTGGCTTCCTTGTCAGGACGTTGCTCGCGTCAGATGACTACGATAATGCATGGGCACACCGTGCAGCGAGCCATGGCAACGAGAGCTTTGGCCTTCGTCAAGCTACGTACATTGTACACGTATGCAAGGTTCTATTGTGTCTGTATGAAAGGAAGCTGGTACAGCTGAAATTGACTTCTTAATGGGACAAGTTCATTTTAGATTCTTTTCTTTTACTTTTATCTTCCGTTTAAGAGGTTTGCAACATTTCATACGTTAGATTTACGTAGATGGAAATTATGAGTTTGTACAGTGCTACTGAATCATTTTTCCAAGTAGATGGTCTTTCAAGTAGATGCATTATGAATATGCAGAATCGAAAATTGGGATATCGCTGCAATTGAAAAAGAGACGATTAAAACGATTTTAGACAAAAGAGTTTTATTGATCTTTATTGAGACAGAAGAATCTTCACGTAATAACACGCATTGATAAAATCACAGAATTCTAAATAGAACATGTGGAATATAATAAACGCTCTTTCGACAAATTACGTTAATACGAATATAACATATATTTTTAGTTTATTTTTACAAATGTCATTTCCTCCGTTCAGTATCTGATTTAAATATTTCGAAGATCTTGGAGATCCTATGTCGTAAACCTGAGTTTTCTATATAAAAGAAGCGGTAAAACAAAGCAAATGTGTAACAAAATGACCGAAGATAAAGCAACCGTACGGCCAAACGCTGTGATCAAATTGGCTCCTCAAAAGTGATAAAACGGTTTTATAGCAAAGTGTTCGTCTACAGCGTATCTAAAATCAATCTATCACGCAGATTGACGTATGGCTGTTTTTAGAACCTTGCTATACATTTCGATTATCATCCGGACACGCATCAAATAAAAAATCGAAAAGGAAATAAAAACATATCGTTGGGAATAATTCGTCTTCTTCAGTCTATAATAAGACAAATACAGAATTATAGATTGGAAAATCGTCCCTTGAAATATCTATACCATCTACTACAGCATTTAACATTTTGGGAACTATTAATGATATGCAAACTAGGCATTCAGCAAATTGGGACAGTTCGCTACAAACCTTGAATGAATTTACAAGTTCTTTGAATTCTATGATACGGCGGACTCTCGATGAAATACCTGAACCAGACATCAAATCTAAATACTTCATTAAGCACGTTTCTCCCTTGGATAATCACTACATAAATACGAAAATTATGCAACGTACATAGATCTATATTATGTTCAAACTTAATGATTTTGCGTCACACGAGCAATGAATTGTCTATATAAAATAGTTGTCAAAAATAAAACGATATAAATGGTAAAAACTAGAAAGTATTTGGCACAGTAAATCGCTTCGTCTTTTCTTTAGACTAAAATAGTAATATTTTATAAAATTAAAAAATGAATTAACAAATCTTGATAGAATATCCGTTTGATAAGTCCGATAGGAAAAATGCACTAATCGATCACGATTGATTCTCTTAAAATAAACGTGCCACGAATTTAGGACATTAATATTTGAATATGATAATACGATGATGAAGTATATTCAAATCCTGAAACATCTTCACCGCTCAGGGCCTCGAAATCCACGAAGAATCTGTAGCATTTGCAACTTCTTAGAATGCGAAACAAATAAGATGCATCCTCGCCATCTCGGAAATTACATCCAACCGCATCTTAATGCGCGAATGATATTCCCGCTTTAAAAACTTTTGCATTATCTTGAAATAACAGCGACCAAGTCCTTCCGCGATTACACCAATTTTTTCTCTCGTGAAAGCATGAATCTTTTAACGGAGCAAAAACTAGAGAGGCGGTAATCATTCAAAGCGTTATATATTTCTTTTTTCCTCTTTTTCTTCTTCTTTTTACGCTTTCTGTAGTTCTTCCGACGTGTACTTGGTTTATATTTCTACAATTATTTCGTTCACTGCTTGTAACTCATTGGATCTGTTAAAATATTTTTATGCGTAAAATAATTAATACACACATGGATAATTAATGTACATAGAATTACTGGATGTTTTAATATTAAATTGAGAGATAGGAAATTATAAAAGCGGTAGATAATTATAATTATCGTTAAATATATAATTATAATATGTCTCCGTCTGGCTTTTATCGCTTTATTTCTCTTCTTGTAGTGTTCGCGCAATTTCGAGTTTGAGAAGATCAAGTAACTCAGCGGTAAAAAGCGTCGAATTTATAAATAATTAAACGAATGTCGCGTTCATATTAAACCTCATCTTTCGCTATTGTCAATGATGTTCCTTTTTAATTTATAACGTTTATAAGAAAATACGAACGTGCCTTTATTTTGCAATTCTCTTATTCGAACGATCGATTTTCCCTATTAATTCAGATTAATTCAGATCCTGCAAAGTCCAGTATGACTCTCTTAATATACAGTTTTAATTCGAAATACCTTTATACCCCGGATTTCATTCATGCTTGATTTGCACTTTCATAACTCTTTCTTAATCCATTACTTACGAGTTATAATTTATTCGATATCCCATTGCTTTTGAAAATATTCATGGAAATAGTATTACAAGTATATCCAGACAAAAATTTGTTTAACATACCTGTATCGTTCTTCCAACAAACTGACTAAATATAAGAACAATTTATTAATAGATATAAATTCGAAATTTATTTTTCTTACACATTTGTGAGAATTCATGAACCAACTATCGACCGAAAAAACAATTGTAATTCGATTATCTTCGATTACATTCACATTTTATTATTTTTTCATTATCTTCTTTACTATCGCCATAAATAATCATCGTTATAAATAAACGACATGAATTTACGATAAAATAAAGTTAGATTTATCAACGAATAAATTCATTCAAAGGTTGTTTATCACGAGATTATTGAGAAAATAGTTTACTATGAAAGGAACTTCAGTGCGCCGGTTTAAAACTTTTCGGTACAAGCTTTCAGTTTTTGAACGTTTTCGCGAACTAGGACAAGAGTCAACTGGGCCACGCTTTTTCCCATATTTTCGCCGACAACAAAAGTCCTGTCACGTCCCATTTTCTATCCACCAATGAGAATAACATACATCGTCGAAAATTCAAAACGCAACGAAGCAATAACGCGAGAATAAGTGGCATCGTTCTATCAGCGAGTAATAACATAAATCGACTCATGAAATTTATAAATGCACATATGCAAAGACACACATCGATCTTTTAATTATTATTCCGTGGCTGTTGGCAGCAACGTTTCGTGCAAACTTTTACGGGATATAATTAAAGAAAATACCAGAAAATAATTAGGAAACTAATTAAAATAACAAATAAACGAAAATGGATTGCATTGATGAGCAAAAGAAGAGACGCGATTACAAGAAATAAAGAAGAAACTAAGAAAATTGAAAATTGTAGAAAATTCCAAAGGAAGTAGATCATAAATCTATTTAGCTAATCAACATCAATCGAATACAGCTTACATCGGCTACTATTATCCATCAGCAAACTGTCGGATAATTATTCAGAGTAAGGAAACAATTAACATCCAAAGTCTGGCCCGTATCGTTGCTTCATGAAAGATATCGTTCACGTTGCGTCAGCATTGCCAGTTGAAACAACACGGAAATTAATTAACAAGAAGAATCAGGGGAGTTTCTTGTTAATATCTGCTCTTCGCTCGTTGCCGTATAATGTTCCCAAAACTCGATCAATCTTAAAATAATTACCTTCTTCTTTGAGAGAAGAGTCGTAACACGTTGCATGCTTCTATTCTTGGATATCGCAGCGGCATAAAATCCAGTTGGCAATCGATTTTATAACCAAATGTCAAATATCGAGGCTTATTCCGATATCTTACGAAAACAGAAGATTTTTGATAACAACGAAACGGACAGATTTTGGCAGAGTAAAACACCGAAACGTTAAACGATAGTGGAAGGAAGAATCCAAGTTTCTACGAGTAAGTCAATAAAATGAAATCGACATAAAAATTGCAATCTGAAACACCGTACAAAATCCAATTATAAGCGAAACATTGAACTAGAATAAACAAGTCGTGTGAAACATTTTACAAAGCAGTAACTAAATGCCCTATTATCCAAACAGTGCTAAAATACAATATCCCCTAATGATTTAATGAAAATTTTGCATCTAATAAGCATCGTGGATTATCTGTAATCATATTGAAGGTAAAATTGATAAACGTTTATTAAATTTACGTGATCCTCCTATTGTCTTCAAAGTTATATGATACAGGTGTCTTTATGTTAATACGATCTTTTTATCCCTCGCTTCACTGAACTTCGTTTCGTCACATTTCACAATTTCTTTCGTTACTTCTCTGCACGCTTTAGAGTAAGTCGGTAAATCAACTAGATCCGTCGAAAACAAAACGCGCGTTATTCATACGTGTCACGTAATTAACGAACAAGCACGCTTAGACATTATATCGATAGATAAGCGTTTTAACGCCAAACGCAATAACAGACTCGACGGTAATTTCTAGGCAATTAATGGAAAATTACAAAGCAAGGGAAATACAAAGCCAGGCTCAAAAAGCATTATTTTGCGACGTTCTGCGCCGAGCTAGCGACTAACCAAGTTTCCTAATGCTCCTAAGGCTATACCTAATGCGTGCTATATTATCATCGTGCCGGAGATAAGTCAGCATTAATTATTGACGATAACGCGGTAAACTAACCCCCAGCGGCATTAATTATGCTAATCATTATGCTAATGATTATACGACCAGCTCTTAGCCACTTCATGCATGTATGCATGAGTCACTGACAAGTAATCATACTTAATTGTTCGATCGTATAATCACCCCGAGAACAACACGGTAAAAACCAACGAACGTGGTTGTAGAAAAGGAGGTGAGCAGTGTAGCAGATCGCGTCTACACGGTCAACGTAAATTAGTAATTCGTGTCCCTGCGTAATAACTTAACTCTAACCAGCTTTTTAGCGTGTCGTCGGAGGTAATGCACCGTGGTGTTCCGACATTAATTAACCAACCATCCTGACGAGCTTTCACGCGAGTCTAAACCCTTACGATCATCGATTTTTCCCAAGCGCTAAAGTGAATTATGCAAGGTAATCAGGACGACTACGGGACAAGTGGTATAATGATACAGGAAATATAACGTAGTAGCGTCTGTTTGTAAAATAATAAATTTTAATTTTAATTGGAGGAATATAAGAATTATAGTAAATAGTTTTTAATCTTTACATGTTATCCTGTTTTGAATTTCAGCATCACTGTAGTATTACATTTTTTGTTATTCCTTGATTATTTCTTAATTCTTACTCGATTCGTTTATATTCCAATTATTAAAAACGTGCAAGTGTTTTTAGTAATATTAATGTTTATTATTATTGAGACAGAGATGCGATCACGTACACGTACCTATTACTCATGATGTTTAAGTTCATATGTTTAACAATTATGTACATCAAAATGAAACTGGAGCTTCAAAATTCGAGGACTGTAGCAAAACTAAATTCCAATACTTTCTTTCAATTTAATCATCGCGAGCCAACGTTCTTATCACGCATCAAACCAAAAAATAAACACACCCAGTCGATTCAACTTTCTACCAAAACAAGAATTCTTCCGGTAAAAAATTACTTTACCAGTGCCTCCCTCCAAAAAGAAAAAGAATTCTATCTATTCGAGTCGCAATTTCCCATTTGCAATCTAACGCTAAAGAATCTTCCGTCGCGTCTGTAAGGAGCAAAATAATTTCTATCTTAAAGAGCGACATAAAAATGACTTTTCGTAGAATCACTTGTCTGGTTAAAAACTAAATTATCGAGCTGGTTGTTCAGAGAAGAGAGCAGCTCCACCGTACCGTGTCACGTCTGAAAAAGACGTGTCACGCGACTGCGAAAAGCACGTCAGCATTTTCAGGTGGGAGATGATATTTGGTAATTTTAGCGGCGGTCCACGTGAGATGGAAAGACAAAAGGGAGACAGTAGTCCAGCGAACGGGAATGATGTAATTACGTAGTTAGCGGGACCTCACGTAACGGCTTGACATCTGTCTTCTGGCTCGAGAGTCGTTCTAACCGGCATCTGCCGGTGTCGGCCACTTCGTGTTTCAAGGAGCATTTTTCATCCGACCGGATACCGGTTCGCTCGTTATTTCCTAGAAAGATTAGAACCGGGCCTTGGCTGCGGGAGAAGGAAGAACGATTATCGTCCGGCTCGCTAATTACGTTGCGATCGTCGAGCAGTTTGCGAGGCACACCACTCGAAAAACTGCATCTTACGTTTTTGCTCTCAGGTTCGAGCCTCTCGACCAAATGACATTTCGAAGAGCTTGCTCCGCGAACGAGAGAGACGCTCTCCAACTCTCTAAAATGATCTTCTCTTCTTCGAGAATTAGTCGAGGCTATTGTCTCGGTAGTGGCGTACGAAAATTGAAAGAACTTTTATTTTTTCTTTTTTTTTTTGCTATTGTATAAAGCGTAAAACAGTATACTTTAAATAGTGAAAGAAATTTAAAAAATGTTAAGAAACAGTAAGACACGAAAAATTGTTCGATGAAGAACAGTATCAAATATATTTATTCAAAAGTGTTTTAAATTAGTATTTAGAATACTAGGAATTCAAGCTATCTACTTAATTTCTTTTAAAGCGAGTTTTTACCTACTTTGATTCGCAATAATATAACAAAACATTAATAACGCAGTCTGAGATTAATTCTAAAATGGAATTGCAAAAACGAGACCACTTGTTCCAGGGAGCTTGGAGTACAGACAACTTCCTTTTACAAATTAAATATATCTCTTTCTACTTTATCAGATACACGAAAAGAATCGAACAAATATTTCGATAGACTGCGCGAAATTGGCCGAAGAAATTTACCAGAACCTAACAATCTCGCGTTGTCCTCTCGCAATTTTCGCTCGCTACCTTTAACATTCTACTTGTAAAAACTGGAAAACGCAATATCGTGAAACAAAATACTTCGCACAATGCGCCGAGAACGTACTTTTAACGGAAGAGTAAACGTCATTTCCTTAGAGAACAAAAATACCGTTTGGTTCCTTCTATCGCGAATGCGGAACAACGAATGATTAAAAGGCGAGTTTACACGGAACATATAAAAAAGCAGACACAGCGCGCGTTACAGGATCGAGTGCGCACAGAAAACGAATCCCGGGAACAGTGGGGAAACTGGCTGAGAGGCATTACAGACGACCTTCGGTATTTAAATACGGAACGAGAGTAACGTCGATCAGCTTCTTCCTCCTTGAAATGGAGTGCCGTCGACCAACATTTATCTTCGAAGCTGGCTGGTTAGCGCAAAAATTAGCTTTTCGCCCGACCGGCGCAAGAAAACGGTACCAAGGATGTTGGATCTGCATAATTTCGAAGGAGTCCCGCGTCGAATGAACGGGAGAGCAAAGAGGATAGAATAAAAAAAGCAAGATGAAGAAGAAGAAGAAGAGAGGAGGTAAGAGAAGGAAGATGATGATCGAAGAGAGGAATAACAAGCTTTGAAAATGAGGAAGAAAAAGAAGAAGAAGAAGACGACGACGACAAAGAAGAAGAAAGAAGGAAGACGAGAAGGAAAATAGCGGCACAGGAACAAAATGGGCGACCGTGAGAGGAATGGGAAACGCCTGAGAAGTCTAATCCACATTCATCAGGCTTATAAAACACCAGAGAAGCTTCACGATACCTAGCTTCCTCGGCCACTGCGTTCTCCTCACCGCACCGGTGAGAATAAACCCTGTCTCTGAACTCGAGTAACATCGTTACAGGCAAAGCCGGGCCGCACCGGCGAAGGATAACCCTCTACATTTTCATTGGCATTCATATTACAGAAGAACGGCGACGATAACGAACTTTATTTAGGACAGCTGCGCGACGTGGCGAATTATAATCAACATTCATTAAAACGATTGCAAGTTCTCGGAAAGAACTCACCACCGGCTGTGACCGTGTTTGTTCTTGCGATTGGTTCAGGGAATAACTTCAGACAGCGAGCTGTGTTATTTACCGCGAAGAAGTTTACGATACGATACACGATACGCGCGGAAAATGTATTTTAAAGTAATTCCCCGTTTCTTGAAAAAAAAATATTACATTCACGTGTACGAGCTCCGCCCACTGATTTCTTAAAGTAGGAAGAGTAATAAGAATATCGTTTATCAATCGACACACCCGATATATCATACGATAATAGTCAAACGTACTTTTATATTGAGAGAATATAATTAATTTTGAAATTCCACTATTCTCGAAGATGAAACTTCTCATCACAGTGGCAGGGAAATTTCCAAGTACTATACGTGTTCAAATTGAAATATTTTTGCGAGCCTTTCGTAAGTCCATCGAAAGCGCATCTAATCGTTGCAAAACCCTCGAGAATGATCAAACCGTCATCGAGAACGTGTGGCTTCGTGGATGGATTCGAGTTCGAATAATTATTGCCGGGAGATCGAAACGTGAGGAAGAGAAGCTTAAACGAGTCTTTTGACTCGGCAAAGCGAAACACAAAGGCAGACTTCCTTACCAGGGAAGACCTACGGTGGTCTCCGTGTTCCACGTATCTAAAAGGTGAAACGTTGGTTCTTTCCGCGCGCCTGGAAGCCCTCGTTACGCTTTGGGCCGCGTCCAACGGGTCTGCCGTCGATGTTGGGTTCCAGGAAGGTAGCAAAGAGCCAGCGGTCCTCCCTGCAGATCTTTCCAAGTCGTCTTCGCCCGTTTCTCCCGCTGCTGTCGGCTGTATGGGCCACGACGTCACGTAGCAAGATACTTTGCAGACGGACAGAAGGGAGGTCGGTGGGGTTCAGGGAGGAACCGAGTGGAATTAGCCGACTAGCGGCGGTACTTTCGTCGTGATCTCGATAGGGTGGAAACGACTCCTGGAGGAGGGACAACGATAGCACTCTGGATATGTCCTGACGGTAGTCAGGTGCCGCGTACGTGACGTTCCTTTTTTGCAGTTACCGCCACTCCACTCGCCGATGAAAGTTTTCTTTTCTTCCGTTTCATTCCTCCCTTTAACTTCCTCGTCGTTTCCCTCTATCCGCTACCCTTGTGTCTCGCGTCCTTCTTCTTTTATCTCCTTTCTACACCTTCTTCCACGTATCGATCAAGCTGATGTGTATGCAAGATGTATTTGTACTCTGTTCGGAAGCGATCCGCGAAGGAATACGTCGAAGGCACATAGATAAAAGTGACACTGATTTAATGTCCCGGGTTCCATGATCCGGAAAGCTTGTAAATTTTCTTCTGTGAAGCTCGAGTATGTTTTGTATATGATGATTTCAGAAATTGCGTCACTTTTATGCCGTCAACTATCTCTAGTTCTTTCTTTTCCTCAAGCACCTTGATACAGGTTGACGTATAGTTATTAAATCTGTATGTATCTGTTTCTTAACAATAAATAAAAAAATATTATCTTCTAAATTTTACTAAATATCATTTTTACTGTCTTATTAATTTCGCATTCATTAAATAGCAACTTAAATAATTCACCAATTACTCGTGCCATGAAAAATATAAAGCTTCAAACTATACATGCCCTATATAATTGTTCACTGAGCCAGTTGAACGTAGCGTATGGAATAAAGTTACGCGAACGAAAACCGTATACATCGAGATTTTTACTTTATAAAAGTTAAAAGTTTTCGTAACGACTTCCGAAGATTGGCCAAAATACGGTGGAAAACAGGACACTGGGGAAGAGGCCCATTGACCTAGTTACATTTAACTAGAGACTGATCGATGGCGTTGTCGTGTGTTTTCCGAAAATTCCGGGATTACTGGAGCTCGATCGACGCGATGCACCAGAAAAGACAATTCCACGATCATTTCGGTCCATTTATCCGACTCGTCGATCGGCAACGGATTCAATTTCGTGCTTAATACGTCTATTTCGTCCTGGCAGAATACTTTTTCCAAAAAACTAACGGAACTACAAAAAACGTATCTACGTAAAGGGGTAACAAAAATTCGTGTCTGGCATTCTTGTTTCTTTCAGAACTATCTCGATCGAAAAATTGAAAACGATCTGCAAACTTGTTTCACGGTAAAAAAAAAATGAAACATTCGAAATATCTTTCTTTTCAATTATTACTACGAATAACTTAGTTTTCAAGAATTCGTTTTATCTGCTCGATACCTATGTGTTAACGATCTACATATACTTTAAAATCATCTTCATTTTCTATACTCCTATTTCCTATTCACGCATTTTGAACCTGATATACATATGTTACAACTACCAACCATTACATAATATTTTTATTTAAAGACTTTTCCTCAAAGTAAGAAATCTCGATCTTTACCCAACGCAAAAAGCCATAGAACTAGCACCAACATAACACCAAATGTCCATTAGTTACGATCAACGCTCACTGAGAAACACAACGATGAACTAGAAGGTAGCAAGCAGAAAAAAAAACATCTGTTTTCTGGAAGAGCCGCCAGAAGAATCTCAGTCGAATCGGAAAGTAGATCAGAAAGAGGACAGAGGGAGCGGCACGGCCTAAGGAACAGTGACGCTTTTACCGTGTCGTTATTCTCCCCAAGACGGTCCTTAGAGCCAACGGCAGGCTGCCGGTACGCGTGCCGGAAAAAAGTGTCCACGAACTTGGCGCCGTAATAATTTCGGCAAAAAGGTCGGAACTTTGGCTATTCCGCTTTCCATTAAGCGGTTACTCCTCCCGAAAGTTTGCCCTTCCAACTCGATCCTGCCGGAAAGCGAGTAAGACGCGAGACTTATTCGGTCGAAGCGGCTCAACATTTTCCGCTAAGTCGTGAGACGAGGCGAGAGAGGCAGGTGAACGGTCGAAGCACGTGTTACGTTCTAACCAAATTCACGGTAGTTAAAAATGCCCCGGGTCGGAGAGCAACGGTATCATCGTTATTAGAACAGTCGCTGAGGGTTGTTGGCTGAGTTACGGGGCAATTATGCCGTGGGGTAATACTCGTATGTCAGTCCGGAATGGCCCAACATCCCCCTTCGTTCACGAAAACCATCCTCCGGGTTGGTTTTATATGGGCTACGTATCTCGCGTTTAGGATCGCCGCCTCCACTCGACGAACGCCAGCTCTCTCTTTCTCTCTTCCTCTCTCTCAATTTCAATGGACTACCAGCGTTCAGATCGGTCAGAAACCAATTATACGATTTATACGAACTGTTACGGCCGCTTAAAACTCCTTCTCGGCCGAAGATATTCGCTTTTGATGGAATGCGCGATCCGCTTAGCGCACGTTCAGCGAATTCCTTTAGGATGTTCGATTCAGTTGTAAGTATATCGTGAGCGATAGAGTTTTGCCTGATCTTCGGTGTAGCTTCAAATTTATGCCGATAAATTTGCATTCTTTACGCTTGATTTTACTTGTGTATTGTCATCTGTGACGTTCACAGGTTTATGTAATTTATTTAACTGCCACTTTCGCGTACTAGTTTTCAACTACATCATTAAAATGTTGTAATAAAAATCCTCCAATTTATGCAATTTTAAGATACAATAAGATCGTGTAAGCATACGCATTAATTTTTTAGTCCAATAATATATTACGTGATATGAAATCATTATCAATATTCATCAGTTTGTTCTCACACAATTATATGTATATTAATATAAAAAAAGACTCTTAATTAATTAATCGTTACATTCTACTAGTATTATGTAAATAGTACATCTTCTGTACTCTTTCTTAAATATTAGAAAGAACTTGTTGGTTTTGAGAGAATGTTTGCTATAGCACATTTTTGCTATCAATTGACCGAGCATTAGAAATAAAAAATTCTAGAGTTTTAACGTGATGAATCACAATTGACGCGTTCGTGTCATAACAAATCATGAGGGTTTGATAAATGGCGTGTCCGTTTTCCCAACTTATCCCTTCCATTACGTTTCACTATCATCGAAACTTTCCTTTTTTTTTTTTCAATATGTATTTGTCAGTCGCGCGATAGTCATATTTTTTTGACGTCGATAAAATATACTCTTTAAGCAAGATAAATGATACCTCACACTGGTATCGTTCTGATTCGTTTCACAAGCGGCTAGGGTTGCTTACGAATTATTATGAGATTGATAGAACAGATCAATGCCAAGCTAAAATGAAACCTTTCGTTCTGTAACTAATTAACTTTCTTCTATCCATGGATTCTCATTATTTCTACGTACCCTCTTTGCTTTGTGCACTTGTTCGTCCGTGAAAAGAGATACAGGGTCAGCGAGGTAAGCTGAATGAATAAATCATTAAGTGGTACAGTTTCAATTTTCAGTCTCTCCATCAAAGGCGAGGCATTTCGTTCATTCCGTTCGAGTTGATTAAATTGGCTGACAACAAACCGTGAGAGAGGAAATATCTTGATATTCTGTGCTATCGAACAGCGTCGTTTCGAGCATGTCTCCCGTTTTAAAAACGACGTGGCGTTCCACGTGGTCGTGTCGTCGATCGAAACGTTCGTTGCGAACAGCGTTACACACCGAGGAAAAGATTTATATCGCAGAAATGTTATTTCTACGTATTTTTAGAATATTACTTTAGAATACTACAAAACGTTAGAATATTTCAAAAGATAGCTTCAATTTTGTATCACCGATTCTATCGATATTATTACGCTTCTCTAATTTAAATACGTTCATGCTAACTCAATGAGAGATAAATTATAGTTTATACTGTGGTGGCTATATGCTTGGGTTGTACTACTCAACTTAGAGTTTCGTAAAGCCGGACACTATATTTGATTTAGAATTTCATAAATTGTATATTTTGAATATGTATATTTGCATATTTACACATTTTGAAGAAAATTATTTGAATATTTATGGTATTTGAGTTATTGATTTGAATATCTCTTGTTTGAAGATAGAACGAGATAATATTTTATTTCGAATGAGAAAATTTTGGTGCACGCGTATTCGAGGAAGCACGAAAGATTTGCTTATTTCCACGTTTTATTTAAATTTGAAATGTATACGATCTTGAGATTTTCTACGTTAATTTAATATTTCGCGTATAATTTTCTGTTTGTAATCCTTTGTTGTTTTTTAATCACAGTAAATCTGCGTTGCAACGACGTCCTTTAATTACGAAACTTTGAAAATCAGAAGGAAATAAATGAATTGGCGAGTAGTAGCGAAACTTGACGCAATTAGAGCAGATTGAGGAAATGAATTTTAATTTCGTTTTCTTTGAAACACCAGCTGATTCAAGGGGTCCTAAATGGGTGACGAAAGCTGTCTCCTCTACGAAAATCTTGAAATCCATTGTTTTCCACGGGAATAAACTTTCTTTTCCGTCTTCATTTGCGCGCTTACTGTTGCTAGCACGGTTTTATCTTCTTGCACATTTTCATTTGAAACTATCGGCTCGCTGCGTGATAATACGATCCCTTCCACGCTGAAGGTGCGACCAATTTAAACTTAGCGAATACGCTATTTTCACTCTCTACGCCGTTGCAATGAAAACTTTTTCAATTTCAATGAAAACTTCTAATATGGCAAATATATAACTTTCGTCGTACGAATACACGATACGCACTCTTACGCACTTTTTCACTGGATAACCTTCCAACTTCGTCCGCTTTGAATGTCGATAATTATTCACCAAAAATCAGGAAAAAGATTATTGGCTGCCATTGCTCGGTGATTAATAATTTTATGACAAGATTTATCGAACGTTGAAAATTTGGTCGATGCTGTTTATGAATTTGCTTGACAACGTGTACCTTTCTTAATTTCTAAAGTCAAAATGAAAACTCAAACAATTACAAATTGAAGATAAAAATGAGTTCTTTTAACAAAATGCTACCTGAAATACGTGTACTATATTTATTTACCGTTTCTTAATAAATATGCGTTGCACGTTTTGTGGCTTTAGGTTGATTCGATAATTAAAAATCAGCCAAGAAAAATACAAGTCCGTTTTCGTCGATTATTCGATTCTAACGTCATTCCTAAAAATGACAAGTCTACGAAATTTTATAAACGATCAAGTATAAATTTAACATTTGTAATATCGTTTTTAACGTATTTAATATACAAGAAGAAAACACATTTAATCGTACAACCAAACGAAACGACATTTTTGACGACATGGAATCGATTAATAATAGCGCAGTGAATTTGAAAATTCCGTATCACCTTCTTCCCACGTGGTGTCTTCCATTCTAATTATCGATCAGACGTCCATCCTATGTAGGTTTGAAAACCTATTTCAAGAACTTTCCAATATCAACGGAAGAAATAAACGGCGAAGCATTGCGATTTCATAAAAAATTTTTTCGCTATACAATACGCCCTTTTGCAAGCCACATAATAACAACTGGCATCTACGCAGCATCCACTGAACCGTAGAAAAGGTCTTACAAAGTAGCATCAACCACCCTACGCAAACTACCTACGCCTCTCGAGCAAATATACAGGGCTCTTTGTCCATAGCAATTTTTCCAAGGGATCGAAAATAACCATTCCTGGCACCGCAAGCTGCAAGCCCGCCCATAACAATAATTATGTCGTTTACAAACCCCACAGCCCATGAACAGGGCAAATTGGGAACAAACATCGGGCGTACGTGTCCCTAAAGCAACCTATTATTCGTCCTCGTAACGACTTCTCGTAAAAGAATCCATGGTGGCGGTGGTTGGTGCGAAACTAGCCGACACCTAACTTTTACCCCGATGCAGCTCGAAAAGAGGCCATATAGCACCTAAATGGCACAGCGGGATCCTTCTCTTTCTCCCTGGGCGCACACGCTGGGTGGCAAAGTTGTTATCGCTATCACGGCCAGATAGCTCTTCGAAGTGCATTCGAGTGATCGTCGACAGGGATCACAGTCTTTGCTGAGGCCAGCTAGCCGAGGCGCAGCGCTTGGCTAAGACTACTGGTGATTCATCACGAGCCACTCCGCCGTGTTTAGATAGTCTGCCTCCCTCCGCCTTCGTTCGCCATTTCTCCTTCAGCCGAGACATCCTTCGTGACGTTCCCCTCTCTCCCTTTCTCTTCGCTCTTCGTCACAGACTTTCTTCCCTTTCGTTTTACATTATCACGGTGCACACCTACGCGCGATATCCTTCAAGAGGGACAACGAGAATCCTCACGAGTATTCGATGAGCTGACATCGCCCGGAGGAATCGAGTTACAGACAGAGTAGCATTTAACGAGCTGACTTTCTACTTGCAGAATGCCTTTATATGTGCTGTGAATTTTGAAAACTCTCCGTTGGTTTTTGTAGCTCGTCCGCAGTGCAGCAAACCAAGTTCGGTCGTTTGAAGTTGGTTTCCGGGTAGAAGAAGTATCGATGACACTGGTCTTTCTCAAAGTCGAATGGCTATCTGCTCGATTCCGAAAGGTCAGGCCTTTGATTTTCGATGATGTCTTTTCAATTTTTACAGGATTTCTAATAAGTTAGCATAAAATTCCGTGTAATCTAAAAATCGAGAAATTTGGAAGGAAAGTTTCATGACTAGATTGCACATTTTTATGCGTTAATGGCTAATTTGGAAACGCAAAGATGCACAGAGTATCCGTATGACGCGTATAACATCTACAAACATGGAAGATATCCAAAATATAGTTCTTGCTATAAATAGCACTGATAAAGATTTAGATTCCTATAAATATTAGCTACTAATAACGCGTTAATGTGCTAATTAAAACCTCGAGACTTTCTTCCAGAGTAAAAGTAAAAACACTTTTCGTAAATGTTTGTTAAATTACAGAGTGTGATAAATAGCTATAGAACAAAATTTGTTTGTAAGAATTGCATTTCATAAGAGAGCAACAATTAACGTATTAGCGATAGATTGCTAAATTAACGTTTCCATCTACTACATTCAAGCTTCTCGTCTAAATTTTTGTTCTTTTCGATCCGAAATAATTTATTTACTCTAAAACTCTTAGTTAGAACAGCGGTGTCACGTGAACAAACGCAGCAACGCAGTAACCCAAAGTGTTCCATAAATCTGGAAACAAAATACCGAGAGAGGTTCGAATGGTACGAGGGGGAACGAGATAGAGGAAACGATTTCGAGAGGTAACTTTTGACATTTTTTAACAGCGTCTCGATCGCCCTTCGCGAGCCACGAAGTTTTCGCATTACTCGACGGGCGACGAAGCGTGTGCAAAATAAATTCCCACGCAATCTCAGTCGGCGCAACCGCGTCGTTCGTCCTCGTAGAACGATATAAATTGCGTAGCACTGCGGAGCGAGCAAGAGAGCGAGTGAAAGTAGTTCGGAATACGACGATTTATCGAGTCACCTAACAGCCGAAACCTCAAATCCTAGCGTACGCAGCGCAGCTGATAAATTAGGGAGATTATTAGGAACAAGCTGTTGCAAGGACTGTTTCTTGATAAACGTGGCTGGTTTCTCTGGCGCTCAGCTTAGCCCGTGTCTTAAGCTGCGATCGTAATGGTAAGCCGTAAGCACGTACCTAACGTAAGTCGCAACATAAGGCACTGCTAGTGGCTCTGTGTGGCATAGTTCTGTTACGTGGTTATGGTTTCTCATTATAACTGCCGGCGTATTCGTCGTCCCGGAGGAATGTTTTGCCGAAACTACGAAAATATCGTTATCGCGGCTACGCAAGAAATATGGCCGACTAGGGGTGCTCGTGATCGTTCGTAAGAGGATATATGGGGTAGGACGAGTTGTAAAACCGGATAGGTGGAGATGGGTATAGAACTTCTTGCGTGATAATTTATGAGCAACAGGCGGAATAAAAAATGATCATGTGGCGTAACAAATCGAGTTGGTAAGCTTGTTACAAGTATTCAACACAGTTTTCCCGCAGATATGATCAGCACATCGTTTTAAAACGAATTAAAGTATCATAAGCACTAAGGGTTTATATCTTTTTTTTCTTATCTAAAATCTATTTTATTTTTATTTTATTTTTACACAGTTATTATATACCTGTTACTTATTTATTAATTATTTAATATATTATATTATATATTTTGAGAGGAAGGAAAGTATCAACTACATAACTCAGCGAAATATCCTCTATTAGCTGTAGTCGTTTATCATACTAATTAAATATGCACCATCTTCGCCATAAAAATATATTTGGCCAATTATATACTACGCTCATTGAAACACGCTTCTGCAAGTAATAATGCCGACTGGATCGCGTTCGGAATAATGAAATTATTAAACTTCGAGATACAGTCGATCCAATAGGATGATCGATTGCCCGGGAACCAAAATAACTGGCGGCTAGGAGCAGAAGCTACCGCTGGAAAAACAGTAACTCGGAAGATTTTCCTGATATAGACGTAACCGATAGAGAAGCTAGAGAGAGCCTAGTCTCGAGTCCTGTTCACCTACACGAAACTTTCATCTCGGTTGATGGGTTCGGGAAAACTCTGCAGGTTGATCGAAGCTAGCCTAATCACACGGACCAGAGGGCTGCGAGCTCAAGGAGTTGTTGCCAGCAATATTAACTTTGATATTGGATGGCGCTAAGAAGAAACACAGCCAATAACTTTTGCTCCGGAACTAGCTGCCTCTTTTCAACCTCTCCTCCTTCCCCATGCTTCGTGACTCTCATCAGAGCAGCAGTTTACGTTCTTCAGTAATCGCCACGATACATTACAATAGAAGCAACTGTGTCTGCACGTATCGTGGACGTACACGTACGCGATTATACGTGCTTACAAGCGCATCCACGTTTCCGATCGTGTGCGCGTCTGTATACGAACCGATATTGAACTCGCGCTCTCCTCTGCGCCATATTGCCGAAGCTTCGTCGCCATTTCGTGCATCGTTCTTTCCTCGATCCTCTCTTGGTCCACCGAGTTCATCTATCCACCAGCTGTGTGTTCTTTTAATTTCTGAACCGCGAACCTCCTTATCGATCCGACCGACCGGATTTTATGCCCCACACTCCGCCAGAGACGATCTCACCAACCCATTTGCATATTTTATTTCGCGGCTGATCGCGCTCGCTTTTATCTCCACGGGAACGTTTTTATTTGAACTAATTCCTCCATTGGATGGAATCGCATGACTGTGACAGGCAACTTCTTTCGTCTCCGCTATACTACGATAGTTTCCTCTTTTTATTTTGACGAGAGGGGAAATGAAACTTTTACGACTTGTAGGGAGAATTGGAAAATGCATCAGTTTCGATAGTGGACGGGGAAAGATAATAAAAGCAAAGTTTGATCGCTTAATTAAGTCTGTTGCTTCCATCCTCGTTTGTTTTATAGTCTGAAGTCTTCTTTATTTAATCTTCTTGTATACTATAATTTCTTAACATATTACTTGCGTGTATAACATTATTGCACGATACTTGGTTTATGTTATATTGGCTCGTCTAATTCACTGTATAGATAGACATACGCAATTGTATTACGTTTTTCTAACAGAGACTCGATTGCAAACAAATCGTGAAACGACAATTCAACTTTGTCTCTGTCTCCCGTGCTTCCACTAGGAGTTGCTATGTTTTTGAAGTATTAATGATTATTAATAACGTAACTTGTAAACTCGCGCAATAGAGATGTACAGTTTAAAGTCTGTAATTGCGAAAGGAGACACTAATTATACAGACAGAAATGCTTGTAAATATAACAAAATAAATTAATGAAAGACGTACATTGGTAATATCGGGTATAAAAGATAAAATAAAACTACATTACAAACCTACCATTCGACAGAAACTTTAAACAATTACAACAATAACATCTTTGAATTCATAAAGCTACAAACCTATTAATAAAAATAATGCAATATCAAATAAAAGAGATGATCCTCCCAGTTTGAAAACAGATAAATTACTGAAAGATACGTAATCGCTAATTTCCTCGTCGATCACGGAAACGAAGATCGACGGTAGTCGGCGGAAACTGGTAAACCGCGGTTCCTCCGTTCGATCGTAATTATGTGAAACAATACGAGAGTAGCTTATTCGCCGCGGCATAGGTATATTGAAAAATTCCAGTCTCCCTGCCGATCCGAGAGGCTGGGCGGCGCGGCGAGCAAGTACGACAGAGATTGATGCGGGGAATGCAATTTCCTCAGGCTCAGGCGCGCGTTTATCCTCCGATGCACCTTTTCCGTACGTCCCGATCTCTCCCGCGCCAACTTGCGCATTTGTATTAATACGATCAGACTGGATTCAAGAGGAAATTCTTCGGGGTCGAACGAAGGATGCTAAGCTCACGAAAGTGTGCCGCCAATCCTATTATCTTCGGCCCAACCCCGCCGCTCGTTGCGGACAGAATCGCAGCTTGGATCTTCGATATTGATTCGGCCGACTGAAAGAGTTCCCAACGAAAACACTGGGGGAATAAACAGTCCGATATTGGACCAAACGACGAACGTTCGTTCACTGGCCGTTACGATCTCTCTGATCAACGAGGGAAGCGTACGTGATGTACGAGCTTAGGAGTGCGATAGGTACAGCCGGAAACGCGTTACCGTGATGGAGTAGAGGAATTATGATTGACGAGCGAGAAAAGATGGTACGATAAATTTTAATTTTGATGATCGTTTTATGGTACAGTGTTTTAATAACGAACAGTTAACGTACGTATTCTTCGCATATAGCGAGGGAAGCACAGCGAATTGCGATCAAACGTGTAGCGTCTGCTTAAATAGTTAATTGCGGCGTTAACGTAAGAGATACATTTAAATGGAATTCCACGTGGTATTATAAAAATAATCCAACAATTGCATTGACAAAACTAAATAGTTTAGCGATAATATCTGCAGGTATAAGAGAATTTGCATCTTAGTTGCAAAGAGATCATTTAGTTCGACGAAACTCGGGCCCAAGCGGTAGACATCGACGCGCGCTAAACAGACCGATGCTCGTAAACAGTCGCGATACGAACCGAAATGTGGATGTATCTGGTCGCGAGTCAGACTCGCGATATTTATGTTTGGGCCAAAATCTTCATAGCGAGTCTGACTCGCTAAAGTACGGGAAAGGGTTAATAATTACTAAATTATATTCCAGACGTGGTTAAGCTATCGCTGGAAATATTTGCTATAAATAAATCTGTCGCTTTAACGTCGTGAAAAGTCAACCGATGCTGATTAAGAAGAAAAATGTACTTTTCTTTCGTAATACTGTTGTATTATACAGTGTTGTATATAACGCATACTCCGATATGACATTTTCAATGTTTCGTACAACACTTGTTTCACGGTGGAATTACAACAACGCTACCGTTCTGTACTTTGCGTTGACGACAAGTTTTATTTCATTTGCGCTTGACTAAATTCGACCATACATCAACTTGCAGAAAAGCGATATTTCTCGCCGTAGAGGTTCGTTCACTTTTACGGATGCATCAAGCTATTCCCTCTCGAAACTTCAACAAGAGATCCTCTTTAATTAGTTCATTTCAGGAAGTAATGTTTCGCGTTTGAATATCCAACGAGGAGGCGAGTGGCTCGGTATGCAAATAGACAAACAAGACGGTCTTTAGCCGCTGCTTGATTTTTCTAGCTTCTTTGCATTTTATTGCCACTGCTCATAAACCGGAGAATTCGCGTCGTTTATGCCCGCGCGGAGAAGTATTACGCGCGCGATTAAGTTCTCCTATCCGCAAACAACTCGCCGTGACACGAGCAATTAAACGCGATCATCGGGGTCGACAACGAAACGGACACATTTCTTTACTTGCTTGGCAAACAATCTTTGAAATATCAAATTTATCCATTCTCACGATGTTATCACCTCGTTAACTGTTATTTGCCCTTGGCAAATATTTGTCCAGGCTAATAATTGGCGTGTTTGCGCTTGCTACCAGTCGTGCACGGTGTATCCGCGGGTCTAAGTCGCGAGCACGCAAATAACGAGTCCAGCGCGAACATCGAATTTGCAAAGCGGCGAACGCGTGTCGCGTCTCGGGTCATTTATCATTTTGCAAGGACAGTGGTCCCGACCGGGAGAAATCGTTAACAACTGTTTGGAGATTACGTGCGTGAAGTATGCAGTTAAACGCGAGGCAAACGCTGCATCATTCCTATGATACGCTCGAATTTGCATCGTATTAAAATGTACGGCCGAGTTTGCAAATCACGTCCGGCAACGCGTTATGCAGCGTGTAATATTTAATTGATTCTTTTCACGTCACGATTCTTTGTTCTCTTCTGTTCAGCGAGATTTATGTCGTACTTTAAGGGAAACGTTTCTACGAAAAATCATGCTTTCAATCATTCGCGCGGGTCTACCGGTATAAAAGGCGAATGCACTTTTCGAAAGAATGTTTTCTCAGATAAGATCTTGTTGCTCTCCTTTAATACCGATATTCGAAACATATATCGTAGGATTATAATCATTAGAAATTGGGATGTTTAATTTATTCCGAATTTCATATTTATATTTTATACTTAATTAAATTTTTTCAAGAAATATATATCGTTTGCCGGCGTCTGATTACAATTTGTATAAAATTAAATACCAAATCGACGCTGCAGAAAACAAGTACATCGGTGCTCTTCTCGCAACGATGCAACGAACACGCGAGAAATTCTAATCATATTCCTTTAAACTCGGTCATTCTGCGATCAAAAACGTATACAACGTTAATAACGTTTTTTTGGAGTGCGAAACAAAACTTTCATTGGTCGTTGATTTCCTAAATTTTGTACATGTCAACCTCTTCATCGAATTACGTTAAACGTCCAAATCTTTGTGGACGGTAGCGTGTTCTTTTTTTTTTTTTTAATACGTCAAAAACCTAGAAAAACAGAATGTTCTGCCAAGGCACAAATCCGATTAAAAAGTATCAAGCAGCCAGAGAACAAAATTGCGCGGCCTGGCAGCGACCAAATTCGCGGCTAGAAATATGTAGTTCAAAAAGAAAAACACGGTCGATTATTCGATAACGCGGTGCACCGCAAGCATCGTCAACGTCGTAAAGAAATCGTAGCTAGTTCAAGGATATCCAGAGTAGGCGACAAACAAACAAAAGAAACAGAAAAAAAGAAAAAGGGAAGAAAAAAGAACGCGCGCAAATTCGATTCCTTAGATCGTGAAGCTCGAAACACGCTAACTTAGCAGCAAACTCCGGCTCAATCAGACCCTTGTTAACTCCAGCTGCTGTTACTGCGGATATTGAAGTATTGATTTCGTTCCTCTCCCTGGAAAGTTTATACCGGCATTACGGATTTCATGCCTCTTCCTCTCTTTCTCTCCCTCCCCCTTCTCCTTGCCGCTTTCCACCCCTTTTCTCCCTTTCTCTGTCTCTATTTCTCTTTCCATTCACCCTGCGCTCTTCCACCCTCGTACCTCCTTCCCCCCTATTCGCGTTTTCCCTTCCTTGCAGAGCACTGCAGACGGACCCTCTGCAGTAGATATTTGCATTTCAATCGGTTGATTAAAAATCTATAATTATGCCGCCCCCGTCGGTAAGAATAGAGGAAAAAACTTTTCCACGCGGGCCTCTTCTCCCCGGCCGCGACTAGCTTTTTTTCGGGCTACTTTGCCACGGCGTCCTTTTGTTCGAGATCGGCGCATCTATTCGCGATCCAGTTCCCCGCGACCAATCTCCAGCTCGCCGGACCAACGATGGGTGACGTTCGAGATGCCAGTGATAAAGGAACGCCGAATTCTTCGCATTTCCGTGGCTGCAGACTTTGAACCTGGCTTACGTATCGATAGGGTTGATTATCACAGCGATATAATTACAGTAGGAAGCTTCGATGCATGAATTAACTAAGGGGCTAAAGTATTCGGATAAGAGGGTTTTTATACGATGGAAAAAGAAGGGTTCGATAGCAAGTTTTATACACAACGTTTGAGACAAAATGCAACGAAATAAATATTGCTTTGTACATTACTTTGTATTGGGTTGGCAACTAAGTGATTGCGGATTTTGGCATTACCACCTAATGACAAAATCCGCAATCATTTAGTTGCCAATCCAATAGGTTGAATATAAAAAAGAAAGGATACTTGTTTCTTGTGAAATTAGAAAGAAATCGAAGCTACGAATTTGCGGAGTTTTTGGTAGTTAGATCGCATCGTTTTTCCTCTTCACGGTTGAAGCGATGTATATATACGATCTTTTTTTTACAATTGCATGTATAAATTATCCGTCGTTGGTTCTTTTCTTTGCGATGATGATTAAAGGAAATTTAGATTTCGAAACTAAGTAAGAGTAATATAAAATTAATTAAAACTCAATAATAGTAATATTTATAGCTCTTAAGAATCGCTTATTTGAGTTGAGAAAAGTACATAACGTTTGGCCAAGGTTGGTAATTAAGAGTTAAGTACTGGCGATACTCTCAGCTTTATTGGACGATTTTATGTGAAACTAATTAAACATAAAAGTGAATGTGAAGGTACTGTTTGGAAGGAATAATACGATTCACGTGATTCATTCGCATTTATTAGCACAATTTAAAGGCGTAGTTAAACGAATAATCGTTAAAGTAAGATAAAAACTGGCATATGTAACAAATCACGATTTAATAAAAGTAATCTACGACAATAATTGCAAATGATATCTCTATATTGTTACCGAACGATCCGTTTGATATTAATTTATTTCACACAACGACTACAGCACTTCATATATATTAAAAGCTATACTTGTAAACTATACTTGTAAACTTAGAAACACATTCTATATGTATTTGAAGTGATATCGGATGCAATGTTTTACTATATTCTGAAAGTTAAAAGTACAAAGCGAATTCAAAACTCTAGAAACTATAAAATGTAGGTCGTTGAATCCATTCATTCTCCATTAGTGGTCAAACTTGTTTTCTATTCGCCGATGTTAACGATTTGAAAAGTTTTGTTAAACTCGAGACAGATAAGCACTCGAATAGCAGTGAGTTTGTTAAATATGATAATAAACGTAATCAAATGCAAAGCTCTAAACTATACACGATCAAACGTGCCCCCGGAACAGTTAAATTGTAGAAATTGTAACGACACAATTATTACACGTTACAACAACGTTACAACATTATTTCCCATAAGATCCGGTCATATTTTACGATTCTATCTCTAGAATTCTGTCTGTCATAACTGGATTACGAATTTTTATAAACATACCTAGCAAATGGAGACTAAAGATTTGCCTCGTCATCCTCTAAATATTACAGCGAAAAGTTCATATTATATATTTTATGTATCTTTTCATGTTACATACGCTCTACATATTTCTGCGCATTTAAATTTCACATAGATACATAAATAAAATAGATAAATAAAAATCCAATCTAACGATTATAAAGAATAAAATCACTGCCATTCGATGCACCCATAAAGCTTACTCAACGATAAGCAAATAATCTGGGTACTTTCGAACGATGGTATACGTTGAAAATACTGACAGCGCCATTCAAGATCGGAGTTCGATCCCTTTCAACCCAAATTTCCGCGTAAGCCCCAGCCGTTGATCACCGTCGGAAAGAATAATCGCGTAATCCTTTGCTCGAAGAAACACGCTTCGTCTATTCGTTTGAGCCATGGCGAAACAAACGAAGCATTTCTCTCGTTAGAACGGACAACCCTTCTTCCCTCGCTACAATAATCGTTTTCGCGGCCGGGCTGCCCCACATAATTCCACAGCAATTTAAGGCAGTCGCCCGAATACGCCGCAAGCCTGTCGTCTTCGCCCAAAAGAAATTTCCGTTATCGCCAACCGTCTCGACTTTCACGATACGACGAAACCGCGGAAAGCAACCGAAAAAAATATTGCGAGATCGAAGCAAAATGAGGAAACGGACAAAAATAGAGAGGAAAAATAAGAACGAAGAATTGAGGAAAAGGGACAGAAATGTGGCAAATTCGAGGGATGGTTGACGAAACCATAGGGCGAAACGGTCGTGTAAATAGTAACTGATAGCGATTGAGACGCAAGGGAAGGGAGCGGAAGCTCGTAATTCCGTATTGGACATTCAGAGGTCAAGCAACGAACGGATACGGACATTGGTTGAGCGGGACAAAATATGGGACAGATATAACGAGCTACAAAAACGAAAAGAAAGGGGGGAAATGGGCAGAATTTCATTCACTGCGGCGGTGAATTATCAGAAAGGCATTTTCCTTCGTTTTAATCGATGGTGAACAAATTATTTTGGAAAGAGTTTAATAGTCGACTTTGATGATATATATATATCAATGGCTTTTCTTAATTCGTGCTAAGTATAATCGTCTTAATTGGTTTACTTTCTTGTCGAATATTCGAAGAATCGCATATTCGAAATAGTCAAAAAACGCTATATTTACTTCTAAATATTCCTATGACTAAACAAGAATTGAATTTCAATTTTACAAATAGCGCCTCTACCGAAAAATAAATAAGAAAATATACGGATCTACTAAGGGAAGAGACGAATTTCTCTTCATATCTGCTGTAATAGAAGTTTCCTCAATAAAACATCGCTGACGTTAGATTATGTCCTCCTCGAAAAAAAGTTCTATTGTTAAAACCGAGTTAGTCGCTAGTCCAAGTAGTCTGTTACGTCTTCCTCGCGTTATACTTACATATAAGTATGTAATAATCGTATTAAATACGTTTCTTATTTATGATCTCATCTTTCGAGACTTTATCGTGCTTTCGAATTTTTCTCTCCATGTTATCGATACGAAGAATAACTTCAGAAACTCTAATATACTCTAGCGAATGACGAACGAGGACGTTTTAGGAAATAGTCTTTGAAACGCGATCGATAAAGTTACGAAAGATTTGCGTAGCACGGTGATATATTGTGATAAAATTCCGATTTCATTCGAATAAGATTCATTATACAGTGACCCACATTCGCTGGAGCTTTACTGCTTTCAATAACATGTCTACCGAATGACTTTAAATCTGAAAGGAACCCAGTTTGAGAAACTCCACACGGCTCTCCATCTTTAAAATTGAATTTAGGCGTGTTCGCTTGAACGTAGCTATTGACCAATTTCTTTTTTGGTCTCTCTCTCTCTCTCTCTCTCTCTCTCTTTCTCTGTTGGTGTTTACAGATGACATTGGATTTGATTTACTGAGAAAGTATTCTTCGTTCGCGAGAAAGGTTTTCTCACATACTGCACTTGGAATTTCGATACCCAGACCAAACTGTTCCATGTTGTAGAAATCTCGAGACAGAAAACCACCCGTGTGAATTTATCACTGGCAATATTGTACAACTACTCGAAGATATGTCTGACAGTCTCTTTTCATCGTGAAAAATGACAAAGGAATAGATTTAGAAAAGTAAGAAAACTCGTTTGTAAATATCTAAGATTCAGCAGATTGGTTCTAAAATAGAAGCTAATAATTAGAAGAATGAAATAAGCTAATGTATCTAATAAAAGTGTATGAAAAGAGATGTATTTACTAAATAAATTTTAGAATTACACTTTCTACTCAGGAAAAATGTTAAACTAATGTCTCGGAAAATGTAAGTGGAAGTGCCGTAAAACATGCTATTTCTCTGTCCCCGTGTTTCTTTACATCGAAATCGCTATCGCTATAACGTGAGAATAAGAATCCTTTCATGTTCTTATTGAACATTATTCTCATTAAAACGAATCGATGTAACGTTTTACATTACAAATAGCCGGATAACAGTACGGATATAACGGGTGATATTATTTATTCTTCCAAGTATTTTCCCAGTAATAAGAGCTTCATCCTAAACCGACACGTGATCCCTATCAACGATCAAATACATCGTCGCGCTAATGCGAGCCATTTCCAGCGAGCAAGCCAAATCGCGCGAGGAACTAACATAATTAATTCTCTGCCTCCCAAGGCGGGGTCGTATATCGCCCCTGGAACAAGTGGCATATATCTCAAAAGTTTAATCCATCTTGGATGCATGGATCCGCTGGTTTAGGAGACGTCACACCGGTGCAGGCGAAACCAGAAACCGGCAGCCGCACAATTGGGGTGCGATGCTCAGTTGATTAAACGCAGCTTGAACTGTTGGTGCATAACACGGAAAGCCAGGAAACAGCCAAGCCAAGACAGTGTTTCCTACCCGTCGGGCCTCGTTTCGTCCTGAACACCAACCTTCCCTATCCCTTATAGTCATCTGCCGGTTGTTCCGACATCACCTTTTACTCGCTATAATTTCGCGGTTCCGTTTCAGCCAGTAATTAAGAAGCGGGTGACTAACGTCTGCTCGAAGCTGATGCCACGGTGACTGATTTCTCTTGATAAGTCAACAGGATTTAGCGTAAACGTATGTAATTCTGGGCATGGAGTGCTTCAAAACAATGGATATTGTAGGAACATGTTATGTATAGTCGCTGATTGAGATACGATGTGATCGTCGATTCAATGAAGTATAAAACTGCAAATGTTGCGATTGTTGAAGTGGTGACCTCAAAAATATAATATAAAGAGATTATATACATTTGTCGGGGAAAAAATCAGTGAACAGATAATGAAAATAGGTATCAATGGAGTTTCGTTAAATACAGATTGTCTGCACAGAGATGTGAATATTAATTTCAATCATTTATTAAACAATCTGTGCAATCTACAATAAGGATATACGATAAATAAAACTTAAGTATTACTCAGTAATCAATAGTTCGTTCTAACTTCATTAGTATATACTATACTGTATAGTACACTATCTGTCCAATTATTCTTATTTCTGACTGTATTTTTGCATATTACGTCATCTGTAAATTTTTATGTTCTTCAATTTTCCAAACACGCACAAACATACGTCTATCTGATAATAATTAAATAATCTATGATTTTTCAAAGAATCCGCAAACATCATTAAGCGTATAGGAACAAAGAAGTTAGCGTTTGAAAACAAGCGAAATACTATTCGTCGGTCCAACCGATCGAAATTTTAAAGATGACTTTTTACAATAGAATCATTCGAATCCTGATACCTCCCGCTCTCACGTACTTTCGTGTTTCTCCCTTTTCCCTGGTCTCGCTTTTGTTCATCAGCGCATATAAAGGGCTTTGATATTGGTAACTTGAGAGCGGTCACGTTTTGTCGAGCTGGCGTGTGTAATAAACTCGGCTTTACGGTGCAACATACAAAAACGCTCGGTAAAGAATACGTCCCGTTGCGACAGAAATAATAGCGAATAAAAACACGTTCGAACAATAATAATAGACGAGTTACACGGTTTATGTCGATGGACGAATTATGCTCGGACGCTGCTTCAATTTTTCTATCGGGCGAGTGAACATGAACAGTCGTAAAACATGAGTGAAGGGAGTATGTTAATTTGAAACGTCAAATGATTACAGTGGTAGCAGCGAATAATAATAGAGTCGTTGCTTGTAAGAGAAAATAGACGTCAAGAAGAAAATACCAAGCAAACGATTATGTAAATGTTGTTCCATAAAGTAAGGGCTAACTTAAATAGTCATTAAACTTTATGTAGCATTTAAGAAGTAAGACGATGTTGTACATTTATAGTGACATGTAGCAAGAAAATTATATTTACTATTCATATTTTTAAATAAAGTCAGAAACATTTCATATTTGGAGAATAGTATTTTATAATCATTTGCATCTGCATTTACATGCTAATAATAAAAGAAATAAAATAGATAATCTTATATTTTTGGTCATCTTGATTTTAGAAACTATCAGCTTTCTATGGATATAACGATATTATATTTTATTACATTTTCCTTGTATTCACAATCTTGTATTTACAAACGAAAGAAAGTGAGACGTATGAATGTATCGCGTTACGAATACAGCTATAATATCGTCATACCCGTGCATAACATTACTATTAAAACTCACCCATATCAAGCCAAAAAGTATTTTTAGCAAAAGTATTTTTATAAATATCTTGGGAACTGAAGACGAGCGGTAGTTGTTCATAATGTCGACTTTAACAACATATTTGAAAATCAGTGAAATCGGCGAGGTGGACATTCATCTGAATAATTAATAAATTGTGATAAGATTATATTATATCTATTATTATCTGATTCGATTTTGTACATACCTATACCTATATCTATTCTCTCATTGTATATGCACTTCCCATTGCTTATATGTATCTATTCTCATTGTATCGTTCGCTATTGTATCTTCTTTACTGCGAAATAATCGGAAAGCATATTATACAAGATCAAGAGAAGCTCAACAAGCTCGATATGTTCATAAATTAAAAAAAATGTTATTCAATTTTATGTTCCATTCTTTGTCCAATATCGTACGTATTACATAGGTGTGTACGTACACTTAACCAACAAATAACAGAGAAATTACAGGAATAGATGAATTCGTACTCTTACCTTTTCTGCATCGTTGTACGTGCGTATAACTTACAAACGATGTCGTCTAAACTGCATCCTCGAAATTCCCTCGAATATCCAAGGCACCATAAAGGTTTATACGCAATCACAAATTTCGGAACACTATCTACGCAGCGAGAGACGATTTCAAACACGGCACATATCAAACATGGCGGTTAGTCACTGCGTGAAAGCAAAATACAATAATTCATATGTATATCTCTATGTACAAATGAAGTTACTTACATAACCGTATGTATAAATTTCACACTAAACAGTAGACGAATGAATCTGGATTGTATATTACACGTAATTCGCTGTTTTACCGCAAATTAATTACAAATATGATGAAATGCTACGATCACGCGACATTTGTTTTCACTTATTACACAAACTAAACCGCCACGACTGTCGCGCCGCGTAGTAACGATATCATCGGCGCAGAGGGCAAAACAGAACTGACTCGGTTGGTATATGCCGAAATAGGCTCTCCGTGAAACCCGATAGCAAGGTTAAGAAAAAAATATTTACTTCTTGCTCGCTGTGGAATGTTAATGCTATTATTGCGTGTTTACTTTGCATATATATAACTCATTTGTATTTCGATGCGATATCGTTTTAAAATTCACACTATACGAACACATAAACTTTATCGACTGATCTCTCTTTACGTTTTGTTTTAATATAACGATAGTAACACCTCAACATTCTTTTCAATTAATTTGTTTCCAATTTATCCAAACAAGACTTGTTAAACTACCGGGGAAAAATTTAAATACGTATCCTTTTGAATTTGAAACGCTTCACGTCTCGTCATTCTTTTCTTTTTATATTTTATTCTATAAATCGAACTATAAATCGAACTTCTATTTCCTTAATATTGTTTATTCGATGTTGCTTAATACTATTCAATACAGATAGCCTATTATTTTCAACACATTGCACGACAGCTTGTCTATCAATTTCTATGGTCGAAAGAATCAATATTTGAAGTCAAAGGCAGATAAAAGTCTTTTAAATTATAATGCACGTAACATTTTAGTCGATTGGAAAGATTGCACATCTGGCTTCTTCGTGGCGCCGAAGTGGCTAAATTTGCCGAAAGTGAAATACTTCCTGAAGCTGATGCTGCTAAAAACAGCTAATCACCGCCGAAAGGCTCCTCTTACAACCGTAAAAATATCCAATATGCATTTTACGAGGAAGAAGAGCTAATAGCGGATGCTGTCTGCTATAGATAGTCCTCTGTTGCCCTTTTCAAGACTACAGTCGCGTAGACATAAAAGTCTTGATTAAAATTTTAACCTATTATTTGCAACCTGACATTGCTCCCCTCGTCTAATTCTTGTCTGCTAAATTTATATGCGTGTTCCTACGCAACTGGTAGAAATATAAAAATCATAGTCCTGGCAACAGACCATCCTTTTATAGACACGGAAGATAAGGTAATTAACGGAACTACCTCTTGCTTCGTATTATTTTTTTAGACGAATTTCTCTGAGAAATGTTACAATGAAATAGACATACGAGAAAAGAGTGGAAGCTCAAAGCAACTGAATGATTTCGTGGAAAAGGATAGAAAAGAATTGATAGAAGACAATAAACAATTTGTAACAAACTATATATCAAAAAAAAATTAGCTCAAACGCATTCTTCTCCAAATGAAAAAGTGACGAAAATCGCCTATTTAAACGCCCGCTATCGTGTACGTATAATTTCGATGTCACACAGCTCTGTAGAGAGTTAAAAATAAGATTCCTTCACAGAGACCGTCCCTTCCATACCAACACTCCATTCAACGAAATTTGTAGCAGAACGAACTAAAAGGTAGCGCTAACAAGTGATAGACGAGCAAACGTGCAGAGAAATGAAGGGAAGAGGAACGCGTTCGGTACGTTTCTACGTAGTCAAACTCTCCTCATTGGTCTCTAAGGAAATTGGGGTGGCGTGACGGGGCCTGGTATCACATGAAACGAAAAGGCAAAGGGGAACGCGCGTGTGTGCGCGAACGAAGTAGGAAGGGTCTCTTTAATGAATCCAAAGTAGCTGCTGTTTCGTTTCGGCTTGGCGGCTACGTCGCTCGCGAAATGTCCTAATCTGCAAAATGTCCTAAAGTGCTGATGCGGAAGATCGTATAAATTCTATGAGGCGTAAGCGCCGCCCCAAAAAGCCTGGCCGTCAGAGAATAACGATTTGCTGTGCGTACGTACGTGCGCGTCTGTAATTGGAAAAAGGGATACGGCAGGAAAGAAAGAAACGGTGGTAAATTGGGGGAAAGAGCGAAGGAAGAGGTAAGAGTAAAGAAATTTGTGCGGGACGGAAACGTTTTGTAAGGAACTGACATTTAAGCAGGAAAAAATAAGGGTACGGTAAAGGAAGATGATATTGGACGAAAATGAAATTTAATAGAGTAGGGTTGGAAAGGATTTGGAATTGAAGAAGCACGATAAATGCGTGAAAGCGAGAGCGAGGGTAACAGAGTGCCGCGTTAGGTTTTTCACCGTGTTAAATTTAAATTTATCGATATTCGTCTTGTGTTCAAGACCCTCTTCTGTATGTGAAGATAGATCATCGTCCTATGGAGGACTTTGAATTAGGTACGAAGAAAGGGGAATAACGATGCGTTTTATTGTTTCATTAATTATTTTCGTTAGCTTTCTCTAAACGTATTATTGGTTGCTATTACTTATAAGTATGTTCAATGAACGAGAGACATTAATTATTCAAAGCAATTTTTAGAATATAAGCGCTAAGAATTTCTAAGGTATAATAAATTTAAGCACGTACCACTCGATCGTACACCAACAATCGTAGCAAATTTGTTTGTACATACCTGAAACAGAAAAGATGCGATTAATTGTAACGATTTTTAGTGATCAATATTTGGCAATGAAATAATTTTTAACTCGCTTCATTGATGTTTAAACGTATTAATTTACAAAATAATCAAAGAAACTTAAAGGAACGTACAAAGTTATTATAATAATTGTAAGTAGAATTTATTTCATTATAAGCGTTCGGCCTAAAAATGAGACGCAGAAACATACACATAATATGCTTCTGCAAATTCTCCATATTCAGAAAGAAATAGCAAAGTTTTCATCGTCAAATTTTTTTTTTTTATTCTTATTCGTTAGCAAGAGAGCTCGCGTTTCCTAGCGTACTTGTATTTCAGAAAACATCACTATGTTAGAGCTGAGTGTGAATCTGTATTCTGTTCGTACAAACAGCAGTGGCACTCAACGCTGCTTAAACTTGTCTTCCGTTTTACAATCCTTGGTCTTATACCAGCCGAAATATTCGCAGAATTCACTTCTTCGTGCTAATACAACGAACTTTTCTTTCGACCTCGTAAACCCAAACACCGTGTTATGCCACGTGGCACTAAAGCGACCTGGCAACTTTCGGAAACGGCCGCTTCTGCAGAGCTCGTACTTGCGAAAGAAACAGGAAACAAACGGCTCTCGCCACTCTCGAGACTGATCGTTCGCCATTCTCGACGCTACTCTCGTGAACTGCGAGTTATCGTAACTTCGTACACTGCACATTCTTGTATACGAAACAACGTTTGTGCATGTTGTTTCGCGCAGAAGATATTTTAATACAGCAACTGCCAGACGAATCAGCCGAATTGAAACTGCGTAAAATATTGAACAGTAACGTTGAATGACATGTTTTGTTGCGAGTTAGCAATATATAGCTGTATGCCTTTAGTTTAGGTGCATATGCAACTATTTTTTGAGGTAGCTTTGAATGTAAAAAAAGCTTTTTTTCATCTGACAAGTTTTTCATTTAAATTCGAAAAAATTAATTTTCCTATTCGATCGTCGAGTTTCCTCTGACTTGATTGTACTTTCCTTCCGCTTCCAATTGTGAGAATAAAGTTTTAACGACATGTCGAGGACTGGAAATGTATATTAGTAATATTTCTTCTGTCTTAAAATTAAAAAATATTTGAAAAACACGAGCATGTTACAGTGTTGACAGATATGCAATTAGACGGAAAAAATGTGATAGATGGTACATTAATGATGCCCTCTAGCCAATTAAATGTTCATTAAAACTGAATTAAATATAGACACTGTCAGCTCTCTTATGAAATATACTTCCAGTTACATTTTTGAAATACCTCGATTAAACTTGTATTAGAATACAATCGAAACGGATTGAATAAATTATTATACGAAATTTAATTTATAATTAAACGAAATTTAACAAAGAAGATATCTGAATATCTACCGTTTCTTTATGAACCCATATTATTTATAAACTAAATACCACCTAATGACAAAATCCGCAATCACCTGGTTGCCAAACCAATAGTTACCTTCGGAACTTTCTTTTTCCTTCAATCACTTGGTACAATTTTAACGACCATCTAGACCATCAGTTTTAAGAACAAAAAGAAATCATAGAAAGCTAAGTGAAGCGAGAAAGGAGAAAAATCCTTTTACTAAAAACTATCGAACCAGACAGGAAGAGTGGGATGATGCATTGTTCTAAATCCAACATCCATAATTCATTTTAACAAAGTTTAAGCCACTTTTTATTTACCAACTTACATAGCAGTTTGAAGACCTCTGCACGAAGAAATTATTTCACCGTTTGACCTATTGACACCTATTCATGATGAACAATCCTTTAAGAAGCTTTTTAATGGCGTAATAAAACGAAAGAGAAATCAAAAGGAAATCAAAGAGGAATCAAAAGGAAAAAATTATCTTTTTATTCAAACGATATACATACTTTCAATTGTTCTTGAGAAATAAACACCAATGATTTATTTATTTATTTATTTAATAATCTGTATTTTGTATTTATTTATGAATTTAATATTAATAATTATCGTACTATGTATGATGATATTTAAGATGTGAAATTTATAGTATCACTCGTGTATTTATCGATCTGACTGGGTCCTTCTCTACGTTGTTAAAGGAATGTAACGATCAAGCGTTTTACGTAAAACTTCATTTGCAAAAATGCTGTGACGAATCTTTCACTTATGGTAAATTCGCTGGTTACTATTACGATGATCAATACCGTGTTTCCACGTCACCCGTTGTGATGTTATTCAAGAAATCTAGGTCGCTTTTTACTTCTGTTAGAACCTCCTTTAAGATTTCCACTGTATTTTGTTTCTGTCAAGACACGAGAAACAAACTTTGTAACGACACGACTCATGCTGAAAACATTAGTCAAAATGTCTCAGCAAGACCTATATAATGTTTCTACATATACTGTAAACTCCTCTAACAACAACTTCACGAATTTTGGCAACATTTTCGCCAATCTCAGAAGCTGACGGTCTACACAAACTTTCGCAATCTTTCACCGAAGCTCCGTCCTTTTAGTAAACATGTTTGTCACAAAATTAGTTCTATTATAGAAATCATTGAGTCCAAAAGAATGAAATTGCTGAGAAAACTATCATCAGATATTTAATACAATAAATAAGACGCATCTTTTTCAATACGGGTATTTTGTAATCAAACTTCGTATAGGTTACATCAATGATATTCATCAGATACGTACATTCAGGATACTAAACAATCAAAGAAACACTTGGAATTTTAGGAGCCCGTAGTTCTCATTCAGAGCAACAAAAAAATGTTTTATCAACATAAGCTTTAAATCCAACCATTTGCAGCAAAATCTACTTTTATATTTACGACAGATCGATAATGTGACTCCTCTCGCAATATGTTGAATATAAGCGGAAGTATCAGATTTCATTTGAAAATTCATGTCGTACAATACGAAACATGAAATGAATACATGAAAATATACCTCGACATTTGGCCCGCAGATGTGGATCTTAGATTGAAATAGAAGGAAGATACATCGATTATCTCTTACAAATGTGATAATAACGAGAGAATATTAGAAAAAATGTTCAAGCATATCCGGATCGATTCTGAAACAAACAGTACATATTTCGTATGTTATAAAAACAGAATGTTCCTATTTCTATGCTCGCTATCGTATGGTAGCTAACAATGTAGAAAGTTGAAAAGATCGTTTAGAAAGAAAACATTGGAAGATTCCATGATAAACGCTGGCCATGAATAATAAAAATAAATATCGCTTTTATACTATCTCATTAACTTTAATGAATCTTATTCCGAGTTAATATATCTAATTATTTCAGTATATCCGGCGGAGATCTTTTTCCTATTAATCTGCCTCGTAATTGGTAATTAAAAGTGAAGGAAGCCGGATACGATATCGGCAATTTAGACGCGGCATAGAGGCAGCTGTTGCGAATACTATTTGCGGTAAACCGTAACAAGGTTCAACAAGTATCATTCGCGGCGCTAGCATAGAAAAGTTGATTGCAATTCTGTAAAGCCGCAGCCTCCATCAGTGTTAGCATCGTTGAAGGATCGTGCAAATTTGTTCGTACACGTACGAACGAACGCATTTTGACAAGTCCCAGCGGTTTCGGCGTGTTTGCAGAAGTCGCGCACAAAGCCGATTTGCTATGCGTAAAGTTAACGCTGTGAAATAGAATGTTCCCGCGAAGTCACGATACGATGCGATGCGTCGAAACGCAACGATTCCTCCAAACGCGATACACCGAACGCATTACGCCGGTGATGCCGACGTTTTGTTCTTTTGTGTATCGCTTGCTCCCCCGCTGCAACGCTGATATTTCGTTCTTTTGTGTTTGACTCGCTTTTAACGTGTTGCCAACGATCGCGAGGGGAAAGGTAATATTTTAAGTATAATATTTACCGTTCTTCGGTATCAATGAATTTAATTCTACAGGAACAATGGTTTTCGATTTGTCACACGCTGTACATTCATTTATATTGTATTAGACGTGAAACAAAAATTCGGTGCTTTTAGTATTACACTGTCTATTCTTTTGCGAACAAAACGTATTTTCATTTGTAAAAGTTAAAATATTTTCAATTATTCTTTCTCTCTCTACTGCCGTAGTTTATTTTTCATTTCCCAGCAATTTTGATTCTGCAATTACTGTTGTTTCTGGATCTCATTGATACTGGAACATTGTCGATTCGAAAATGAAATTCTCTTTTCAAAAATCATCGATATCACAGTTCGGATGTGATACGTACCATGATGTTGTTATTAAATGTAGCGCGAATGGTTTCACCAGCTTTAGCAGCAGTTTTATTAAACAACGAATCGAGGAGGATAGATTAAATAAAATAACGTTTGACTCGGTTTATAAATTTTTGTTTAGTAATAGATATATCAGCAATTTGCGCAAAATATTACGCAAATATAATTTCTCACCATAATATCAATTACACTATTCGTAAATGTATAAAATTACATATTATAGAAATACTTAGTTTATTCAACGTATTACTGCGTACTATTAATAGCAATACCTATTTATCGAGTAATTAGTACAAAATAGAGGGTATTAGAAATTTATTATTAATTAGAAGATTTATTATTAATTAGATTAGAAAATACATGAATTGGGTAAACGATACATCGCACCGATAACAAACGTACTTAAAATTTCATTTGTACCGCTATTTGACTCCAGGTCTGAAATATCACGTATCCGCACTACTGCGGCCGCGTTAATTATTCGTCGACTTTGACCACTAGCAGAAGTTCTAGAGACGCAATCTCCGCAAATACCAAGATTCTCTTGCTACCATGAATTTTAATTACGATTCAACGAATCTGATTGCACAGATTTTTCTCCGCTCTGTAATTAATTAAAGTACAAACCGCGCTTATTTATAAAAATTTCATATTTCATTATTTCTGCAAACATTCTATCACCTCGTATTGAAAAGTACATGTCTCTTTATACGACGTTTAGAACTTTTTTGAACGAAACTCATTAGGTACCCGTTGTTCGTCCTGAGAATAATTTATACTTAACAAACACAGACATACAAAATATTATAATTTTCCACATTAAATAAAATATTTTTGGGAGTAAATTGTTGGGATTAAAAGTAGAAATCGATTGACAACTTGGTTGGAGATTTTGCTTAATCTGATTTATTACGCGCGAATTTCTTATGAATTTCTTTCCTGTAAATTTTTCCATCAAAGTGGTGGTGGCAAAAAGACGTGCAAACGTTCAAAGATAACAGTAGACGGAAATTTTAAGTGGTTAGGGAAAACTGGATTCAAGATTTTTCTACGTTTGAAGGAAATTTGCCCACTGCTTCCGCGTTTACTAATCAAATAGCCGGATTTCCGGTTTTTATAGTAATCTACACATTAACATAAGATTATAACGTTTCTTAAAAATACATCATTAAATTTAGGTATATAATAACTTATTATGTCTTGAAAGAATAATTGAAGAAACAAAACCACCACCACCGTTGACATAAGAAGATTACACGTTGAGGATATTGAACAACGAAATCTACAAGTTGACAAAAGTTTTTGAAACTATCAAAGGACAAAATTTCCAAATGCATTCACACGTATCCACTAATTTCTATAATGTCGTCCTTTAATGATCCTGTACAGAGAAAACATTTCTATCGTCTTTCAAGCGCAATGGCTACTGAAAAATCTACCTATCGATCAACAAATTATTCAAGTTCGAAAAAGTAATTTCCTTCCTCGGAGCACAAACTTATTCCAACCATGTGACATGTTTGCATATCAAAAATGATTTCTACGCTGCGCGAGTACCTCCAGTGGCATGCACGTGCGATTTATATGCTCTCTTAAAAAAAAAGAAAAAAGAGAGAGAGAGAGAGAGAGAGAACATCGACATCGTCGAAAGAAGGAGAAGAAATAGTTGCGCGACGTCCATGGCGAGATCGTAACAGCGTGTGCGCATAAACTTCCAAATGATCAGTGTCCTTCACAGGAATATTACGATTTTTTATTTTCCACGCTTCCCTCTCGACGGCGCTATAAAACTGCAGTCTCGCGAGATTCAGTGGCTTCGCCGACGGAGTAGCGCTCGCGATGAATTCCCAGCGTCGACGATGCGGACGTAGCCGCCAGCCCCGACGATTTACGGATTCCCTGTCGGGACGTGGTGCCTTGACCGAGTCTTATTCGCGAGCCGTCGTCGCGGGCAAGGTAAATAAAAAGCCAGCGAAAGGAGGAAGATCACCCTCGCGCCGGAGACACTTCTTTAACGGTTACGAGGGGTGATAAAAAGAACTGCCACAATTTAAAGTTGGCCATCGTGAGATCAAGACCGAAAGGGGAAAAAGTAGTGAGACAGGGGGAAGAGGACCGTCTTCTTCTGACGATTTTCCGCTTCCTCGAATGACTAAACTTCTTCTGTCCTCTAATATCGAGCACAGGGGGTGAGAGGTGGCACGCGATAAGAGCAACCCTGACCATTTTCACGTTTCAACGTTCTCGCACCTTCTGACCTCGGTAATTGTACGCGTTTGGTTCCTCCTTGGAGCCGGACGTCTTTGTTTCCAAGCCTATCTAGACGAGATAACTCGTTCGAATAAACTTTTCCTTGTCGTGTACTCGCGCAAGGATCGCAGTCCGAACTACAAAAAGAGGCTAGAGAAAAAAAAAAAGAAAGAAAAGAAGGAAAGGGAACAGAACGTTTGCAATTCTTTGCTTTCCTTTCTTCCTTTCGATGTTCGCGCAGCTCGTTCTCTTCTTCTCGTAACCGTTTCGTCATTTCGCTCCACCGGAAGACTCGTCCTGTCGTCTCAAGTAAAAGATGTAACGAGCGAGAAAGAAGCTGCGAGAGGAAAGGGGCAACATCATTTTTCTTTAGCGTCGTTCAAGCACGTAGGATCATTAATTTAAAGATTCTTTCTCTTTTCGCTTTCTGCCTGTCTTTGGCCCTTCTTTCTTTCTTTCTTTCTTGGTTTTGCTTCCTTTGGTACCTTCGTTCTGAACTTCGTCCCCGGAAAGAACCATCGGGGGACATTTAGACGATATATCTCACGGTCGGCCGGATTTAAAAGTTAATAACGTAAATGCACGGGATACGCATGAAGTTTCTTGCAATGACCCCATTGAATTCCTTTGTAAGTCTTTTCGAGACTTTCTACCTTTGTAGAGAGAATGATAAAATAGTAATATACGCGAGATATCGTCGGAGAGCACGTAAGAGAAATAGTAATTGAAATAACGACACAAATTAAAACCTGTGACAGATGCATGGCCAACGATCGAACGATTTTGTTTACGATTGGTGTCGTAAATTATTTCGTTTGGAAAAGAAAACCGAAGACACGATATTCTGCTCTTTGTTTCACTTCTTTAAAATCTTCCAAATGATGAAATTATCGTATATGGACAATTACTGTGAAATGTACAAATACAATTTGTTATCGCAAGCGACGACAACTTCTTTCAGAAAGAAACTACAAAGGAAGATTAGAAACTATGTGAATTATTATTTTTAGATGAAAACAGTTGTTTAAAATACTATGTTAGAGAAACCAGAGAAACTGCAACGTTAATAATAAAACGATGTTATTTTACTTCTACCGTGTACAATGTTTAATTTTTCAAGTTTTACATGAAAAAACAAAGGCGGCAACTTTTTCTGACATAAAATTTTCATTTTACGCTCGTACACCATCATCTATTGACGACGTTGAAACATACCGTTTTATGAAGTAAAGTAAATGTAATCCCGTGCTATTTCTATAGTTCAATTAACTGATTATCACGTAACTACGTAATTTTGCCATTGGCAGAACAGAATTATTTAGCCTCAATCTGCTAACTGGAATAAGTTAAAAACAAACTCATATATTATTTCCAGCCTAATCAGTTCAATCATAATTACTATGCGTAATTTCAACATCAAAGTTATTTTCTTCTAATTCGTTGATGAGAAAAGGCGGGAAGAACTTGTCTAAAACGAACTATAATTTGCTCCTATTTATATTTAAATCCGCTTCCACGAAGGATCTTCGTTATTGAGAAATAACGCGATCGGTAAAGCTAATTTTAGAAAATCTGCACCTTTCACGCTTCCATGCAACGTGTATGTGAACAAATGCAATAAAAGCATCGCATTATATGGGTAATTAAGCGATTATTTAAATCGTCACGCGTGTCGTTAGCCTCTTATCGGAAGTACCGATGTTTTTTTGCGTCTGTATTGTCTGTGTTGCGATCGCGTGTGAAGCTTTCGCGACAGTTCTCGCGTATTAAATTTGTTACGATCCAAAGAGCAGATTGCGGGGAACGCGGAAATAAATGCGCGAGCCAGCGAAATGCGGCTTTAAATCGCGCCCATATCTAGTTCCGTTTGCTATCTTTGTGTACGATCTACGCTGTGCAAATTAAAAGCGCGAAATGCAACGTCATTTGTTAGTGAAAAAATCGCACCGTCACGCTGCGCTGCGCCGCAATTCTGGATGTTCGAGGTCGCCGATATTTTTGAAAATTGATACGATATTCCGGCGAAATTCGCTCGACAACGTTTTGTCGTATATATCGCTATTGTCAATTTCGAAATTGTTAAATAAGTTTAAAATCCAATTAACCAATTTAAGTATCGATATTTGTGGAATTGCCACAATCATTGAATTACGCTTGCACAAATATGTTAAAAATATGTGATTACACATAGTATGAATACTGCGGCGAGTAATTAAATAACTAAAGACAAACATTCAGATAAACAACAATTTTAACATTTCGATAATGTGATAATATTTATGATCGTATTAAATAATAAACAATAATTAATATGTTTGACAAATTCCATGTCTTCGTTGTATACCTTTACGGGAAAATTTTATTATAAAATTTCGAGATATTAATTGCTGAGTATGATTATTGGTCCATGAATTTTTCTCCAAAATGACTTCTACTTTGCCTTTTCAAAAAACGACAATTCGAAAACGTAACAGCTAAAAGCTTTCGGAAAGCACAGGAATCCACGAAACAATTCAAAGTATCCGGAAAATATGAAAATCTCTTTAAAAAAAAAATGTGTATATACATATGGTAGTTATTTCATAACAGTTGCTCCCTGTAAGTACGTGATATCAGATGACAATCGTAAATTTTACATTTACGGTACTGTATATGAAATTAACGTTACCTGATGAATAAAACATCGGTTCCACATAATCCCATAAAAATATTTTCACCAGAACGTTAAAATTGCGAATTCGCGCATTTTATACCCGATAGCAACAATGCTGCGCGAAATTTATATAAAACATCCGAACTGAATGTAAATTCGATAGCATCAACTATCCATAAACTCATTAGGTATTCTCGTTTTAAAACACCGTTGGAAGATAAAATATCGTACAAAAATCGGGAAAACAATAAAACTCGTTTTTGAGCTACGCATCTGCATACGAATTATCATACTCAAAATCTTTCACTTTGAACAGATAGAGATTTTCAAAAAAAAAAAAAAAAAAAAAAATGGAAAAATCCGGCAATCTTCTTAAACAACCCTTTTTTTTACGATCCGTACATGTGTCGCAGTTACGTATAGCTTTGCAACATGCTCGTCTATTATGCAAATACATATGCATGAACGATGCACGTACAATTCACTGTCACTCGCACGTGTTACAAACGCCTGGAGATTTGCAGGTTCCATTTGCCAGCTGGCCGAAAAAACAGGCGAAATAAAATGGAAGAACGAAAGAGAAAAGAATAGAACGAACTGGAGAAAGGGACAAATAGAAACGAGTAACAGAGGTAGGTTAAGAAAAGAAGAAAGGGAATGAGAGAGGAAGAATCATCAGTGTGGGCGACAAATTTAAACGGAAGTATTTTTCGGTGGGTCGCCTCGTTAAAATTCCTGTATATCTTTTCACTAATAAAAGAACGAGCGATCTTATCGCGATCAAATTTATTTCAACTGGACAGGCCGTCCCGTTTGTGCCTCTATGGCCTCCATATGGAGAACTTTATGCTGCTCCACTTGGGAAACCCGAGAATAGGCCAGGTTGTTCGTTCCCAGCCCACCCTCTAATTGCAAGCTATTTTTCGTGCGGCCTGTTTACGTTACGTTCGCCGAAGTAACTGTAACAATGGCCAGCTCTCCCGCAAAACGCATTTATGTCCTTTCTCTTTACGCGCGATAATGTACCTTGAACATCATTTCACGCGCGCTCTCACAGCCACATCACCTTGAAATACGATTTAGTTTGATTCATTTTTCCGTTTAAAATTCTACCGTGTGTTGGCTGCTTCTCTGACAAAGATATGTAAAGCATATATATATACGCATGTCCCTAAAAATGAATTTTAGCGACTTATTTGTACCTTGGATTTTTAGTTTGATATTTTGATACAGAGGTCTTACGGTAGCTTGGTAAATCACACGTCGATGGTGGTTGTAATTGTAGTAATTGTATCGTTATAGTAATTGTACTATTATATTGTTAGCAATATACGTTATTATAACAGTTAGCGCAGTTAAATTGATGCAGAAGAAATTGTTCGAATTACGGTAGACAATTATTTGAAGGTAAGGCTGAAGCAAATGGCGCTGTTTACTGTGGAATTTCATTTCGGGTTATATTACCCTTGTTAGGTAAAGCAATATTGCGATATTAACTACATGTTATTATTTATAATAACATAATTGCGCGTTTAATTATTATTAAATTAGCAAAGGATCTACCGTATATTTTGTGATTACATCGCATCTACTGTCTATAGGAAAGTTCATATTCCCTGTAAATAATTAATAATTATACCGTGTATATTTACAACAAAATAGCTTTCGTAATTCTTCTTATCTCTAACTTGATAGTACGATGTAACATTTTCAATTTCAAAGTTTGATACATCGCTTCCCGATTTAATTTATGAAGCTGAATACTTTTAAAAGCTACAAATTACAAATTTAATCAATAAAATGCGTATATTCCATGTTTCGTTCTTCGTGAAATATTTAGAAAATTCTCTATTCTTTTTTTTTTTTTCTTTCCTCTTCAAATAAATCAACTTCTTCTTCATGGAACTTCGTTCGTGGCTACAGAGTTACAAACGATTGATAAAATGACTCCTGCTTGCGTTTTTATGAAAAATGACCTCTTCTCTACCGTCGTTCGAGCTTCGCCAGAAATCGTCCGATGTTGCAAGGATTACGAAGTTTACGCTTTTAATCCGCGAATCCTTACGTTCCTTATCGAAAAGCACAGGACACCGAAGATTACACGTTGGCTCGACAGTTCGCCAAAGTTGCCTTCGAAACTCTATCGCAGTTTGAACGATATAATACCTTTGCCGGTAATAAAAGTGCAGCTACGTCCGCTGAATGAAGATTCGTCCTTTAAGCTAAGATGATAATTCTCGTTATAACTGGTCTTTAATAAATTTCAATAGCAACAGAGACGAATTTTACGTAGTTGAAGTTGACTACATCGCGCTATCTTCAACGACGCTTATAGAATAATCAATTTATGATTATTCTATTCAAATTATGCCTAACGTATTTCATTGGTGTTTCAATCAATTGGTATTTAAAAATATGGGTAATTATTTTTCTCGCTTTGAATTTTATCTATTTTTCAGTGGATTCGATCGAAAGTATTAACAGTAGCAAAAAGGAAGATAAAATCTTCCCGATACACTCATTTGATAGTATAAAATAGTTAGAAATACGACGACTACTAGTGGATCAGTAACATAGTACAATATAAAACGTGGATTGTAGCGATTAATAATAGAGACAGCAAGAGAGAATGGCAACGTTCGTAACGTTTGATTTGTTCGAGTAGTAGTTTGAAAATGTGCAGAAGATAGTAATTTTCTAATTGTTTGTTAACGCATGGTCTGATATCTGGGGCGAAATAAATCTACCACCGAATGAACTTCCAAATTTGCAACTGCCAAGTGCATCGCATAAATTTTAACCGTTAATTGTCGCACTTGTCACCTTGGAATATAGCGCTGGCGAGAGAAGGGGCAATTTACGAGCGCTAGTACGCGAACAAAATTAAAAAAGAAGGTAAATATCTAACTCCATTAAATCTGAAATATCCGATTCGTTCGGAACGTCGTTAAAATCGTACTCGTATCTTAATTTCCTCTATCAACGCGATCTGTTCTCTCCACCGCCGCCGCGAATTTCCACACGCTTTTACGCTTACAAAGTGCAAACGCACGTTAAGTTTACGGATATCGCAGCAGACAATGAGAGTAAGATGGCGGAAAGGCGGATGGAGTTTCTCGAAGTCGTCCGCGGCGAAGTTTTCGCGGATACTAACCTAAATACAAATCTCTGGCGTCGCTGGCTAAGCGCGAAACTTCATGGTGTATATTAAATTATGTCACAGCGAGCGGGATGGTCGGTCTCGGAAGTTGAGTTGTTTATATTTATCCCGGTTTTGCTGGTCCCGGGTGAAATAAGGGGGTTGTGCCTCAACTATCTCTCTCTCCCTCTCTCTCTCTCTCTCTCTGTCCTTCTTCTTCTCTCGCAGCAGTATCGGACGTCGTCGAGTTGGGCACTCAACCGCGTCGACCAAGGCGCTTGCAAACTTTCCACTTAGAGCTTTTTACCGAGTTGCAATTTTTAGTATTTGCGACGTTTCTGTATATTGCCGATCCGTCACTCGTATCGACAACTTTTCCGCTCTGCTTCTTCGCCTGTGCCGCTTTTATCGATGCGTATATGCCAATCTATTATTATTTCTCTCCATGCGATATTAATAGAGATACAACGAGTAGAATACGGATTTTTATCATTCGCAGGAAATTTGAAAGTGGAAAATTACACACAATGCATATAATATGAAAAACTGTATGGAATATCCGAGATCTAGCGCTCTCTATTGTATAACACTTGGTAGTTAAACGAGATTCTACCGTTTCAAGTACATTCTCGGACGTATGAATTTGCATGAACGACGCAACATTTCGAAACTCACATCTTTTTTCTCCTTTTTGCGCGCGTATTGCCCCCGCTGCTAGCAATAACAGGCAATTGTATCATTTACACAGGTTAAAAGAGAAAATGTCTAGCTGAGACGTCTCTTCGCGAAAACGTTGAAGAAAACGCTGTCCTTCTACAGGGGCCACGTATAACTCGCGAAAATCACTGATCGCCCGGAACGTGTTATCACAGACTACGTCGCCAATATCCATTTATGAGCAATTGACGCTTGAATACTCGCATAAAAAGAGAGAAAAATCTTGGTGAACAATGCATCATACTTGTTGGCTACCTAATGCCTGATCCCCGGCGATTCGAAGCGAGAACCACAAGGTAACACGCGAGCAAACCGCGACTGTTTCTCCATAACTACAACGATACTCGGTAATCGGTTGAAAACCAGGCGCATTAGCCCTAATGAACGCATTCGGCATGGCAGAGCAAGCACGCTGACTCGCGCGCTAACACACAAGGAGCGCATCATCATCAGCCTGTTCTACAGTGACTTCCGCGAGAGAGCTTGGTTGCTGAATCGGTCTCCTCTCGCGGCGAGTGGCGCGCGTTTATCCTCGCTGTTGCTCGCGGCCAAGATAAACACGGTTTGTCAGCGAGTAAATTCGCCATGTCATAAAGCGAATCAGATGTCCCGGCCGATACGGCAGGGGTCGGCAGAATCGAGGATTTATTAATGGAAATCGGCCGCGCCCGAGGACGCCCGTGGATTTCTGGCATAGCGATCGACTGCTGATTGAGTCGGCGGAGGCTGTAACAATTTGCGCCGACGCGTTCAATCCTAATTGAGAATATTGCTGGAAATTGGCAGTAAATTCATGCGTATCGTAGAAGCCAGCAATTCCCGCCAGTTAATTAACCGGATAAAGCTCCGGCGCGCTCTTGCATTTACGCTGATCCTTGTTACTTGGCTGCTGGCTTGCTTTCGCTTCCCCTGTTTCGCTGCTCGCCACCCTTCTTCCCCACTGAACCCTCGCTCCTACCGATTTCAACCCTATCTGACCCGGCGCTGCGTTGCTCGCCCGGTCATCTGCCGAACACGTGAAACGACTGCCAAACCGGAAGAACCCTACTGTACGCCGTAATACACTGTGTTCTCCTGTTTCCGACGTGGAATAGACGGATCCATCGAGATATTCGGTACACGGCCAGCCGGTTGCTCGAGGAAAAGCATTCAGGGCAAGATAAGAGTAATTCAATGTACTGCGATAATTGTAGAATTGTAGAATTCGATGGTTAAAGCTTTGAATAATTTGGAAAGACGAAGTACATGCCGCAAGTATTTCAATGGAAACGGTATATTAGGTTATCGCGCAGTAAACTTTGCTTTTTAACGAGACTCTGTTTCCAACAGTTTGAAGTTGCAGAATGTTTAACGATTCCTTTCGCTTGTATCGTTTTGCACGGCGAGCTTTAATCCAATGGTTTCACCATCTATTTAAGATGTTAAGGTTTCAATTTTTTCGATGGGCAATACACGGCAAACCAATTTTCTTATCGCCCTTATTTTATGAATATAAAGTTGTTCAAACTGTCGGTAAAGCTACAAAAATAAGAAGTTTCTTATTTAAGATAACTCTTACTTTCGTTAACAATTTCTATATTGAAACAAATTATACTGGGACGTTTTATTTTTGTATAAATTAGAAAATTGTTTGACAGTTTCCAATGAGAATCTCTTTAGATTCACGAGGTCTGTCGAGCGAAAACAACAAATTCTAAATGCATATTTGCTACAGCGACGAAAAGAATCGTTGTTTGAGAAATTACGTGTACTCTGTGCTACTCTGTTTCATACGCCTACGTAACAAACGAATACGAAACAAAGTCCAATTAAGAAAAAGCTATAATAAACCATTGGTTTGTCAACTTTGAAACATTTATCAACATTCCATTCAATTTCAAACATTTAACATGTACGCGTTTAAATATAAGTATCTGGCGAAGAATACGATCGAACGAGAAGGTATTTTAATTAAAAATCACCAATTGCCGTGAAAATGGACGCTTTCGGGAGCCAAGATGCGGCGTATGTAGCTTGTAACCGAAAATCCAATCGCAGCCGGAAAACCGCTGACCATCGCGAGCTCGATTCTAATAAACGGAACGCAAGTTTTCACCCGGCTATTTCTACATTCAATTTCGCAGCGATAATTCGAAAATTACCAATCAGTGGGCCGCTGCTTTTATTGCCGAGGCACCGGTTACTCATTATCGGGATTTATACGTTTAATATCGTTGCACTTGTGTTGAAGCAGCGAGATTCGTTGGATTCTCCCTCGTCACAAAACCTTTTTTGTCCAGCGAAACTCGTTCGAAACACCTTGTTGCGGTGTGGCGACGACGACAAGCAGCAGGGAATACAAAAGGTAGCAAAAAAAAAGAAGGAGAAAATGAAGAAAATTGTGAAAACACGCAGGATTACAGAGAAAGGAAACAGTAAAAGGGAAGTAAAACGTGTATGAAAGGGAAGAGGAAAAGGGAAATGAAAGAGAAAGAAGAAACATTAGGTGTAAAAAATGCGTTACTGAAAAAGGGGGACGAAAAATATACGAAGAAAAAACAGACGTGGGGAAGAAGCGAGCACATTTCGTTATGCAAGAGTTGAAGGACAAAAATTAGAAAATGGAAAGACAAAGGAAAGAAAATGGTGCCACGTTAAACTCGCACAATGAAAGGAAACAATAAGAAAGAATTATTAGTATAAGACTATAAACGAAAGATTTAAGGGGGAAAATTAGACCGAGTAAAAGCGTGTAAAAAAGAAAATGAACGAGCGAGGGAAGATTAAAGGAAAACAGAAGCGGGATTAGATAAGAGGGGAAGAAAAGTGAAATTAAACAGGAAAGTAGAGGAAGAATAAATGCAGCCGACAAATTACGATGGGAAATTAAAAATGAACACGGAGAAGGAAATAGGAAATAGGGAAAATATAATCTGAAGACTAAATGCGAAAAGGGGACGGAAAAACCGTGGGTGAAACGCGCCATAGTAATAACAATAACGTTGTATAGAAGGAAAATAGCTGTGGAATATACGGAATAAAATGAGGATAAGAGACAACACGCAAAATTATACTCGGCTCGAAAAGTAAAACACGATGCATCAAATGCAAGGACAAGCGACCATTCGAAAAGGGAGGAAGATCATAAGAGATAAAAGAGACGACCGTGTCGTAACAAAGTAAAAGTAGGTCGCAGAAAGAAAGTTATAGAAAAATAAATACCTTGAAGAGACGAAGAATCACCGATAAAAAGACAGATATATAGAAATAGAGAAATTAACACGTTACAGTTCAGATATTTTGTTATCAGCTATAGCCAGTAGTGTGCTGCATATTTTCTTCCGACAAATATTTTTAAATTACTTGCGGAATATTACGAGATAAACTATTTATGGAATGGCCGATTATCTCTGGCTCAGACTCATTTTATATAAATACCTTTCCGTTCCTTCGATCGTACGGTTTCTTTCAACCGTTTCATCTTTTAATCGTTTTGATAATACTGTCTATTCGTTCACAATCTACTAATAGCATGAAATGCCCGATATCCTGTAATCGTTGAAATGCGAAACGCGAAATACGTATCTCGTCAGTCTACGTAATGTGTTAAGCGCGAAAATAAACCAGCTTCGTGTGTGTTTGCACGGTCGCAAAGCACGATGCATGCACGAAGGTGTTAATGAGATTTAAAAATAATGATGATTACCTGTATTACTCATTAGATATAAGCTAGCATAGCTACTTGGCACGTGGGTTTCTAGTTTTAGCTGCTTGGTGTACTGGCAATTTCACGTTTTTCGTTCTTCTCGAAGAGTGTGGCACGCGAGAACACGTACAAACACCGAGTCACGACGAAATTACTCGGTGCAAAACAATGGCCGGGAAGAAAACTCATTATACGTAGCTCCATTATAATCTACGTTCCTTGCTCTGTCTCCTTTGGTTACACTTATATTTCCATCCCGCAATTCTATGGTTTATACTAGACGTACTCCTGCATTCGCGTCCGCCCAACGAATTAATATCGCGACCAGGAAATGAATTCGCGTTCGAGAGGAACAGTCGGCGAAACGAAGAAGAAAACTGGATTTTTATGTGATTCGCAGGCTAACGCGTTCTATTAACGGATTGAGAAGTTTTATTGAAACGATCGATGATTCGATGTTGGGTTAGTTACGCCGAGGAAGAAACTCGTAATATTTGTGTCGGTAATATGTAATATATTCCAACGCGATAAGAGACATTAAACTACTTGTTAGGAGAACTAGGTCGTCGACGACCCGAGCGAAATTTCACCCTCCAATTTCTTCCCTCTAAATTGCTATTTTTATTAAAGGAAATTTCAAGCACTTAATCTCGCCAATGGTTATACAATATACGATAGTAGATACATTGATAAATAAATCAGAATCTTTCGCAGATTTTCCGCAAGCTTAAAGCTTTATCCCCTTCCTCGCTTTTCTTCTTCATAATCTTCCTTCGGTGTAAATGCTTTCTTTCGTTTATACATACGCATATTCTCTTCGTTAATTCGACAAACAATTATTTCCGCAAAATGCAATAAAAGGTATGCAGGAAGAAATAATGAAATAACGAAAATCGAAATAAAATTGTTAAAAATGCGATATCTACTTTAAAACGGTTTTAATATCACGACGATATAAGTCTTCGTTGCTGAGATACCGCGTAAAACCTAATTTCCGATACGTTACTCTGCTATGTGCCTCGTGGCATCGGATCTTCTGGTGACACGCCGTCATTGACCTATCGCAACTAGCCACCTGTGCACTGGTCAGTGACAGACGTTGAGTCAGCGTCTTCTCTCTACCAGGCGTTACACGCGACGTACGCATTTCCAAGAAAATAAGTAGGTCACGTTTGTCTCAATTGTCATTCGATATTCCATACATTTGAAATGTTTTGCTACGAAAGCTTCTATCTCGAGTACCAATTGAACCAACAACATGAACTAAAGTGCAATCTAAAAGTGATTTAAAATTGCGCCTTCCTGTTTATTTAATAACAGTTTATTTAGTAATACGTAAGTTTTCTAATGCTTTTATTTTATTGCATTTTATAAAGGTTGTTACATTACGAATATGCATAACGTATTTTGGTAATTACGCAGATCTGTACAAATTTGATTCGTAAGCAGCGTAATATAAATTGCTAATACACGTATTGAAAGCATACTTACGTGTCGTGTTCACGTTTGGAAATAATGTAATTTATTCTCCAAATACAATGAGCGTAAAAGTATTGGTGCGTGCTCGTGTTTATAAATGAAGTATTTCACGATTAATTCCTACCTTTAATTGTAATCGTACAAAAGTAACTTTGAATGGTAGAAAATTTAATAGAATGGCACTTGCAATATTCGAATGACCGCAGGGATATGAATGTTTAAACGAAGGTATTTTCGAATCGTAAAATATTCCTCGCTTCTTATACTAGTGATATTTTTAAACGCGTAATGATGGTAATGATAACAGACGATTGAAGGAATTTACAAAATTAAATATCTCAATAGCAATCAATTTTAGCGAAGCGGCGTTGCTCGGTATTTCCTTTTTACTTCATTCTCTGAGTTTCGCTTTCAAACTTTAGTAGATTTATGTTTCGAAGCTATAGTTCTTCGTAAGCAGAAAATGATCGTATCAAGAAATATAGAAGTAAATAAAATTTTTAAACAGAAATTTCAACATAATTTTTGTTCTAATTCGCGTCGACAATAAAATTATTGATCGATCCATGTAACGTTGCATATGCTGATTTCTATTTTCCGGTATATTTATTTCATTTTATTTACAGCAAAGAGAAGTTTCTTGAGAAAGAGGCAGGAATCACCTGGATAACACTATTAACGAAGCAAACACGATGAAAAATGACTTTCGGTAGAGTTACGTCGAACCATGTAACGTTCAATTTACAAGAATTGACTCTCGAACAAAGCGTAAAAACGTATTCGAGATAGAAACGTTGAACGAACGCGGCATATTTACGCATCGAATAATGGAGGACACGGATAGTAGAAAATCGAATAATAGAATTCCGGTTAATCGAAATTTCGTTTTAACGGTGCGTGGTATCTCTCATCTATTATTCACGAAAAAATATTTCCACCAAATATGCTATAGGAAAATAAGAACTATGAAAAAAAAAAGAATAAAAAGTGTAAATAAAATATTCCGCAACCCTCGGAAAATAAAAGATGAAAAACTCCGTTTGACGGAATACTATGAAAAATCGTACTTGCAAATAAAAGATAAACGAAGAAATTATTTTCCAACTGAACTTTTACTCGCCATACAACTAGTCGTCGAAGTTAACTGCACAAAAATAAATGAATTTTACGATGTATCCATTCTGCCTTGTACTCTTGTAGCCTTGAATTTGGAAATTCAAATACATAGAAAGTTATATTTATCGGATACGATTTACGCCTTATCGAAGTAAATTAAATGTTTTAAAGTGCTATATTTTAATCAAAAAGTCGCGGTCTTTTGCTAGGAAAAAGAATCTTTTGCTAGGAATATTGAAGTCGAGTAAAATCGAAATGTAATTACATGTGGTTCGAGCATCGAATATTAAAAATTTCCTTCTTTTAAAAACATTTTAAATTTATAATTTAGAATTTACTTACAAATAGTTACTCTTTTATTTCGTATACTACGTACACGCATGTATATTTTATAATTATTCCATTATAAATATGTTACCTCATTCGCATTATTTACACCTTATAACGAAAAACAATAAATAAAGTAAAATTTGTTATTACAGTAGGTAGCGAAAATACCATCGAGTTATAAATCGAGTGTTTTGGAATGTTTAGTCGCACGATGTGCAAGACAATCGGTTGAAAGCGATTAATTAGCCAGGCAAAAACGAACGAGTGCACGTGTCGCGTGTCTTCCGCGTGCCGCTGTGCTGACAATCGGTGTTTTTGTGTCGCCAACAGCGGCTGTGAGCTTTTCTACGGACTGAAGGGCCCGTTGCAAGTGCTCTTCTCTCGTCGAGCTCCACTTGCTAACGAACACCAGCCATTAACTGCCTCGTACGCGCTCACAATGCGCGTGCACGCGCATCGCCCGTGTATCCGCGCGAATTCGCGCGGTCACGCGCCGCGTAGCCTCGCGTCAACCCGGAAATTCCACGAAATTTCCCTGTCACGACCCGACAATCATTTTCTTCGGCTATCTGCTTCAGTCTATTCGATCGATTTTAATTTCTAGATTTGTATTATTCGAAGAATCGGCGAAAAAATCATTGCAACGATATGTTCCGCTCTTCTTGTACAATTTATTAGTAGCAACTGTAAACCTCAAAGCATCCACTCTTCGAACGACCATAATATTTTATCCTTCAATCCAGTTAATTTCGAGATAGAATTGCTTTTCTTTCGATGCTTTTAAATGACGAAAAATCGCGCGAAATTTAACATTTATAGATCGGTCTCTTAATATTCATCAAGCCTGAAACAAATGAAAGATTCATTGATTTTAATGGACATCTCAAATACGAATTCAAAAGCGTGCATTTCCAAAAACGGTTTCCATCGTAATCTAATTTCGCTGGCGTAACTTGCGATTTTCACGATCGTTTAAACGGGGAGAACGTCGATCATTTCGAGTCACGATTACCTCATTTTCCTCTCTCTGCCTTTGCTAAAAATCCACCGATAAAAGCGGCTCGAGTAAGCATCGATAGAGCCGTAGCGGGCGATCAAAATTTCCGCACAATTATGTTTACGCGCTCCAGCGGCAGCGAAAGTTCGCTCGACAAGAGTTGTGCGACGAGAGAGTTCGTGGGAAAAAGTTTCCAGCTAATAATCCACGAATTTATAATTAAAACGCTATCGAGCGTGGTTGCATTCGAATCCGGCTATTCGTTAGGAATGCTCGAAACGAAAGGTAGGTACTTCCATCCCGGCTGTTCTCCATCCAAATGCCATTCAATTATACAGACACGCGGTGGAAAAGCGACCATTTTCGAAACTTTTTACTCTAGTATTATTTGGATTTATATAATGCTACGAACCTATGCAAATATGCAAATGGTCAGTCCGAACGGAAATATATAGCTGATTACGATTTTGTACCTTTTCGTGAGCGAAGAATTAACGTAATAATTACGGGGTAAGTTGCAGATCTTTTCGTTATAAGTTAATTAAATGGTTTTTATATTGAGTTAATTAAATGGCGATATTTATCTATTTCATTAACCAGCAGTATGGTATCATTACCACCTAATGACAAAATCCGCAATCACTTAGTTGCAAACCCAACAGTAACAAGTAACAATAAGAAGTTCACTTCGCTGTATCTTACGCTGATGCCACGTAGATGTTTCGTGCACTCTATGAATATGCTTAGATATATATATTTTGCACTATTGTGTTTGCAGTAACTCGCGCTTCTTTCGCTTAGAAGAACTGCCAACTGATTTTCTTCCGTTCGATATGTTTCAAAAATTAAACATATGCTGAATAAAAATAAAAATGTACAATCTCGAAGATGCCTGTGTGTATTTTTATTATTACACGAATGACTTAAATTTGTAGAAAATTTCCGCATCTAACACTAAGATTAAGTTGGATCGGTAGAAAATCTTTCTAGTCGATTGGTTTCGGGTTTGATGATAAACTCCTGCATGTGATGTTTATAAATTATGTGTGAAAAGATATTACTCGTAAATTTGTGCACATGAAATTTTTCTCTTGCGCATTTTAACGTGTGTTGGACATGAAATCGTGCTGGCTCGTCATATCATATGTAAGCAGTTATCCCCGTATGAAGACATAACGTCGTTGTTACTGGAAAAATGGTCGCGGAGATCCGCCCATAGAATTTTTTCCTGGCGAAAATCCACACGAGAATGGAGGGCTGGCCGAACAGTGAAACGAGAGCCGAAAGTTCATAGATAGCTTGAAATGTCGCCTGTAGGATATGTTTGAACAGTTCTATTGAAAAGGCTCTAGTGAAACGCGCGCTGATTGCGAAAATGTAGCGGCCGAGACACGTTTAAATCGTCCATTGAACGTATTCCATCTGACTATTCCATTTGAAACGGCGTATTTACAGAATCGGAGGCTTCTGCATTAGAATGTAATTGAAAAACCGCGAGAGAAACGGGATAGTGCGTTTCGTTAAACAAGTAACAGGTAAATCGCGTTTCTGAGCACATTCGATGCTTTAGAATTCGAAATTGACACAATTTGTATATGCTTGAACAAAATTTGATAATTCAATTGCAGATGTTTATAAAAATTCGAATCGTCTATTTTGGTGAATTGGCAGAAAATCATTCTCATCGTGGATTTTAATACGATTTTTCTTATAAACTTATCGCTAGGTTTATATTCAATTATTGCGGCGCTTTATTAAATGTAATTTTTATTTGATCTTGATTTTAAGTTGGAATTGAATTTATTGTTACAAGGTTCTTATCATGTGTCGTTCATTTTGCATATTTCAGAAGTTTCGTATATTCTTCGTAAGAGCATCAGATCTCGAAATTATTTAGTGAAAAATTGATGAGCATGTGACGATGCAAAAAAATATCGGTTCGCGATTTAACGTTAGCAACTATTTGTCAAACATTCGTTCACTCGGTACGAATGCTGTGTGAATAACGCGCGTATCCATGTTTCCGCAGTTATTTAGCAGACGTACGAAAATATTTGCTCGGAGCCAGGCGGGAAGCAAGGAATTCACGTTAGAATCCCGCGCGAGAATTCGCAAAAAGTCGACGAAATGCGGGAACGCGATGAACATATTTGAACGCCTTTGTTCGACGCGGTGTATTAAAGGACAGCGCAAACAGAGACAAGCTCGTGGCCCATGGTCGAACCTCACCTCCACTTTCATCAAAATGCGACGATGGATATTACCGGCGCAAATCTTTGCCAAATGTCATCGATAAATATTTGTGGCGGCCGTAAATTTACGAGTTTGCACAAACCGAGCGAGAATTAAACGAGTTTGCCGGAAACTCGCTTTCACGTACGTTCGTTCGTTTCTGGCGCAGCGCCTCGCGTAAAATATGTCCGAATAGTTTTATTGAAATTGTTCTCTGGGAATTCGCTGTAATTAACGACACAGCGTGAACGAGTTTCTACTTTCTTTCGGTGTCCCGGCGGATTCGTTTCGGATGCTACGGAAATTCCACGTGAAGCTTGTACCCTGGCAAAACTGCCGGTTTAAAGTCAGCGTTTTCGATTCTTCTGTTGAAGATACCACGGTTACGTACTTCGTTTCTGTTCATCTTGGCGGAGAGAAGAAAGTTTCAACCAGAAGTGAAGTTCATTACCGCGATGAGATAGCACGTTTAATATTTATATCTATATAATTTGTATGTATATATATTTATTTTTTATCTCATTCCATATAATAACATTACGTTTAACGTTTCAATTTGTTACTTTACTCTTTTCGTTTTATTTTTCCATTACAAACATGTTTTGTTTTCGCCGCTCGTATTCGTGTATTTCTCACTCTATTTTTTATCTGCAAACACAAATCCATGTCGAGCGTCCTCATAAAGTGGCCATCAACATTCAGAAGGACGTCACCGAACGACGCGAACATCGGCGAAGGAAAAGCCAACTATCGCACAGATTAAACTTCGAATCCGGCACGCGAATCAATCAATCTGCCCTCGCGCCAGTTCGCCGGAATGCAATAAAACGCGCATTGCCCTTTTCGAGCGTCCGATCTCTTAACGTCTTGCCGCAATGCTCGAAAGCTCGCACTGACCGATCGATGAAAAGATCGCTCGCGTTGATCCTTTGCCTCCGTGTTGGATGTCATCGACGAATTTCGAGGGATGACAACGTTAATTGGGTTATCCGGCGTAGGGAGGCCTTGCCGGAGTCGGCGACTGGAACGCGACGAATTCGCTTCCATTATTCCATGGACAAGCGATAAAGACGTTCGGCGGCCAATTACAACTCGCCATTACGGCTGGCTATTGTTTGGGGTTGGTGATATCGTGCATTGGTGCGCGCGTACACTCCCCTTCGCAAGTATCAAGAACACCTACTGATTTCGTACGAAACTCGACTATTAATTTAAAATATCGATGAAACCGATCGACCGAACGAAATTTTATATTCGTGGAAGATCGTGGTCCGATGTGAAAAGAAAAGACAAAGAATTGTTGAAACTGTTTCAAAGAATTTGGAAGGATCAAGGAAACGATTGATCGATCAGAATTTTACATTGCTGCAATGTTGCGATTCGATGTATGTGGAAGAAACGAAAATTCGTTAAAATTATCCGGAAGAATAACAATAACGTAGTAACGTGATGACGTGCTGGTCTCGACAGTTGCCTAATCTCTTATTGGCGCCGTGAAAAACTTGAATCGGATAGAACACTGTTAGAAGTCTACCCGCAATCCGAATCTGAATTATAAAATCGTCCATCGTAACTGTATGCTGGCAAATAATAATGCAATGATATAAAATGCAATAATAATAGGAATATCAAAACTGGCTGAGAGAAAGATCAAGAGACGCGACAAATATAATAGGCAGACAAGAGGAAAGTTCATTTTGTTACATGGAATTAATGAGATTATTATTCCAATATCGAATAGATACAGATTCTTTATAGTCTAACGTTTTTAATGAAATAATAATTCTTACGGGTCTCGACAACTTCCTAATCATTTTTCAATGTGTACACAAATTTGCACGAGGGTCGCGATACTTATGGGCGAGGGTGTACGTGGCAAGGGAAAACACGAGAGAGCGAAAAGACAGCAAGCGGGAGAGAAAGGGAGGCGAGTCGCAATTTCAGATATGCCTGGCATCGGAAATCCAGTTTGGTTATTGTAAGCAAAATGATCTACAACCGTGGCCCAGTGGCCGATTCGTTTGGCTGATTTATGCACGTCCCTCAGCAGGCACGACGCGTAGCTTATTCCTATCTCTCCGTGCCCGTTATTATCGCCATAATTCACGTCACTTTGACACGGGTCTTATAAAAATATCGATCTCCCCTATTGCTAGCTGGCTACACTTGCCTGCGAGGAATCGCGGCTCCTGCTCTTGTCTTTCGCCGTGTCTTCTTCTAAAGGATAGAGGCGGAGGAATTGAGGCGACGTTGACAGAACACGTCGACGATCAAATGTTAAAATGATCTACCGGTGCGCGTCAGCGAGACTCGATTTCTCGTGATAAATGGTCATCGTGAACACATTGACTGGACATTCTTCTCATATCGTGGCCACGTATCTGCACTTGGCGAGGGAGAAAGGAAGTGGAATCGATTTGGGAAGAATAAGTAGAAAGTTATTATCTTTTTCTTTTTTCTTACTTCGTTAGTTCGCATCTTCTTTTTGCGAATACGCGTTAAACCCTGAAAGAAGACACTGAAACTCGCTTAAAAAGGATTAAAAAAAAAAAAAGGTACGAGCATTGGCGTATTACGTATCTTTTACCGTGATAATTTACATCGCAGGTCGAAAGTATATGTACACTTGCCTCCTGTTTTTGACGAAATGTAATTTTGTTATAGATTACGATATGGAAAAATTCGAGACGATTTTATCCTTCATTTACAATCGTAATAGATTTGGTATTATTTGGTAACGCTTTAGTCTGACTGTGAAAAAAATTAATATGAGAAAAATGAAATCTGAAAACTGGCCAATAAAGTGATTCATAACATAAACGTACGAGCAAGTGCTTTTTATATAGCTGTGCAGTAACGAGGTCTTTTGTTTCAATGTGCATGTGGAATAATGAATGAAATTATTACGTGCAATGTTTTCATCAATTTTATGTCGTTGGTGATCCTATCTATAAAAAAAAAAAAAAAAAGAAAAAAGAAAAACGAAACGTGCGTGCTACATCTAGCCTTGCGTAATATTTCATAACACTGCGTTTATACAACATACACGATTATCCATACAATAACGATCACACATATTTATTTTCAATTTCTAAATTAAGTCAGAGATAGTAAAATACGCGCAAAAATGGATTTATCTCGTTCACAGTCGTACAGCCGTTGATGCAATTTCTTCAAATCCACTGAATTTATTCGTTACTATTTGCCTCTATTTCGTTAATTAATAATACCTATGTCGATATTTGTACGAAGAATAGTTACTGTTTCAACTCACCAATGTAACCAGCAAGTGCATCGAAGGGTCGATGAAAACCATCCCAATGCCACATCAGTGACGACGAAGAATTTTCAATAAAACGTTGTCAAACTCGTACGAGACGACGAAGACAATAAAATCATAATTCGCTAACAGAGGGTAGTTCCTTAAAACGTCAATTTTCGCGATACAAAATTCGTAGAAGAAAACGTGCTCGTGCCGGATGACGAAATATTACGGATACAGTGTGTCAGTTTGTACGAGCACATGGTACCAGTTTCATACAGGAGTCGCAATATAACAAGGCGGATCGAAATGGAAGAAGGGAGCGGAAGAGAGTGGAAGAGGTGTAGCACGCCGGCTGGAAATAGGGTTTGGGACGCGCGAGAGCTGCCATGGACCGTTTTATGCATACCGAATGCATATCGGGCCATTTCGATGCATCGCATGCATGGACAATTGATTTATAGCCGAAATAAACCACCCTCCTTTTCGATAAATAGAAAAGCTCTCCGTGGCTCGAAAATTCGACAGCCCCAAAGACTTCCCGTTTTCCATGCTGCACTCTTGATAGAAAAGCTGATGGCCGTCGAAAATGTTTTAGCTACCATGGAGTTTGCTTCGTTGAATTCGTAATTGGTATGAAAAGAGAGTATTGTAGATGAATTTTTTGTTCAGCTGAACCATCGCCTTTTAACGTCGAATGCATTTTGATGAACTTCCTACTCAGAATATTTTGTACGCTGTTTTTTTTTCAGTCATCTTTATTATCGGATCTGAATGGAGATGGAGTCGTACATGACAAAGAAAATCGGATCCAGCGTGCTCGAAATATTAGAGAAACGAAAAATAATGCAAATAGTATACTTTGCATAAATCGTTACTTCGTAATGGCGACTACTGATATCATAGGAAATCAATAATCGATAAATTAGTAGATACAAACTAGTCGCTTGTTCTTATTCTGTCTCTGTTCACGACTCCGATATGTTCATATCCATAAAGGAACATGTTTGAAAAATTGCGTTTCCAGATGTTGCACTACGAAAGAATGATAGCGTTGTTGCTTCGAGAAAATGATCGAACCACTGAAGATTATAACGAACTAGAACTACTCCAGCAGCGTGATATACGAACAAGAATAATTTTTAGATTCTTCGTAATTTAAAAGTTGATTCAGAATCTCGTCGAGAACCGACGTTCGTTATTCGAGAATCTACCGAAAAATCTTCGAAATTTCCTTTGCCAAATACGCTAAGATTCTACCAAACGAGTACATCGCGCTGAACGCTAATTCCGAAGGTAGAAACCGATACAAACTTTGCCGACGTATCCTGCGCAGATCGCTTAAGTACGTGACATTCCCTTAACCAAATGCACACCGTTCACGTACGACTGACAATTAAGAGTTAACGGGATCGATCTGCGTACAAATGATATTCAAATTAAATACTACGAGCTAGGCAAATGAACGCTCGTTTGCGTAAGTACACGCTGCCCCCATCGACCGTCTGTTTTGATTATCCCCATAATACTTCCCCGGTGAATTACTCTCGGTTTCACAGGCGCAATTCGTCTTATCTTAATTATTCAAACGAACAGCAAGCGTATCCAGGTACGAGTATCCCCGAAAGACAGCGAATATTCCGCGAATATAACCGGCAACAAAGCTGGAACAGGCGATATTTATGGCGCGCCATAGAGCGGGGACGGAAACTTCCCTCCACTCTTTATCGTTCACCGGTCGCGGCTGTTTCGTAAAATCAGCCATAAATCCCGGTGACCCTGGTGAACGTTGCGGAACAGTTGAAAACTGCTTAGCAAAGGACTTATCCACGCCCAACCGGAGTCGCGTTCGAACGAAAGACTCGCTGGATTAATGGCGTCCCATTGTTGCGGGCCGCGACGCCCGTACGGTAACAGCCACGCAAAACGAGCAATATGGGAACACCGTACGCGTCTTACCGGTAGAAATGGCTGCCGGAAAGTGTCTTTCGTCTCGTTTCGCCGAGCACCAAATTCACTTGGCGCTAAGTAGCTCGTGTCTGAACGCCGATATATCTCGTCAACAGCCTCGAGTTGCGATTTCAAGCAGGTCTTCGAGGAGAACTATTGGGTCGCAAATCAATTAGACGTTGTAGGATAAATTAAGCTAGCTATTTGGTTCCTTCGTTTAATTTTGCTTCTGAATTATTTTCTTTTTTACTTCAGTTTATATTGTAATAATGTAACACAATATAATTGAATAAAATATAATAGCTATTGTAATAACTATGTTAATATGTTTATTTATCTCCGATCTAACTATGAACCTAACTACCTTTATCTAAAAACGACCAAACGTCAATAATTTTGATCATAGGTACGTAGATGGGAATGCTGGAAATACCTTTCTCGGTGATAACCATTGTACGTTTACCATTTTAACTCCACGATTTATCTACTATCCATAGTTTCTACTTTGCACAGATAGATACAATAAAGCGAGCAACACAATAATTCGTACGCTATTGACTTCTAAAATCGAAACGAACATAGAAATACGGGTAGAGCGACCGACGAGATCGTTCGCACTGCCACTTTCAGAAAGACCGGAAGGAAGTTTCGTGCGGATTCGAGCCGGAAGATCGTGAATACTGGGTCGCGGTAGAGTAGAGAAGAGTCAGGATGGTGGTAGTAGCGACAGTGGAACGGGCTGGTCGATTGTAACGTATATTAAAATTCCAATATCCAGACTTCTGATAACTTCTACCGTATATCATGCAAAGCAAGGCTGGGACCCAGCTCCGAGATATCCATACTGCAAACTGCCGGAGACTTGCTAACAGAAAATCTCGAATCAACGAGCAGCCAGGAAATCCGAGACGAAATAAAGTATTTCTCGTTCGCGAAATTGTCGTTCGGCACGCGTTAATCGGCACTCATTTTTAATGAATGAAAAAGGTAAAAACGGCAAGTAATATTAAACCTCTAATTCCTACAAGTATCTACCTTTTACTTATTTTATTATACATCGGTGTGTGTATATATAATATCGGTTAAAATGCATTCCAACGAGTAGATTTCTATTTATTTTAATCGATGATATTACCGGCAGAATCTTTACTTTTGTTCATTGAAAACAGGAATTACTGTTACGTATCCATACGTATATTTCGACAATTGCTTTCTAATTTTTACTAAGAGAGAAGTGCGTTATAATCTACAGTTTCTTGCTGCTGGATTAAATAACCGATGCAAGTAGAGAGAATAGAAAGGCAAAAGAAAAGTACCTGTAACAAAAAAGTTCTTTCCCATTAAAAAAGAAACGTTAACACAGTTGCAAGCCGTTGCAAACGAAACGAGAGCATAAAGCCCAGTTCGATAGCTTTCCAGCTATAATTTCACCATCGGCGACGTCATTCGAGAAAACAAATTCACTGATTATCATCGGGAAAGAACGTTCGAAAGAAGCGAGATCGGCCGATGGCGGCGGAAATTTCGCGATCTGATTAAACGAAACGACCCTCTCGGAAAGCAGAAATAGCTTTTAGGGATGTCACGTACTTTATCCACTCTGGCCGTACATTCTCCGGGCCGCGCGACTCTTTCTCTTCAACCTAGTGATAAGTTTTCGATGGAATTAAGGATCGTGTTCACAATGGCGATGGCTGCGGCCACCGGCACCATCCTGATCCTTACAATAGATGTAAGATAGCCAGAATCCTCTCTATTCCTGGGAGCCATAGGAGTGTCCTGTCGATAGATTTATTGTGGTTTTCTTGCCGAGCAGTTCCTCTTTTCCTTTCGTCTCTGGTTATCTGCAATCTATATCGCGCCCTCGTCGCCCAACCTTCCTTCTTCGCCGTTCTGTCCCTCTGTACGCCTTCTTTGCCGATACTATCTATCGCTATTGCAACCGTTGCGCTGCATCCCTCTTTGCCCTTGGACTAACCCATGGACCAACTACGAAACCTTCGCTCCGGCAAAGAAATCTGCGGAATTGACAACTCGCGGTAACTTCCATTCTTCCCTTCCTTTCCTTTCCTTTCATGTTCCTCTTTCTTTCGTTTTCTCTCCGTTTCTCTCTTCTAGCGCGTTTCTTCTTTTTCCTTTTCTTCCTTCGCTTCGTTCCCTTTCAGTTACTCTTCCGCTTTTTTCTTTTTTTTATTAATTTTAGATCACACCAACAGTAGAACTTATTAGCGACCATCTTCTTTGCTAAAACAACGTGCATGTATATTCTCGTTTTTGCTAGAGATCGTAGTACTCGCGTGCAAGGTTCCAGTACTATGAGGCGCAGGGACCTTCGTTATCGACACTATTGTCTCAGTACTTACACGTGGAATGAGTAACGATGTGTTTGCTAATAATCGAACAATCGGCTGAAACACAGGACAAAAATGAATGTGCAGACAGTGGAAACAAGCATCGTTCAAGTTTCATCGAACTAGCACTGGCGTCATATCATCATCAGAGAACAACACGAATGATACGAAAAATTGTTTCGAACAAAAATTACATGACATGAAGGAAGACATGCCATATTCTTGTATACGTGACCATGCGGCGATCTTAAAACTTTTCGCGAAGATATGACAGTACAATGTTTAAAACAGAGACTGCCATCTTTCATTACATATTTCCGTACCTGAAAGTCCAACAGATACGCTACATATCCTTATAATACATAGATAGTTTTGTAACTCATTGAAATTATTGTAATATTCACATTTTTGTGCAAACAATCGGCGTATAACGAAATTTCGTCGATACCTGTTTCCAATACCTGTGCATGTACTTTTCTGCTCGACTGTAAGCAGGACACAGCTACAAGTAGAAAATAAATCGAGTTGCAGAGGTGTCGTCCCGACTGAAAATCCAGCCAGTAAGACTTTTCGCACCGTTTTCTCTGCTCTTTTCCTCGATGCTCTTCTTCTTGGCTGCGATCGCGGAATTCTTCATCCCCTCGATCCGCTCGTCTCCCGCTCCATAACCACTTTTTTTTCTCGCGCTGATTTTTGTCGCGTGCTTTTCTCCCCTCCACTGAACCGGCCGGCAGATTTATCTGGAAGTTTTATAGCTTACGCGGCTGATCCGTCGACGAGATGCCGAGGAGGCGATCGCGTGAGAACCACGCGAACGTAAGAACGCGCGTTAACGGCCAGACGTTCCGGCCCGCGATTCAGATAAGCGCCGAGAATCGAGCGGATCTCCGTTTGTTAGTCTCTTCTCAACTCATCCTCCCGCGTTCGACGCGATAAAAACGTCCTACGCGATGTTGCTACGCTGCTGGTAAGAACGTGGCGAAACAAGCGTGAAAGAGAGTTCGCGATTCGATATACCGCATTCGTCGTTTGATCGATGGTATGGAACCAGAGGATAAAATATTATGCTTTCATTGATTGCCTGACGGAATAAAGCTGCGCGCGATAAGGGTTCGGATTGAGTGTTCGAAACCTCGGATTGATGAAAAATGAACGATCTGGTTGGAGGAATTGGTTGCGAGATCAGCTTTCGAAAATAAAAATTTCGTTGTGCACCGAAGTCTACAATATCTTATGTAGTATCGGACTAGTCTACTGCAATATATAAAATAACTAAAGACTTTGAAAATTAAAGGAAAGGCTTTATCAAATTCTAGGCAAAGTATCTTGAAAGAGTCTTGAAGTACTTGGTGAAAAAGCCTCGAAAAGCTTTGGACAGAAAATTGTTTATACAATTACCATCAATTATTTCTTCGTTTTCTGAACTGAGCCTATGCAAATTTGCCTACTATCCCTTACATTATATCGTATTATTCAAAAAATTACTTTATCCCTATTATAACGTAATTCTAAAAAAATGAAAACCCTTTACTATTTAAATAAATTTCCAATTCTCACTCAGAATCCCTCAACGCACGATATTCGACAAATTTATGTCCATTGAATGGTTCGCATAAAAAGCTGATACGTTTAAATTCGAGAACGATTTGCCGAATTTCATCATCGTCGATAGGCATATCGCTGCACCGATGAAACAATGATTTCGCTGGAGAAGAGAGTTGCCGCTCGTTACTTCTTCGATCTGGCGGCGGCACAGCGGTCAGGGAGAATGACAGCCGTCACTGGCTTCGTTTGACAGCGGCGATGTATAATACTCGCGGCTGCGGGAGTCGCGTAATTATGAAAGTGTGTACGTCCGCTTCCCATCCCCAGTCCCTTCCCTTTCGGTTTGGAATTGCTTTCCAGTCAAATTGTCCACGAATCCGCATAAATGCGGCGTGTACATGTGCCGTGTGTCGATGCGGCTCAGCGAAACGACAGCAGCCACGGGACAGCAGTCCGATGCCGTCGCAATATGTTCATTATGCGTAGCCATTGTCCATTCATACGTGCAGCAATATGTAATTGCTTTTGTTGCGGTTCGCGGATAGAGTAACGCAGCGCTGTATGCTCGTATTTATCTGCGGAATAATGGTCGGTGCGAGCCACGAACATTTGTGCTTTAATTTCATTTCCTACTTGTCGATTTACACGATAGGAATTCGCTACGATTCCCAGCAAGATTGATTCATCTTTCGAGACCGTAACGACGAGTCGCTTCTCATTCGGTTGACAATTGAGTCTTAACAGCGATGAAATTTCGAAGGTACAGTCCACGGAATTACAATCGCGCGTGTTTTGTGCAGTTTTTGTGCAATTCTTCCAACTATGATACGATTGGTATTAAAACGGCCAAAAGGAATATTGGCCCATATCCCTATCTCCCAATGGAACGCGTTTCTGTCAGATTCTATTTCATTTCCATGGTATCGAACCTACGTAATCGCGAGAAAGGGCTACTAAATGATACAAAATTTACGTGCTTGAAATATACCAGGGCCTAACTAGTATGTAAATGACATAATCAATACAATGATGTATCGATACTTTTCGTAACCACTGTGATATCGTACATTATAAATACATTATTTGCATATTGCTAGCATTAAATTTATTTTCTACTAGCGAAAGCTTAACGCTTCCTTATTTTGGTAACAATATCTAACCCTAGGTAAATATTTGTCATAGCAAGTTTCACTTTGAAAGTTTTACAGCAGACCTTCGCCTTGTAAAACGTTCGATCCACAATACAGTATTTGATGATCTTGAATATCTTGTATTAAATATTAATCTTGCACTTAAGACTTTTGCTCTAATATTCCGTAACATTATTTCACATTCAAACACCTTACTAAAATTTAGGTCCCATAAATGACTTTTCGCTGAACATTTTAACAAGCATGCAGCGTTAACGAGCAGGAAGCAATGCACACGTGGCGACAAAATAACGCTCGTCGCTCAAAATCGTGTATGTACGTACATATAAATATGTGCAAATATATGCAATCATGCATACGTGTCGATTTTTATACGTCGCCAACATATGTATTCTTCTCTATAGAAATGCAACGTATTGTGGAAACTGGCGTGAAACGTTCGCGTGGCAAAACTAGTTCGTTTACATGGAGCCCAAACGTGTCAATAGCGTGGACATATAATTTTTGGAATAATATATCGTCCATGATACTATTATACTTTTACAACATATTTTTATACGATAGTTTATTAAAAATAAGAACGAAAATGGGAACAACTTTATTTAATTAATCTTTTATAAATAAACTTTCTTTACAGTTCTAGGCTAAAAATATTCCCTTCAGAATATTGGAAATCTATTAAAAGCTACCGTGTATCTTTATTATCCTTTATTTTATACCACAACGATATCTATCTAATGATTAAACGACGGAACTGTCAGAACGACAGTTAACGTCTATAAACAATGTTGGCCCATTAAAATACTGTTGCATCCGAAATTACGCCCCTTCATATTCATTGCACATTTACTGGTCCGTAAAGTTCAATAATTAGCACAACGATACGGTAATACTAATGAACTAGGTGCAAAATGACGTGTACAATCATATTCATGAGGTTTTAGTAATTTATGGAAATATCTGCATCGTGCAAGACTGCAACCACGGTAACACTTTGCTTAATGATCCTATACAATAAAGCAAACGTTTCAGTGGCCAAACGTTTAACCATTTTTCGCCACTTGCGGCGTTTTATGAGTCCTGTAACGATATCTACAGTTTTATGCAAATAACCCAAAAATTTTGTAAATATAAAGACCTCGCGTTCATTTTCTTTTACAGTGCCTTTTAATAGTGCGCCCTAGGTAAATTGCTTGGAAGAAAATGTAAAGCGACCCGAACACGCGGCAATTTAATTATAATAAATTTCCCTTAAGTACTTTAATTATAATTATCCTTCTTCGCTGTGTAAACTTTTTAGGGATTCTTGTGTTTCTTACTACGACCCTTTCCACGCAAATTTCGAAATTTCTTCGAGTAAATGTATCTATATCGGTATTGCTATCTATCAATAAATCCATTTGTTGTTTCCTTATAAAATTAACGAAATTTCATAGACTCGAGGAATTGAACACATATAATTAGCTCGTAATCGACAGATGCTTTAATTTTGTATTATATCTCTGTATCGTTATTTTCGTGATAATGATTTCGTATGTATAAAAAAACAAAATCTATTCTGTTGAGACATCAAATTGAAACTACGGACATTGGGCTGTTTCAAACCAGCGATATTTAAAATATAAAATTATCATACTCCTACGAGACAGTTAAAGATAAAGAAAACATACAAAGCCCCTTAATTACATTTTGATATTTCATATTTTTTACTGTGCTATATAATATAATTATTATTTGGGTAGTATTACATCCTCAAAGCTTCACTCTCGCTTTGTTATTCACGTTTTTAATAAAAATCATCCGTATAATATTTCGTTCACTAAAGACACCATATGCGTCACATTAATAATAAGCCAATCTCGACATTGCAAATAAATATTTCGCAATTTTATCGCGTCAAGTTACGCGTAACAATAAAATTTATAACATAATGACAATACCAAAATTATTGTCAGAAATGTTTTAAACACTACGCTCCGAACGTACGCAGTACATTTCGTGTTCAACGAGGCAATTATAATGATGACAGTAATCACGTTTCCATTCGTTTCCTGGGGCCTCTTTAACGCAGAAAGAGCAGGAAAGCGACGTCTTTGCAACTGCGTGAAATTTAATTACCATGTACAACGGAAATGCAAGTTCCTTTGCGAAATCCCACGCCATGCCACCAACAGGTGACTACACAACCTCGTTTCTTCTTCTGAATTCGCGTGTGTGCCTCGCGGACCTGTTTTCTCGCTAAGCTAAACCTCTTCTCTTTATTATTCCGTTTTAGCGATCCTCTGGTCCTTTTGCGATTAGCATTATTTCCGTCAAGGATCGATGAACTTGAATTTAATTTATGCACTTCGCACGCACAGCCATTCACGTAGAGGATCTCCGAAGCTCTTTAGAGAATTCTAGAGATCTCTGACGTTCTCTAAACACCTTTACACGTATTTCTCGGAAATGAAATTTTTTCTCGAATTCGAAGCATCGCTCGTTTCAGTATTTTACGTTTCACGCAATTTAAACTCAACGGGAAGTATTACAATTTGTAAGGGAGTACTTTTTAGTTTAATTACGGTTTCAGTAAGCCGCTACTAAATTTACATTTGTAAGAAGTGCGTATTATCTCCTTTTTTTTTTTGCAAATGGAGAAAGTTTGTTTTACGTTGCAATTCATGTTATTAGAATCCTATACATCGTATCAATTGCAAACATGTTACGATACCGTCAAGATGACAAGGAACCATTGAAAATTCACAATAGAAATTTATAAAATGAATCAACAATAAATTAATAGCATTATATGGAACATGTGGATGAGTATAAGCTTGCGTTATAAATAAACAGTGAGTGTTATCTTCAACTGGAAAATGTCCTTTCTGGTTTTAACGTAATTAGAATATGAAAAGCTTTCGTTGATTTCAAACATAATAAATATAATGTGGCATCGCGGACATGAGGCCTAGGAGTTAGCGATACAATGTCGCGAGAGCCGAGGCGTTCTTCAATCGTATAGTTTTGTAAAAAGGGCCTACGTGGCCTTGGCCACGAACGGTCAAGGAACACGGTGCGTGGTGGGTCTACGAAAGACAAAAGAGATGCGAGAGCAGGGCAGTTTTAGTTTGGAAGTCGGAGAGAATAATTCGAGAAGCCAGAGAGTGCGAGTTGCGTTGTAGAGTATAGTGTTGCTAGCGTTGTCGAGAGAGTGTGGTCCGCGTGAGAGAGAACGTTGGATTCGTTGTGTCGAGAGTTGTCTAAATTGTAGCGCGTTATTGCGATTAGTTCATGTTAATCCACCATCGTTTTTCTGTCTATATTTGTACAATCCATTCATTCTAAATAAATCACAAATATCAGGATATAATAACAGTATATTCCATTGAAGATACTACAATAATACAATGAATTACACAAATATAATAACAAGATAGCTATTATACATATATATTTAATTTTACTGTAACACTTGTTTCATTGCCTTTTGCAATAATAAAGCTTATTCGGGCGTATGTTTACACATCTTTTTTTATTTCTACCTGTAGAACGAAATGGCACGATTTAATTAACTTTGCGATGCCGACTATAAAAATAACAAGTGGTTCTATTTAAAAAAGGTGCGGCGATATTACACGGATATATCGATCCAGTTTTCAACTAACGCAAATAGAATATATCGGAGCATTTTTTGAGAGGCGCTTTTCATGGATGATAAAATCAAAAGGTTGGAAACAAAAATTGAAGACTCGATGAGTTGCAATCCTTCTATGTGCACAGTAATTAATTTGGCCATTACGAATTCATGAAGCAATTACACGTAACAACGCGGTATAAAAAGCGAAATTTCCAGTGGGAGATGCAAAACATTGTGTTTTCAACGTTCACGGCACCCTCATGTTTAAACACATCAATCGATAATCTCGTGATAAAAGTTTCACCGTACCTACATACCTACATAGTGGGAAACTGACAAAAGCGATACAAATTTATTTAAAAAAAGCCGTATAAACTGGGCAACAAATTTAAACGGCTTCGCGGTAAATCAGATTTCGAGCAATTCTGATGAAATATTCCACGCATTAGTCTCAGAATATTCGACGTTCTTCTCACTGTTCGCTTCCTTCTGTTTCGTTCTCTTTCTCGCATTCTTCGTGGTAAGTTTCGCAAAGGCAATAGCACGCGTCAAAAGCAGGCAACCGATATTGCCTTCTTTCTGTTTATCGTTAAACTTTTTACGCTGCTTTTGGTCGCTTTTCGATAGAAACTTTCACAAGACGGCGTGAAAATGAGTAACAGCAACGTGGGAATAAAATTTTCTTTGAAATTCGATACGCGTGCCTAAAAGATGTTCAATCTGAAAAACGTATCACCTAAAATCAACCTTCTCGAAGTAAAATATACGTAGTATCGCATTTTCGAGAAACTTGTGTAAATACGTCACTTTTATCGACACGTTAAATGTAAATGAAAGAAGTAAAAATCGATAGCAAATACGTTAATTAAAAAAAAAAAAAGGTGATAAGAAACAGTGACAGAAGATCATATTTTTCACCAGACAATTTTATACGTCTTCTTTCTATTGAAATACAATATTCACATGTAAGTTATAAATCAAATCTTCCTGCCTCTCGTTCCACATTGTCTGACATGGTACAGACACTTTTCACTTGTAACCGCGACTCTACTGCATCGCTTATTATGGACAAACGAATCGAAATCACAACCGTATACATATCGCGAAATCGGCAATGTTATACAGCTCATTGTACAAACAATTTTCTTAAATAATATGGCTTTCATTTGCTGGGAATCCACATACCTCATGTTATTGAATATTCCCTTTCAACAAGATACTGAAACAGCTTACTAGCGGTTGATATCACAAATTATAAATATTAAAAGATAAGTAGCGATACAAAATAATTTACACATAATTGTTAGCAAATAAATAATTGAAGATAGAAAGGTATTTACCGGAATACAAATTTACCATGCCAAGTATTCGAGACTAAGAAAATTAGTTTAAATAAAATAGCGCGTTCGGTTCAAAGAAAAAAAAAAAAAAAGAAAAAGAAAAAGAAAAAAAACGCCGAAATGGAGCTGCATCGCATTAAACGAAATTTTGAGCAACGTTTCTGGGACGTTACGCCGCGATACGCGAAAGCTATTCGAACGTCTAATTGAAGGTGAGGCGCGAGGAGCTGCCTAAATTTTGCAAATGCAGCTGTACACGTCAGTACCAGGGAACCGATATTGGTTCGTCTTCCGCCGCCCCTATACGGCCGCCATATTCTACGCCAAGCGGAGCGTTTTCTCGCGGGAACTTCCGCAACAGCCTAGGAACGAGGAAGGTGGAAGGTGAATCGTGTGAGGCATCTGTTAGCAGTGGCGTCGATCGACGTTCGACTTGAACTTCTCGAGCAATATCGTCGCGTAAATTGATCGATTCGTTTCGAGGACAACTGTATTAAAAAGAGGAAAGTTGTGAAAATGACATAGTTTAAACGTACCGCGATTTCTGGATTTTTATATTTCAACGTTGTTCTCGTTTTAATAAAGAAAATGATGTTCCATTAGGTATTTCATTTTCTCATATTTCGTGCAACTGAATTTCATAATGGAGGAAATTTCGAAATTTCATAATGGAGGAAATTTCGAAATTTCATAATTACAAGAACGAGATATAAAATTTAGTAAAACATTAGAATGCCACGAATACGTAAACAACGCGATATTGTGAAAAAATACTGTGCCACTCGCTGATAAGGAACTGCAAAGAAAAACCGTGTCCCTCGTTGTGCTGTATCAAATTTTAAATTTTTATCGGAAAAATATTTCGATATGAAAAATATACGTGAAATAAATCAAAAGAATATAGAATATTCGATAGAAATATCGTTCGCACTGTCCATTACTTCTTATTTATATACTTCTCTTAACGTTTCGAAATCTTAAGACTTTTAATTAAAATGCTAACGATATGTCTCCAATAATTTCAGAATAACAAAGATAAATGCGAAAAGTAGTAAGTCTTCAATTAGATTTTTAACACTTTCAAAAACTTCAAACTCGTCCGCTCTTTCTAAAATTTAGTATGTAGAAACTTTTTGAAACTTTTTAATACTTCCAATATTTTCAAACCATTTAAAACTTTATATATGTAAAACATCTTTTCTCTATGCTTGACGGCTTGAAAGCTTCTGTCTTTCTAAATCATCCGATATTAAAAAAAAAAAATTAAATGATAACGTTCTGTAATATGAAATATTGAACGAATCTTTCAGAATTCATAATTCTTTGACAGCTGATTCGAGCTGATATGTTCAAACCATTCCAGAAGATCGATTTCTGCAATACTATTAATAGGATTTTCAGTATACCAGTATCTCTTGTTCTTTCGCAACTCCGACCATTTCTAAAACTGTTATGACTTTCGATATTTTTAGCATTCGTTCGAGATTTTCTAGCCTTCCAGCACCTTCGATATTTTTGCGTTTTCCTTACTGGCGCACATTCTAAACTTCGACAAGTTACTTTCTACCAAGCTTCCTCCCTGAATTTTGAAACCCTGCGAAAATTTACTTTCCAGTTTTTCATGGTTTTCAGAACTTCCAAATTCTAAAAGCTTCGAAAACTTAGTCCCGACGTTGACACTGTTCGAAAATAGTTCTCTATTTTTCAACGCCTGCCTCGAACAATTAAATATTTCGTACACGAGCTTGTTCTAATAAAGATGAATACAAAACATGTAGAACGTAATAATATATTTGATATATATTAGTTGAATATAATATATATCCATATTCAAAGAGATGATAAATGTGTTCAACTCTTTCCACCTTTCGTCCCAAAGATTATTTTCAGCCACGATATCATTAACCTCCTAACAGTCCGTAAATAACCTCTTGGCAGTTATGGGTTTAGCTATTTCGTGCGCCAATGGCATGGAAAATTTTCTACGCTTCTTCCGTCATACTTATTTCGTAATCGTACCTTTCACGTAGTTCGTCTTCCTTTCTCATCTAAAATTCTGCAAACGTCGTCCGTCCTGTTTCTACTTCTCTTATTCACAAAGATACGCAAAACAATTAACGAGAAAACAAACGAACGGGCATTTCTGTGGCAAATTCCGCGAAAATTGCTAGACCGTTCGGGGGTTAACAGGCAGAAAAATCAATTCCCAAATTCCACGTTTTGAACGTGACTCGAGACCATCGCTACTCGCGAATAGTGGAAAGGGAATCGGAGATGCACGGCCGGTAACGGCGGTTGGGAAAGTGACTGCTTTTAAACCGTCTCCGCCACGACTGATTGATGGAGTTTCGCAGCTCTGAATTGCATCCTAGACACACCCCAAGATTCCACGGGGCACGGCCCGTCTCGAGGACCTTCAACCGCGGTAACGCCATTACGCAAACATTCGCATTCCTTCGGTAAGAGCGAAACCGACGGAGACCAGCTCGATACAACGACCGAATTGTCCACGAACAACGAAGAAAACGTGGAATCGGCATCGTTACCTTTGCACGTAGGCCCTCGCTTCGTTAGTAACCGTTAACGATCTCACGTTAATGAGATTATCCCTCTAGCGGGTTAGTCGACGTCGTGCAATCGAGTTTGCCCATCCAGTGTCCCCGGTGTGAAAGACGCGCCAGAAATTTTGCCTCCTCCGCAGTGATCCTGCTAATTGATTGCCACGTACGTGAGACGTAATTCGCTTTATTATCCTGTTGTGGCTCATTTCCAGAGTTATTTCAGAATTGCAGTGGAATTTTTTCTCACTATTTCTCGAAGTAATTAACATAAATTCCACGCGTTTCGATATACATATACATTGGATTTATATTTGTTTTTTACTGGCAGTAGATTGTCTTTATTTCAAAGACGCGTTGATGATAGTTATATTCATACGGAAGTGTAAATAATTCTATGACAATTTTATGATAAATTTTTTCCTTTTATATCATACATTGTGTTTGTATTTCATTTTATGTCTAACGTTGGCGACATTCATTTACGATGGAAATACTTCAATCTATATATACCATAAAGTACTAATTAAACAAGCAAACAACGTAAAACGCTATTTGATCGAAGATCTTGTAGATTGAAAAATAAGGATAGTAAATAGTAAAGTTTGTAGTTTGTTACGGAAATGTAAACAATATTGATGTTACAAGCCAAGATAAATGATGATCCTGGTAAAGGGAATAGAATTTGTGACACCTCGTTGTTGCCGGTTGGTCAACCGCACTTTGAGAAACTTCACCGAGGCGCCCTCGCTGCATGATTTCTCACTGTTATTCCAACCGTTCGCAGTTATGATTGTTCTCATATTCAACTGTCCAATCGAATCAAGTACAGCGAAACTCCACAGAATTCAGTGACTATTGCATCTTATGGATGGATCCAATGTTCGAACAAAATAGATAAAAATTTCGTAATATTTGACGTCAACAAAATTACAAGCCTATAGAATCAGTGATATTTATAATCGATATCTACGTCGATATACTCCGCCTATAAATTGTTTTTACAATAAGATAATCGACTGTAAAAGTTGTCACCAATAATCCTTAAAGGCGCGTATGACATAAACTCTGAGACTGAAAAAAAAAAAGAAAAAAATAAACAAAAGGAAATAGAATACCCACCACAATCTAATTACATGAAAATTTAATAACACAGACGATAGAAGAATAACAATTATTTCAATTAAAACCATCGTGCAGCGAAGCCTAAAGAAACGATCCAATCACTTGCTCATAGTAAACTATGATCCCTGTCCGCTGAGCTAAAAATAACGACGCACGAGAACTTAAAAAACCGAACGAACTTATAATTCGAGTAAAAGTTTGAGAAGGTTTCGGCCCATTTAATCGACTTAATGGTTCATCTTCAACGAGCGAAATTTTCGACGAGACACTCAAGCCGAGAAGAACGAATCGGACTCGCCCGGAACGAGAGACGTTTGCCGCGTGAACGCTTATCCAGGCCGAGCGTAAAACCGCGAACGGTTAATTAAGAGAAGAGTAAAATTGTCGGAAGGGACGGACAAATCTCGTAGAGCATATTCTCTATCATCGGAGGTAAGGCGAGGACGTGGAAGATAGGTGGTAATCCGTGATTAATGATTCCGTAGTCGCCTCCCATCGTGCCACTTACTTCATTACGATCGTTTCTTAGCTCCGTCGGGAGTGGCCACCCATTAATATACCTTCTACCTATATCAATGATGGATTAACCTACTTGCACGTTATTACCGGTTAGATCGCGTCCTCCTCGTTTATTTGCGGACTTAACCGGTCGAGTACTCGACCTCTTCCTCGCCGCTTCCTCGCCGCTTCCTCGCCGCTTCCTCGCCGCTTCCTCGCCGCTTCCTCGCCGCTTCGCTCTTCCGCCCTGTTACAATCTTGCTCGCTCGCTCTTCGTCACTCAACGAGCTTTTATTAATGAACCAACGTCGCCCAGCTGCGGCGTGTGTTCAAGGATCGCTTGGAAATCTTTGCCTACGCCGAAGGCCCTGACAACTTACTTCCACGTCACGTGCTCGTTAGTCTTCGCCCCTCCGTGCATCGAAAGATCGATCGCTGGAAGGTGCGTTATTGCCCCAGCGTCCACCCTTCCTCTTTCGGCTTTTCTTTTTCACATACGTAATTAGGATAACTTTGAAGTTATCGGGGAAAGAGTTTGGCGCATACCATTATATTCTTTGACGAAGCGTTTTTACCAGGTCTACGTTCCATTTCCGTGATATACAATTTTTAGGATGTTTGACGCAGCTACTTGCATTTGATCGAATATAGCGTTTAAGTGTAAATAAAAAATACTATAGCGTAGAACCAATACGTTCTTATGGCTATTGTGTGTATTTGTTGTCTTTAATTAGAAACGTAACTGATGGTAGAAAAATTATCGATAATTACACTTGCGTGAGCTGTAGTATAAAATATAATGAAAACGGTATAAACTACATTTAGGTGGCTGAAAAATAGGCAATTAAAGAGGGACGAAGGGACGTCGATAAAGAAATTAAGGGAAAGAGAATTGTAGGGCAACAAGATGCAAGTAAATAGTAAATGAATAAACGAACATGGAATTTGAAAGAAAATGACGGAAAATATGGTGAAGCGTAAGAATGGGAAGGAAAAGAGGAATGGAAACGATTCCACGAGTTTGACTGCATACACAGTTGTCACAGAAAGAGCGACCAATCTACATACATTTACAATGCACTGGTTTTGTTGCTCTAACCCAGTACTCTCTCCCTTTTCTCTCTCTCTCTCTCTCTCTTTCTCTTTCTCTCCGATACGGACCGATTCGAATGAGCCGTCGAGTTGGGTTAGGTGTTGGTAACCGTTAGCCGTTTTATTTCGAGGATGCACTGGCCTTTTTCCCCTTCGGAACAGCCACCGGTTAAACGATCACCTCGAACCTTTGTCCCGTGGGTAACTGACCATCTACGATTGGTATTTTGTTTTCCGAATAAAAGTGCAGAGATGCGAACAGACAGAAACGTATGGTTTCTATTGGTATCCAGACAAATGGAAATGATATTTGACGGTATTCGTTGAATCGTAAATTACTATTCGAAGATCGGACGCCTTCCTGTCTTCATTTTGATGCTATTCTGTGATTAGAAAGAAACATTTTAATACGAAATAGGGAAAATAATTTTTTCAATCCAAAGATATAGTTAGATCATAGACGAATTTTTGTAGAAATCAATGATACAACTATTATTGATTTATCTTTGCTATTTCAATATAACGAGTGGTATTTCCAAACATACAGAAACAAAAGAGAAACACTTGATTAATCGTACAATCAAATAAAAGGGATTTCGCTAACGCAGGATTAATTGACAACGTATTGTATTTTATAATTGGTGCCAAAAAAGAAAAAAAATATGGTATCTACGTATCTAACTTCATATTCAACTCGACTATGAAAAAGCCTTAACGAAAAGTCAAGTTATAAACGATAAAAATAAAGCGAGTAATCGTCGTTTGAAAAATACCAAACGATTCCACTTCGACGTAGCGAAATAAATCCAGTCACATAGAATCTAAAAGTTCCCGTAAACTCTATCATCCAGAGTATTCTAGAGTCTGATATAATTCTCTATATCTTTTTACCGTGGAGAGGAGGAACAGATTCCTGGCCATCTGGTGCACGATTTAGAGCACAAGTTCTGCAGAAGACAAGAGCCGGAGTGCTTTCGAAACGGTGGATCGTAGTCGCAGACACGTCGTTGAACAACGACGGTATTCAGGGTGGCGAAGTCGGCGGACATCGCGCCGGGGCGCCATTAGCGACCTAATTCGTCCCAAGGGTGTCCTTTAAGTGGCATCCGCCTCCGGGACGACGGCAGCAAAGACGGCTGAAGCAGCCGGAGCGCGCGAGATTTTTGTCAGCAGGCAATCTGCATAGATTTACATCCGCTTAGTCGCTTAGTTAAACGCTTTATCAAAGTCCCGTTCGGTCGAACAGCGCCTCTGGGTAATAGACGGTCATTTCTCCTATGGTCCAACAGGCCACGACCGTGGGGAAACCTCAGGTTTCCGGGCCTGTTTTGTCAGCCGTTCATCCCTACAACGAACTTCAATTATGCTTAAAGCTCGCATCCTCAGCGCCGTTATACGCGAACCATCACTGCGCTGGTTGCATCCAGGCTTTCTCTAATTATCAGCTGTTTTACCATCTCCGCTCGCGATAATCGCTCTTGAACACGACCAGCCCCACCCCCATGACTTTCCACTTGTGTTTGCGAGACCAATTGAAGGAGATTTTAATAGGATGCGAAAGGCGGATAAGTCGAACATGATTTCTGATCGAAGATGAAATTGCGAAACTGGTTAAAAAACAGTGGCTACAGAAAGTACTTGTACTTGGCATAGCATCTATATATATTAATTGATTAAGTCCAAGTATATTAAGTTTCGTATGGCTAGAAAAGTTTAATAACTATGAAAATGAAATATGATACCTGGGAGCAAGACAAATTTTTCCTAGACTTTAAACGAAGAACTTTTTCCCATTATATTATAGTTTAAGACATTTTCCAGACTTTAAAAAATCTTTCACCACTCTGCACCGTATAATGAACTTGGGATAGTTCTGTGAAAAATCACAATGAATTTTCTATTATCAAGATATACTTGCGCCGCTAAACGAATTATAATATCTTTAGGTAGCACATAGTTAAGACTTCGCGTAGATGTTTAAAGGTGTTCTCGATGGCTTTGTACGCCAGTTTTCTACCGATACGTTATCAGAAGTTTGTAATAAAAGTGTGAGATATACAGCCTCTGCTACCTGTATCTTCTAATCGCAATCGATGTTAACAATTGCAAGAAGAGAACGAAGCGACATTAATCTCAGGAATAACGTGTAAGATTTTGAGTAAGACTAAAAAATTTCCGTGGCTTTATGGAGTTCTTCCGACATCGAACGTCCCATAGCCCTTAGGCTGTAGCGCGTATATAGCGAAACAAAAGCAATTTGCATTGAAATTACGTCGCATCGGCGTGATAACGAGACATATATTACGTCGACGATAAAGCCCATGGGTGAAGCGACATTTACGAAATTTATATCCGGCCTGGCGTGTTATATTAAAGTACAGGATGAAGTAATTTACAGTTTGTTACGTTGCTATCGGTAGGAATTACGGACGAACTCCTATTTCACGTCCGTTCGCATCGCGTTTCAGCAACGATCGCGAATGCTTCTCAATGCAACTAAACGAGCAACACAACCAACGACGACCTAATTTCCTCTGTTGTTATTACCGAATATTAATAAACATCCTTTCACGAACTGCAATAAGAAGTCTTATACATTGTACAAACTACTCAATTTCCTCTGTTTACACGGCACTTTTGTTGTTTTATAATTCTATAATGATCACCTGCTTAATTCTTCATCCAGAAATTTCTCTCTAACTTAACTTTATTTAACATGTGTACGAGCAAGATCCATAAAAAGCATAGATACCGAAGCATGCACACAGCGTATTATTTACCGGACTACTCGTTTGGAAACTTCTCTGCAGCTTAGCTTTTAACATTTTTTTATTTTTATTTTGATCGGTACGTATACAAGGGAAACATCTGTACAAAGTACAAAAAATACACAACGGCAGATAATTATCTAGTAAATGAATTATTTGGAAATATTTCTTTGCTCCGACTTTACTTTCATATTTTTACTTTAATTAGTTACGCGCGCGAGTAAAATCCATTTAAATGTACGAACACCGATTGAAAGATGAAATCAAAATATTCGGTTACTATTCTTGCGATTAGCGTTACACCCCTTAACTCTGTTACTATAGCTTTTTATGTTAATAGCCTTGTCTTGTACTAACTGTTTGCTGTGCGCTTGAATCTGAATATTAAATTTGATAAACTATAGCCCTTTCGTTTTCATTTCAGAATATCTTCAGAATATCAATTTTGATATTCTGAAAATAATCGAAACAGCAAAGTTTCCTCGGAAAACAGAAATTCACATATGAAAACACTTGGAAAATGTAAAAATACACCGATGGGTCCTCGTAGAAAATACCACCTCCTCTGTAGACCACTACACTATGTATGCCAATATATGTGGGATTAAATTTCAAAATACTCGGCTATGTTGTCGGAAGCGCAAGGAAAATATTCCAACTTCCAAGAAGACATTTAAATAATTATATGAAAATATTCCATTACACGAAATTGATTAGAAACAGTGGTAATTATATTTCCACTTAATCTCTAAGATTACACGAACATACTAAAATGAACTTTGTATTGTTTAACAAAAATGTAATGTAGCTGTCTATGAAAAATAAAATTCACGATATCTATAGTTTATTAAATTGTGAAAATTAATTTCGAATTTAAAATATTCCATTTTAATAATTCTATAGAATTCTCCCGATTTAAATTACTTTCTTTTGTAAAATCTACTGATTGAAGTCTCTTTCATGTTGGAAATCGTTCTGATCAAAATCTTTAAAAGTCTAAATATCGAACGAACGACGACAACAAACATTTCGCTTTCTCGTATTAAAAGATAGATAAAAATACTAAAATTCGAGCGTTTTTACAAATCGTTCGTACGATGGGCTGACTAAAAGCGAACGAAATTGGTTCCCGCGGCAATAATGGAACCGCAATTTGCAAAGTGTAAATATAAATGGAGAAAAAAAGCTATGATTCGATAAGGACGAAGATAGCACTGAACGTATTGCATCATATTTTCCATTACCAGAGGCCGATTGCTGCGGCGGTTGCACGTTAAACTGCAATTCCGATAACATAACCGCAAGTTATCGCTCCTCCTGGAGGCCAAGAGAAAATCCGCCATTTCGATCAAATAGTATCCAACGAATGGACCGGATTTACCGCAATTGTACGCAAACCGATCATGTTTGGTAAACGCATTTTTTACGTTTTACAACATGCAATTTTATCGCGATTCAGTTTTCATCTTTTCATACAATAAAGATAACCGAGAGGGAAGAAAGCTAAAAGTAAAATATTATACAACGTTTGAATGCTTAATTACTTGCTGCTAATGTAAATGAATCAATGATTTCAAAAGTAGATAGGAATATTAGTATATACAGTGATCGTATATAAGTTTGGATATGAAATATTTATAATAATACAACGTTACCTATGGGATATAACGATCGAAATAGCAAATATTTGATTTGATTCGCGATAAAACTATCAAAATTGTCAACTACATGGCCTTCAGGTATTTTATTTCTGCCATTTATTAGAGACGGATTTAATTCTGTTATATCTCTTCCATCCGAATCTTCGCGAATTTCCATATTCTGAGATATTAATATATGTATTTTATTTACACAAATATATTTTAGTATTAAGATTCTAGAAAAATTATTCGATTTTCGTTTGCTGTATTTATTCGAAATTTAATTTCACCTTCAAGCAAGAATATTTTATTCGTTGAAGGAACATCTCCAAGTCTAAATTGATAGAAGTACACGGTATACGAAGTTTTAGAACACAGAGCAAACATATAGCCTGAATGTGTTATTAACATCCAGTATACACAGAACAAACTTCCTATATATTTTCGGGTCCAGTCAGTTCTAGTTAAACTCCGACTACATTCTAAAGTTTACATCAGCTCTATACCAAGTTCAAGATAGTTCTAATCAAAGTCTGGATTCTAAGCAAAGTTCAGAATAGTTCTATTACAAGTTCACACACTCTTCTGTTACTACCATTGGTTTTAACGTCCGTATCGTAAAGAAGTACTTTTTCCTCGAGAAATTCCACAGCAACCTGACTGAATCAATAAAACATACATTTAGAAACATCAACAAACTGAAACTTTAATTGTATCCGGTTAATTCTTTCGATTATCGTTACTTTCCATTAATTCGATTATTCTGTAAGAACGTAAATGTGTTGAAGAAATATTCGTCGAACATCGTAATTAGACACATGCAATTTAATATACATAATATATATATATATGATTTTAATAATTTTATAAATAATATATATAATTTTAAGGTATTATGCATCATATTAATAACACAATTTGTATTTTAATTAATTATTTATGTTTCCTAAATATATCTTTATACGATTTACCAAAATTAACAACTTAATATCTGCCCTTCTGGATCCAACGAAACTCACATTCAAGCAAATTAACTTATTTATATTTCGTAAATATATTTTTTCCTTTATCAAAGATAACAACTCAATATCCTTCCTACTGAACCGAGCAGAGTAAGAAAATGGTACACATTTTCCAGGTGGAATACTGGAAAGCGGAAGGGTCGACGGCTGAGTACGAGTCGCGTGAAAAGTATTTCAGCTGAAAACTCGTTCTATAGGGCAGCCGGCGCCCAATTCCGCGGCAAAATATTGATCGAAGATAATCGATCGTAAATAGCCTACGGTTTTTCCACGGTACATTGCGTGCCTTTAATGCGTCTGGCCAAATATTTGTAGTAACCTTCCAATTTCTCCGATGAAGGGAGAAAATTGATTCTGGTCGTTGCGTTTGTGCTGCGGTTCGTGCAGACGGTAAACGGCGAGCAGCTTAGAAAAGGAGACGCCGAATCAACGAGGAAGGAACGAAAGAAAGGGCGACAGACGAAGAAGTCAACCGACATGAAGGCAGAGAAAAAGGGAAGGAAGAATAGAATGCCGTGGAAAGGATACGATATGAAATACTGTTTCATTTCACATTTTCATATAAACTACTGACAGACTCTTTTAGATGCAAATGCAACGTTTACCTAACTCAAACCGCGATGCATCATCTCGCATCCGTGTAAATCGCTCCATGCGAGAAACCGTGACTTCCTTTCGATACATTGCGCCCCTCGTTGTTACCCTTCCAAAACATTCTTCAGAATTTCGAAAAAATTAGACGTTTCTGTCTTCTCGTCTTTCCTTTTTTCTCTTCCTCTGCTTCTTCTTCTTTTCTTCTCAGTATCGTACGTAAGTTGTATACGTTCAAAGTACGTCAAATTACGAGAATAAAACGTAACAGCAGAGGAATATATTATAGGATTTAATGATACGATATATATATATATACCATATTTAATTGGAATTTATTTGAAATCATCTTAATATCATATTTAATTTGGATTCAATTGAAACATATTTAATATGATATTAAATTTAAATTGCAAGCTGCAAGCATTTCTTTGCGGTGTCGATGATTTCGAGTAAATAAACTAAATACAAATGTTATTGCAGGGCCTGCAGTTTATTTCGAAAGGAATATCTTTGATAATTAGCGATATCGATTTTCATTTCAAGTCACTTAAATCTGGAATTTCGAACGAAGCTTAGCATACTTAATGTTATTCGTATTAACTGCATAGTGGAGAGCTTCATGTCGAGAATAAATTACAATATTGGCTTTGCATGATCTGTTCTAAGTCTACTTGACCGTTAGCATACCGAAGTTGAAACATTCAGGAAATATATTAATAATTTCATTAATAGAACAGCAGATTGGTAAAGCAGGCTGAAGTATCGGAATTTAGTAAGAGGATTGTCACGATAATCTGTTAAATGAAAATTGGTAGATGGACCGGCGAGGAATAATTAATCGATCGAAACGTGGTTACGTTTATCGTATTTCTGTAATAACAGTTGCTTATAAAATATCAAATAAAATATTGATCGAAATTACTGGGAAAAAAAAAAATAGATAGACTGTACATATCTCTGATCTCTGGCTTCGTATCTCGTTCAAAGAACGCAATAATGCAATGACCTCGAGTGCTTCTTTTATTATAGACACGCTTACCATCGCTCTAAAGAATGATCTGTAAACCATGTTTGGCTTATATCGAACCTCTCTGAGAGGATATTCATGTATACGGATATATTTTAAAATTTTATGAATATTTTACAACTCTGCATTAATTTTTTATTAACGAGAAGGCATCAGTTTTTTACTTTTATGCACAACCATCTATTATACGTATTATATAAAAATCGATCGGAATATTCTAATATATTAAATACACCACGGCGAAAACACTAAAAGCCTCATCGACTGCTCCAAAAGATACATTTAAAATTTACATTTTATTCAATGCGTTTGTTAATTCAAAAAGAGACTAGCCGAATTTTGTGGCAGTTACTCCGAGGCAACTTTAAAAATTCCATTTTGTTCGTGTCTCTTATTATTCTGAGTTCAGCATTAGACTTGAAATATATTAAAATATTCCATCATTTCTATGCATTACATAAATGCTTGAAAGGATTCCGTGGACGTAACACGATATTACAAGTGAAATGAGAATAAAATTGGATGACAGAGGATTGGTCATGTCCATTACAACGTATTCCTTGAAAACGTTAAGTGACAATCCCCATATCCTCGTGAAACTCTAATAAACGAATTTATCAATTGGACAAAAAAATTCCTTGTTAGAAGGTAAAACAATTTTTCATACCAATTATGTCATATCGCCTAAAAATAATTAAGAAACATGCAATTAGATAGGACAAGAATTTTCTTTCGACAAATCCACAAACCATCGTTTGAAAGCCGTTAAACATAGCATAACATCGACTAGTCACGAAAGAATTTCTATCCAAGTGAAACTTGCTTCCAAACTCGTCGGTGGCATACGAATCGTAGGAACATATTACGAAAAAGTATTACAGAATTACGATAAACATCGTAACAGCGTCGTCAATGCCGTACAGTACAATACCAAAGAAACAACGTCGTATCTATACAAAATTCAAAGGCCATTTCATTTCAAAATTCGAAACTCCAACTTCGAACCGATTACAATCGGTGCACGGATCGGTAACAAACAACGTTTGCGCTTTATATTCTCAATCTGCTCGTGGAATATTTCATTAACTTCGGTATTCCGATGCTTTTAAAATCCTGTGAAAGTTACATAGCCGAGCGTATTTAGCCGAGAGAAATTCCGAATCACGCTCATAAAAGTAAATACGAGAGGAAAGAATGTCCCGTTTGGCAGCGGTGACAGCCAACGATACGGTAATTTTCGAATTAACGCGAAAGGGGTTCGCCACTTTTCTCGTCGCTGTACATACGCCGCGGCTTAAGCAGTGGTAATCTCGATGAATGTTACGACGTGTGCTCGAGAGGGAACGATGAAAGGCATTGCTCCGGCGAAACGGCGCTACGTATAACCATAGGATGGGCGTTCTCGAAACTGCACGACCATAAATCTCGAACGAAACTAAGCTCCGCCGGCCTAGGCCGATGCAACTTTAAAGCCCGTTAAGTGATTATTAACGTTCCTTCCACGCCAGCCGCTGTTAATATGCAAGAACCAGAGCCATTCTGAAATACGCATCCGTAATTACTTCATCGTCTTACACCGATGTTCCTGTCGACGCTCCCCTCGCTAATCAAACTAATAATTCCTTCCAACGTGCTCCTCGGCCAACTTCTCGTCAAGTTTCGCTAAATACAACGCAAGGCTGTCGTGGTATGTCCCGGGTTATAGCGTTTCTACGCGTAAGAGAACAGGAAGACAAGAACCTGAGAGCAAGAATGTTTAGACTCAAATAATATGAGAACTTTCACGATGATTTAGACGTATTTCTGGTTCTTCCAGCTTCGATCCTGTTTACGTTGGTTGTGCTTCGTTCTGACTTTTCGTGAACATTTCGGTTCGTTTCTTCGGGGTCTTGAAACGCCAGAACAAAACCTAATGTATTAGTAAAATACACGATGGAGAATGGAAAAGTGGCAAGTACGTAATAGTATGTTTTCAGGAATATTTAATATCGATTTTCATCCGTACGAGACAGTTCGACTTTGTTTGTCGTATATTTGAGGAATCTTTCTGTTGGACGTAATTTATGGCCGTGATATGCGATTACTTTGATGGGAATTTTAACAATTTATAACTGAATAAGGCGTAGAACTATGATGAATAAAGGGTTGGCTTCATGGCATCAAATTACAGACATATTTTGTATCTTATTACGTACTCCTGAAATTACCAATCCTGTATATAATAAATTAGTACTTTGACACATCCTTCGGCATGGCGGCAACACGACATTCGATTTCGTAACAAAAAGTCATTCTCCGACATAAACATCTCAATACTTTTGCACAGAGAATACAAAATCCCATTAATCGGTCTATAACTATAATAAAAACATATAGAACTCCATTTAGAAAACTAACGATGGTCTTAGGACCTCGTAAGAGAATTACCTCGGGAACAGGTTCTTTCCGCCGTTACATTTGCGGCTTACAACACAGTAGCTTTGTTCCCACGAGTTTTCTTACACGTCGAACAACAAGGCAGATATTTATGTGATCTCACTGGGCCATCTTGTATATCACCAGCCACTGTTCCTCACCGATCACAGTCGCCGAGTTCCAATTACAGAAAAATAAAGCAAACCCTAAGAACATTCTCATCACCAGTCAGAACAGCAAATTACGAAGAAACAACTGGTCGTATACCAGCGATACAGAGTGTTGGAAGCGATAAAAGCAGCCCTAACTGCCAGAGGGAAAGAACGAGCGTTTTCCTTACAGACTTGGTCGTACACCGCGGGAACGTCTCCCCTACAACCCCTTGGCGTACAGCGTCGCCCCTACGCGGATGGAAAAATTAGTTTCGCGGCCGGTTATTACTGACCTGGCCAGGATCGTGGCCAAGCTTTTTTATTATTACCAACGCTATTCGTAACGAAGCCACGAAAGCAAGCCAAGCGCTGTCTAACTGCCAACCTGCCAATGAATGCGTTCCAATGGAACGACCGGCTTTGCATTCCTCCTGCCTCGACTGCTTCTTCCATTGCATCGCCCTTCGTCGTAAACCTTCTAATTAACAACGATTGCGCGCCTGATAAGGATCTGTGGCTGGTTGCCATCGTGGCCCGGTTCACTTTGTTCTCGTTTACCTTCGATGCGTCCTACGCGTGTCTTATGCTTCGTGAAGAGGATGTGCTATAATATCGACCCGTTTATTGCCGGATGATTATTTCGAGTGAATATCAGCTTGCTGGTCTGGTTCTTGATTCGAATTTACATTTCGAGACTTATAGTTTATCTCCCTGCCGATATTATTCCTCGTATTTGTGTCTATCGTTTACTCTTCTTCGTCTTTCCTGGTATTGTATTTAAACATCGTTGGCTGGGTAATTATTTCGAGTAAATATTAAGTCGATAGTAAGCTTCCTGTTTCGAGTTTCCTCATTATTTATTAATCTTCCACACTAAGTTGTCTCTTCATATTTTCCAATTAACGAATTTTGATTATATTTGAAAGATCAACGGTCATGCTTTATCTTACTTTCGATGTTATTCCATCTCGTATTTCTGTCATTCCTGTCCATCTGTTTACATTTCTTGATCTTCCCTCGTATTATCTTTCAAATATTCTTGGCTGGCTGATTAGTAGCTCGGAGGAAATAATTCTCTCAAAATGGAAAGAACGGAAAATAACAAAATCTTCCAGGATCTTATCTGCTCAAACTCAGGAATTATTGTTATACACGTATAAACGAGTTGATCACATTGGCACGATAAAGTATCGACGTACGAATACTAACGTTACAATTATCGTACAATTATCTACTTCCAACAAATACTTTACTCGACTTGTCTCATCAACACACCATTCTTCAGAAAATTTCTCGTTATTTGCGAACATAATTATCCTCTTTCTCTACGTATATGCGACTCGTAAAATTTCAACATTGAAATTTCTAAACCTATGAACCGTTTCGCTAATAAAAACGACTGCAGTTTTGTCGTCTAAAGGCGCGACACTTGTCCAACAATTCTACAAATTGACCCGTCGCGGTGTATCAACGCTCTAAGCGACGAACGAAAATTTATCGATAAAATCAGCGAGTTTAATCTTTGTAAAGGGAAACGAGGAAATCTGGTTCATTAAATTGCGTCCGGTTGCCCGGACGCGACTCCGCTAGAGATACCGGCGGCGCGGGCTTGAAAAATATTCGTTTACTGTAACGAAATATGCATTTAAAAACGATATTCATTATACTGTAAATATAGCTGTCGAGGGCGTCGCAGCCGCGATTTCGACCGCGTTATTTATCCCCCTGTTTACGCTCATCGCTTTAACCACTAAATATAAATCAATAGAGGAGAGCGCGTGCAGATAAATAAACGAATAAAACTGTAATTGATATATCGAAGCTACGGGTATCTATGGGATTGAATTGGTCATTTCGAAAACAAATATAAAAAACGTCGATGGGCGGTGCGGGGGGTAGAAAATGTGGCGGAAAAATAATGAAAGCACGTTGCAATTTTTCGGTTAAATTAATAAGTAACGTCAGTGGTATTTTCAAAGGATTTTACCCGATCGACGAATTTCCTGTTTACAAGTTTACCAGGATTTTCCAATTCGCTGGAAAATTATTAATACGATTTCGAATTTTGATATCGCGAATGTTCAAATAAATTCCCCAACGTTTCATTTATCGTCGTTATCGTATCCTGGGAGGAAAATCACGGGAAACGATGATCGATACGTCGATGATCAAAAAGGAAGCTACTACTTTCTCCAATTAAAGTTAACGTAACGAGAGCTACATTGCGCACGAGGTGATCAAACATATTATCACGATGATCCATCGTTAACACGTCGCGATAAGTAACACGTGCTACGTCAAAACTAACAGTTTATTCTTCTTAATCGTATTTCTGCAACCAACAGCCTCGCTTTCACCCAAACGAGACTCGTTCAAGGCCACAGAAAGAACATTGGACTCGGTCGATGATTAAACGAGGCCGCAGTGTTTCGTCACGCACCCTATATTTCCAGAGAAAATAACCACTTAAGCTCTGATGCGGGAAAAAAGCTGGAGAAGCGATGACAGACGCTTGGAAAGGACGAAGGCAAATCGAGAACACGACGAAGAAAGAAAGAGAAGAGCGGAAAGGATCACGGAAGATGGGTTGCTCGACCTCCGTAAAATTACTCCTGGCCATTGTTTGTCTCCCACTTTCATGGACCTGGAGAATATGTGTAACTACGCGTACGAGTCGAGGTAGACAGAAAGAGAGAGAAACGAAGGAGGAAGGTAGAAAGATCGAGGTCCTTGGTGGCAAAGTGCAGAACAGAAGGGAAAACCGTCATGGGACATAGATGGTTCTATGTACATGTACTTAATGCTCGCTGCTATCCGGAACAAATTACTCGAGGGACCAGGAAATTAAGTCGACATCTTCGCGAGATGCAGCACGCAGGGATTAGTTAGCATACAGAAACATTCTTCCATCCGATGAACAGCCGTTTCCTTTTCGTTGCTTTGCAAATTGCACGTGCTTCATGCTGGCGGATCACCGTTATTGCGCAGGAGGTGCGACATCCTTGTACTATCTTGTCATACGGACTACTCGTTCTTCCTGATTCCATTATCTAACGGCTTATACCGGTGGAAGAATAACGCTTCCGTGTTTGTCTGCTATGTAAATAAATACAGTTAAGGATCTCCTTTCTATGATCGAGACCTTAAGCGTAAAGAAACAGCGTTGGTGAAAGAAGCTGAACTGCTGCTGCTGTGAAACCAGAGGATGATTAATCTGAAGCTTTTTGTCGTTAGAGATGAACGGTGTTGGTAGCATCGAGTTTGCTTAGAAGCTGTTCCCAAGTATAGCTAAGTATCCTAAATACCCTAAATATTTCATGGAATTTCTAGATAGCAGTTTTTTAATTTCATGTTTGTAAAATGATACTCATGTTTTCTAAGTCAAAATACGCATGAATCTTTAATCTTGAAAAAAATGAACTTGTTAATCTTCATTAGTTTTACGAGTCGTTTTATTACGTAAACAAGAAACTGTAGCGAAGTAAGAATCCATCTTAGTACGAGTAAAGGTGATCCATACAAGAGCGAGAGAAAATAAGTAGAATATCGTCTGATTCGAAGCTACAAAAATTCTCTGATGATAAAAGCCATCACGTACAATCACATCAAGCGATTTTTTATTCCAACAACCGTGGGACCCTGGTTGTTGCTCCGTAGTACGGACGGAACAGCGTACAAGGTTCCGCCCACTTCGGTTTTAGCGTAATTGCTTGCCAAAGAAGAGCCAGGAATAAATGTAACAGGAGCGGAAATGCGCCAAGAAAACAACGTACCGCGGTTTAATATATGAAAATTATCCCTGGGAAACCGCGTTCCCAGTGAAGATATTTACTGCAGCATAAGTAGCGAAGTTCAGAGAGCTAATGGCATCCGAGATCGCTTCCAGCAACGCGATGGGACGAGCTTCCGATTGCTATTTACATTGTTCTTCTTCCCGTGACTAGACACAGATTGAGCCAGACGCGGACGAAGCGATAGGATCTCTTAAACGCATCGATTCCGATATCGGCAATATCCAAAAGTGGTTTCCCTCGTTCCACCACTTTTTCTTTCCGACGTCTTCTTTCTTCTGTTTCGTGTAAACCACCGTCTTGACTCGTCATCGCGTTAAAAACGTCGCAACTTGAATATTCTATCGCGAAGCAGAGTGTTCCGTCTTTGGATCGAACGACGTCTTCTCTTCCTTTTTTCCCCATTTCGTTTCTTTTTTCTTTTTGTGCTTTGGAGATGCGAAGAGAGTCGCGAAGAATCGTATAAACGCGCGGAAGGAAAAGAGAATCCTATAATATAAGCTGTAATTTTCTAAAGTTTTGTCCGAACGAATTGCATTCATAGAAAAGTAAGTCGATTTTTTAAAACTCTCCTTTCTTTCTTTTCCGTGAAGATTGATTTTTCTTAATATTTCGAACGTAAAATTAACACCAATTTATGAATTGATACTACACGAACATCGTTGCGTTGCTGTTAACAAAATATGATGAATATTGTTAAAGGAATACTTTCTACGAGACATTAAGCGAATACAATGATATCTCTATCTGAAAAACTGCGTTGTATGACTGGGAATATTAAAAATGGAATATAAGAGCATTCGCGAGTATATTTGTAGCCAGAAAAATGATTCGTAGTTACACATTCAGAGAAGCTGCTGACGTGTCTCTAATGATTATTAATTTACTTCCACAGCGCGGGAATTTGGAGGGATAAATTTCTAGCGGAATAATTAAATTAAAAGCATCCTTCCTACCGTGAATCATAAGTATAGTAAAGGTCAAAATAAAATATAAAGTAATATGGCATTCCTCCAATTAAAACTTGCAGATGTCTCAACAGATGTTTTACAAAATTTAAGATCATCCTATTTTAGAAAAATAAAATTCTACGTAAAAATGCGGATCAACCGCACGCGCGTATTGACCTGCCAATTTTTATGCGTATTCGTACATTCCATTGATACAGAGATTTTACAGATTTACAGAGATTTGTTCCACTTACTAAATATTATAACAAATAAATATTTTACATATGTACATATTTTGTACATATTTATTTTTATATTTTCAGGTTTCTCACAAACGTACAAACATCCTCGGTCCATTAATCACGATATTCACACCACCACTTTAAAAACTCCCAACCGTATCGTCAAAGAATGCATACATATTGCTGCTTGCTTTTTTCCCTTGCCGATTTCAGTTGAATGGAACGCTGGCTCGGTCAACAGAAGTCAGCGAGAAGCGTCGATTCGAGTTCAATCTCGCAGCAGGATTCAGGAGCAAGGATCAAACGGTTTTTCCAAGATCCCGAATGCAAAGTTAAACGAAGCGAAGAGGAGATATGAAGCGGCGATGGTGACGGGAAGCTCGTTTCACGCCCTTCGCACGGTCAATTCTCCACGATCGGAGAGTATCGGAGCAGCTTTGGACGAGTGTAAGCCGCACAATGGGCCACCGTAGCTGGGTATCGACGGAAATTGAATCTGGCGTATCGTGAGAACCAGGGATTCGTCAAGTCGAAAGTTTCCAGCGAGAAAAGGACCGAGCAGGAGAGGGCAGAGACAAAAAGAGAGATAGAAACGACGAGACGACCACGAAGAAGCGAGGGAGGGTGAAACAGCGTAGTCGGTGCGAACTAGCAGGGCAATGGTAGTCAGGGAGTACTTGAGCGCCGCTTCAGAGACGACCAAAGACTCCGTTCCAACGACGAAGCAAACCAAACAAAACCGAACCGACGCCGCCGAAGCAGAGACTCCGGCCTGGAATCAACTAAGCCGAATCGAGAGAGCTGGCTAAACGGCAAACTTATCTAATCCAACTTGGCTGGCTTGCGCTGCCAGCCAGGCTGAAGGGACAGGAGACGTGCTATCAGACAGAGAGAAAAACATTCGAACGGTGAATCACTAGAGAAGTGATGAGAAAAGGAGGAAGAGAGGAGGAGAGCTACGTCTTCGCTGGGGAAAGAAGATATAGCTGACTTCCTCCTAGGAATACGAAGTTTGTTCGACGTGGTGAACGGTACTCGGTGAGCTCTCTTTAATTACTGCAGAAGGAAAACGTAGCGCGCGTGCTGTTTAATCAGCCGTTCGTTCGACTGCGTCGGGCCGAAAGCTTCGCTGCATTCGCGTCAAAGACTAGAAAACTGCTGGGCGAAAGGACAATATTTGCGGAGGCAACGGGATCGGAACGCTGCAATTAATCACATTCCTCCTGGCTACGATGACAAGTTTAGGGGAAGCCATCGAAACGATCCAGCGAGTCGCCTGATTCCTTTGCAATGAAGTTTATAAAGTAACGATCAATTGTTTGTTTAGGTGGAAGTTCGTAAATCGAACTAGTATGTTTAAGGAGAATAAGAACATTGTTTAGAAACATACTGTTTCAGATTCGACGGTAGATTTGCCATATGAATATAAGTATAATAATAGAGACATTAGACAGATTCAAATCTTCCTTACTACAAACTAACTCGGAATTACACGAAAAACTCTATTTAATTTAGCTGTACGTATTTTATTATCATATGCAGACATACACGCGCGCGGTAGACTACTCTGCGTGCGAACGAATTCTATGCCATATTAAGAAAATTCGATAACACGCAAATTTTTACTTCGTACAAACAGTTTTCGAAGCTGCCGAGATCCAAACTTCGCGCAAGGACGTGTTTTAATTCACCGAGATAAGACCACAAAGTCACACAACATCAACGTAATATCAAAAAATAAACTCGTAAGACTGCGCTCGTTTATAATGTCTTTTGTTACAAGTAGAATGAATCTTTTACGCGCAGATGCAAACCCAGAATTTTGGAAAATCGAAAGTTAACGACGCAAGCCCCAAACGACGGCGATTCTATCGGTCAACGTCGACCGTTCAATCGGATCTCAGGGCAAAGGGCGGCCGCAACCTGAACACTACTTTCCCTCCCTAATTTTACGAGCGGCGGCTCGTTTTATAAGCCGTCGTTAATCGCGGTGAACCTGGGCAACTGTTTGCCGGTCCTTCGGGATGTCCGAGGTACAGCCTCGTAGCGATTTCGAGATAAGGTTTCGAGGCTTGTTGGTGCAACCTGACCAACGTTAAACCCCAAATCCCTGCGCGACTATCCAAGTTGAGCCTTGCGGTGTTGTGGCGGCGCTCAGTCGTCCTCTCCGCAGGATCTATCTCGAGAAATCCACTGCTCCCCCTGCGTCTCCAGAAGCGTCGCAGTTAACTGCGTGCTGTTCAATGTGCATTCACCGCACTGACCACCTCAAGAGTATGCTGTCCCTAGGCTGGACCACCTTCGAAGGAGGACTCGACGAATAGGGCCATTTACCTTGCTACTTGTGACCAGGTCTTTGGATCAGAGATGGGATGGTCACACCTCTGTGTGAAACGTTAGGTGGCTTTTCATTTCAAAATACACGGCTCAATTGCTTCATTTAGGTTATTAAATTATACCGATTATACCGAGCTGAGAAATACACCGACACCTTGGTATTTCGAATTATTAAGAATTTTTCTTTCTAGGAAATATTGATTAGTTCACTTGTTCGGGCATATCGATGCTAGAAATCTGGGCGGAACGTAGTTAGTTTGTTTAGTCTTGCTCCTTTCTTCCTCGTCGTTTTCGTATTCCTCGTTTTACTCAATCTCGAGGCTCGACGAATGTTCATATTTTTAGCCACAACGGAAACTAAGTTGGACATTGTTTAAATATAGTTTTGGACAAGAAAATAGAGAAAGTAGAGATTTTTTCATAATTTCAGGCGCTTAGGCTCGTGCATTTATCATTCAAGAATAACTGAGTGAGATTAATTGCGAGGAAAAACATAATTATATTGTAAGATAATTCGTACTAGCGATTGTATTGAAGTACGTGCGAAATACAAAATCGAAATCAAAAGGGATGGTAAAAATGAAGAAACACGTTCGAAACGGTAAAGTTTCAATGTATTGAAAAATTAAAGGCGAGTAGCTTTCGTTTGATCCAACAGTACGCTATAGAAAAAGATATACCATTATTCGTAACAAATTCTTGGGAAACTGGAAACGTTCAGCTACAGCTCAGAATCGCATTACGTTCAATAGCAGAGCGGAAAGAACGGAAGCAAGAACATTTATAATCGGTTTCCGGTTAGCTAATGAGATCAAACGTTACGGTAGACCAGCCATTAATCACCTAAAGAAGAAACATCGATCACAGTCTACTTCCTCAATTACCATTGGACCAAATGAATTTCACCAATCCTGGCGTATTAATTATTTTGTACTTTCGTCGGCTTAATTTCCTCGTTGATCGATTGTTAAATAATTTTTCAAAAAGCTAGCGTGACGTTAATGACGTTGAAAGTTCACGTAATATTTTCCATACTGCGCTTATTTTATGCAACATATTGCAATTTTTTTATATCATACATTAACCGCGATTTTATAGTATTATACGAAGTTATTCATATCTCTTTATCAGTTTATCATATTACACACGGTGTAATTCGTTTCATTAAATCGATTGGAAGATGTTCAAACGAAAGTAAAAGAAAAGATTCCGTTTTAAGTGGCAATTTATTTAATTTAAAGTCGATTTCGTATGAAATTGATTTGATTAAAAAAATTTCACGAAAATCTGAAGAAACGTTCCAAAGGGAATTCAATGGGAAAAAAAACGGAATCAGATCGGCGAGCGTGCAAAAGATAAATTTAGAGGAGCTGACCACGAGATATCGAGGGTCTCGAAAGCAACCTGGCCGACTTTCGGTATCAGCCTCGAATCGCTTGGTCGCCGTGTCAGTGATTAATTAACCCATTATCATCGGACTGATTACGCGGCGAGTCGGTTCGTGCTTCGTCAACCTCGACGACGAAAGTCAACAATGCGGCCGCTTAAAGGGTCGCGTTCACAAAAGCTCTTGTCAACCTGCCACCGACGCGGTTCGACGATAGTTTTTACTGGGACCGCTTGTAAAAGGGTGAAAAATTACGGCTGTTTCCGGGCGTACCCAACCCACGACGCACGTTTGACCAAGATATCCACGAGACGTCGTTGTCGTGGAGGCCAGGAGAACGGCTGGTGGAATGTTTGACAGGCCACGAAGAGGAATGAAAGGGACGAAAAGACTGGAAGGGGAAGGCTGGCGGATACGTTTCTTCGCCGACGAACCGATAAATACGTACTTTCGCGTGATAAGCTAACAGGCGGACGTTCGGACGTGAATGCACGTTGCACGTGGCTTTCTTACAGGCCAAGTGAAATTTTTACGGTGCTTGAAAGGTAACAAGATTACGTTAAACAGCTACTTACGTTTGTAAATCGAAAAATGTACTTCGCATTCTATTTGCTGATTTTCGCGAATCATTTAAATGCAAGCGTAATTTGAGTAAAAAAGTTTTATAAAAATTCAGGGACAAATGAAAGACTAATAGGTACGCCGTATATTTATAATTTATAAAGACTTTCTGTAACCATCAGAGATCCAAAATAACAGCTATCTTAAACATTCTAAGGGCGTTGGGTAAAGGTTAATTTTTAATCAGATGAAAGCCGATTATCGATCAAGCTGAAAGAAGTTTCTCAGAAAATGAAACAATTAAGAAATATTAAATTTTAATTATTCCGATTACGAGCGATTGTTATAAACGATTAGAATCTTTCTTGGCTATCGGTAGCCATAAAATTTAATTTTCGTTATTAGTAAGCAATATAAATGACAGGAATTTTGTTTGGTTACCAATAACCATTATCGATGGCTGGAATTTTATTTTGTTCATCGATAACCATTATCGATAGCTAAAAAGCTTTCTGGGTTGCCACTAACTAATATCAGTGACTAAAGTTTGATCTAGCTACATACGACTGTTTGTAATTGTTATTAACATTACCGATAATTAGTATCCATTGAGAACACCAGAAATCTCAATTACAAAACTTATACATTTTACTAAGCAAACGGCATGAAAATATAAAGAATGGAATTTAGTATAATATTTTCATTAAATTTTCATTGTGTTAAATGTTTTATTTTATATATTCCCATATCTCTTCTTTTACTTAATAAAATATACAAGTTTTATGATTAAGCTTTCTTTATGTCCTCAATGAATAAGAACTAATCATCAGTAACATTAATAACAATCGAAGATAACCAAGTGAAACCGGAAAAGATTTCCGCCATTGATAATGACTATCGGTAATCAAAAAATGTCATCATTTATACAATGGTTATTCATCGGCAAAAATTTTTAATCGAACATATTAACATTCATACCATCACTTTTAACATCTATGTTATAACGGTTATGATGTCTGTCAAAAACTAACGCAAAGCCATAAACTTCTCTATGAAGAGCTTTTTCCCTTTGCGTTCAGTAAAAAAGAAAAAAGATCATAACAATAAGTTTCACCAAATAATAACAGTACATCAATATTTTATAAACGATCTATATGAAACAATCACAAAATTTTCAAATGCTCAAAAACTAGTTACAAGTGTAGCCTTAATAATGCATTTTGACTTAAAATGGATATCTCGATTGTGGTTTCGAAGATATAACGCTACAAAGTATAGTAAACGTATCTAAGTCTATAGAACTATGAATGGCGGCTAACAGCGATCTGACCTACATTTTTTCCAGGAAACGCGTGTGCTTGATTGTAACAATAGTAAAACGTCGTAGACGCTGTCTATCACTGCCAGCGCGATATTAACCAGGTTGTGATTGGTCAGTGATATGGTACGAGTGAGAGGTCCGATCGTAGGAGAGAGACAGCGATAGAGGATTATTGAAAAATTCGGTTCTACTCGAACGACGATATCTTAGCAACGGAGAGTCGGATCGAAATGAAACAAAAACCGTTTTGAAGGGGAAGGTTTACTCTTTCCGATGACATCGACTGGATTTGCAGATTTTCATTAGCTTTGTAACAGCAATTGTTTCAATTTTTACCAGTTTCAGTAGACACGTATATAAGATTTATTGAAATAAGCGTGTACATTTCTTGAAGCACGTGTGATGTTTTGAATCAATGCGTAATTACAATGTACAACTACGTGCATTTCGTAAATACTATTGGACAACGAGTGTTAAATTAAATACTTCGACGTATAGATGAAATTTCAGAAACAGCATAAGTGCTACACGCGCAATTGCGACCCTCCAAAAAAAAAAAAGAAAAAAGAATAATAGAAATAAAACGAAAAGTAAACGTATGAAAAAGATAAATCGGAAGTGCCAATGTAAAAAATGTAACGAACGTTGATCACAATAAAACCGAATATCACTTAACATTCGGAGCAGATAAAAAGATTGGTATTCAGGGAGAAGCGATGGAAAAAAGCTAAACTAAAACGAGGACGGAACGAGAGTGTTTGTCGCCGCAGGTTTTTATCGCAGCCGATTATCGGGATCACCTTTATGAAATCAGCGAACGAGTTGGGCGATGGTGCGAGGCTGCCCGGCCCGTAAACACCGTTCGATTAACGCCAATTCGCCAATTATTGCGCACACTGGCGCCGATTATCGGTCGAACGAACGCGTTTCAACATCGACTTCCGGTTTCACGGTGCGAGCAGATTTTTCGGGAATTGAGCCGTTCCGTGAGCGTCCTGTCGATATTTCGCGTGAATTACGGAAAGCCGTTCGCGAAACGACCGGATCGCGAAATGTTGCCGCAGAGATCGACGAAATTGCGAACGCGAGTGCGACGAATGCGAATCGGCAGATTGCGCGTCACCCGTTCCCCGTTCTCCAACCGACGAAGACTTTTCGAATGATTTTAATTTTACCGGATTATATTTGTCGAGCAGCGGTTCATTTTTTTTTCTCTTTCTGCCGATTTTACAGCGAAAATGTGATTAGTCGCTACACGAACGCGTCAGATTAGAGGAAATTCATAATTTTCGTTCTTACGTGTACGCGTGATCGTCCATCTTTTCCAGTTTGTACGATGGAATTGGTTTTTGGGAAATAGTGGTAAAGTTAGTGGCATACGTAACGTAAGTTGCGATGAAAGCTAACATCGTGGATTGTTTGGCTTCTTTACGCGCTTTTTCATACTTTTCAAATAGTTTATACGATATTTATTAGGTTGTCCGAAAAGTTTCTTTCGTTTCACAAGGTGATAATAGATGAACAACGATTTCTGTTTTATATTATTTTATTGAATTAGGTACGATCCATTTCGTTCTATTTCTATTATCACGTTCGTGCATAATTCAATAAACTAACATGAAACAAAAAACATTGTGCGTGTATTATTTCCTTTAAAACGAAAGAAACTTTTCGGACAACCTAATAAATGTAGAAGGAGTGAAATCCAATTGAAATTGACTCGCGTTTGGTTACTTTTAATTCCGTGATTAACGGACGATTCCTGAAACGACGCGATTAACTGTGTAATTTCTGTTACAATCTAGTTTCTCGACCAATGTTAAGAAATATAGTTACAGCGCAAAGAATTAATGACCTAATCGTAATAAATTTCGTTTAGTTGATATATATGGAAATGTTAATAATTAAAACGATTTCAGAATGTGGAATCTAAAATCGAAATACCAAATCGAATGATAATCACGATAACTTTTTGACTAGATGACTAACAGTACGAGATTGACAGACTCGTTCAAATAGCGCTCGCACACGAGAGAGAGAGAGGAATGATTAACGATCAATGATGCTTGCAAATGACGGTGCTTACGGCTGGAGATGCCATTTAATGTTCCCAATGACCACTCAGTAAGGCAATTTAGGCCTACGTAGGATTATTAACACCACGGCAACGCAAGATTCGTCATCTGGTCAAATGTTGAGTGAATCGTATTTTCCACGAAGGGGGAATAAAGTGTCGATGATAACGTAGTTACGTGAAAATGTTATAAATCGAAGAATACGTTGTAACGTTTACTTTGGGTGTCAAAATAAATATTTCTAAATTATCGATCTAAACTTAATCAATTTGTAAGAAAATACTTATGTTATAAGCAAATGATATTTAATGAGAAACTAAATTTTAAATAACTGAAAAGCTATTTCTTTCATATTTGATATTTTACTTCATAGCTGAGGTAATGCACGAAGATCGGATAAAGTAAAATCAGAGTTCAACTATTTTTTCTTATTGAAGCAATTAATATCTGGGAATCATGTGGAAATCATCGATCAAGTACAATTTATAATAATGCTATTGATCTTTTAAATATAATAAATTGACGAATAAGGTCAAAATATTAGTTCGAATATGTAAAGATTTGTTTAACTGCACTCGCTCTCTGTGATGGAATGGACTCGAATTGTAAATGTGAATTCTGCAAATGAACTCGATTCTTATATCTCAGCAGTCGATTCACATTTGTCTGATCGCTGCTGCATTTATATAAACCAAATTTAATTACTTTTCATAATCAGTAATTAACTACGTCAACAAATAATTAATTAATGAATGAATTAATAGCGAATTAATTAATAGCAATAATTAAACCAGTAATTAATTCCATACAAATTGCTAAACCGATGTTGTTATCCCAACACTAGGAAATGAAGAAATTTCTTAAACCTTATAATTTATCCAAACATTTACAAACACTGTATTCTACTAATTAACGGCGAACAAAACGAGTTAATTGAACTATCGTCAATTGAATAATTTAATCGAATTGAAGGCAAACCAAGCACAAAACGATCCCTTAAAAGGCTGAAGTTGAAACTACATTATCGTGCTTAAACAATTTCAATAAGGGGCAATAAAATTATTTCTACACTGAGAATTTTTATACGCGCGAGGCTTTCCGTGTACACGTACATCTACATATACGCACGCGTATACTTTCAAATCAATTTTTGAATAAATCTATTTCCACTGATTTCCTTTATCGACTAAACGAAGTGTCATATCAGAGACGAAAGTCGAAAGTTCTATGGAGAAATACAGTTTTGCCGAGTATAACCTAATAGTACAAAGAGTGTAATATCCTCTCATTTATGATATTTTCTCTTACTGAACTTAAAGTACACGATATTTTCTCAGTTTTTCGCTTTATACAAACAAATAGTGTCCACAGAGTACAAGTTTCATTATCCTGTGCAAAGAACGAGATTGAATTTCAAGATGTGAAATCCTGGCAGACTCGAACGCCGTATCCTGTTAGAGAAAAAAAAAAAAAAAAAGGAAAGAAGAAAAAAGAACGATTTAACCAAACCACGATCGCCTCGGTGAGCCAGAAAATCAATCAAACCAGAGCCACAAGCTTCGGCCGGCCGAACAAGTTTATTAAACAACGAAATATGGAAATCATACGTCATTCGTGCAGCGCGATGATAATTATCAAGGATCATAAATCACGGGTAAACGACGTGAAACAGAATTTAAAAAAGTGAATCGAGAGGCGCGTTCGCGAGTTAAGATTAAGAGAGCCTTCGTCCCGAAAGACAGAGCGAAGCTGTGAGCAAAGCGGAGCGAAGCAGAGCCGAGTAGATGAGAGAGAAACGGAGATCGATATTTCGAAGCGAATCCAGTTTCCTGCGCTCGAATCACGGCATCGTTAAACTGTCGGAAGAGGTTCTTGAAATGCGATAAATCACGGTTCATAGAAATCAGAGCCTTAGGAAACTCGCGTCCGCCCGCTGTCGCTATTCCATGATATCTGTCACCATTCGCGGAAACGTTTTAGGCTGCGGAAATTACCGGAAATCCCTCTCTTTTGATTTGGTCATGCCGCGCGCGCTCGATCAACCCGCGCCATCTACAAACTCTCCCTCGAATAATACGTCTGACGGATATGGCGTTAAAAAATATCTTTCCCCGGAGCAAGCGTAAACCGAGCTTCGAGATACCACTACGTTTCGAGGGAGAAACAAAGATTTTTCTGGTTTCACTGCTATCCAGAACGTTGCCGATCAATGTCGAAGTTCTGTGAATTTTAGAATTTTATGGAACGGACAGTATGTACCAGTAGAATTTGTATTAATAGTAGTTGTGATTTTTGTTACTACAGTGGCGGGCAAAACAAAGTTTAAATACAAGGGGGAAATTTTTAGAGACAAATCCGGGAAAGCTACTTTAGCCACTGGCTTTGTAAGTTCCTCGATAGAACGTCTTCGATTGCATCCATAACAATTGCTTGTTCCTTAGTCGGGAATAACACGCTCCGCGTAAGAGTCTTCGTTGAATTTGTTGATTCGTTCAACTGAAAACTTCGTGTGTTTTGCGCTATCCACGAATGAAGCCAGCTGTTCACCAGGAAACATCGTCACTGTCTTTAATTATAATTAATTTGAAAATATATTCAAACAACTATATCGCGACAAACACTTGCGCAGCAAACCACACAAACTGTAACGGAACGATGCTCAGTTTACACGTCCGACTCGCTCGACGGCCTGACGGGACTCCTAGCCAGTATTATATTATAGGTATTTTATATATATTTGTATTCAACGGATATTTTAGCTGCAGCTGAATTATTAGCCGATATGAAACGTGACAACACAAAATTTAACTCTATCCTATTTGTACGAGTTATCCCGGATACGCTAGTAGCTAGGAAGATACGTGATCAAACGATTGGAAGCTGAGCTGGTTATACGTAAATTTCTCTTTATTTAAATACCGATAAATGTCATCTAGTGAAAAAAAAAGCGTTCTAAAAAAATTGAACTTTAAAAGATGAAAAATCATGCAAAACAAATACAAAGAAACGCGAGTCGAAAAACAAACTGCGAAATAGCAAACTCATTTTTCATTAAAAAGCTCCTCCCTAAAAATACGTTGAAATTATTTCAGAAATACCATCATCGTGGAATTAAAAAATTGGAAACCTTCGAAGATATAGCATTGAAACGCACCATTATTTAAATTGTCCAGATCTTTAACAGACGATTGATAATCATTTCTTCTATAATTTATGTAATCCAAATCTCTTTAAAAAAAAAAAAAATCATCGAAGACTGTTTAAACGTAACGTAAATGAAAAACTAACGTCGATTCACGAACGAATGAAAAATTCTTTAAATGTAGCGTAAATGGAAAACTAACGTCGATTCGCGAACGAATCAGGGATTACGCTAAAACGAAGCTGAAAGGACTGGGTGCCATACGGCCCGGGGAAAAACCGTTGTCAAAACGATGGCTCTTTGTCAAAGTCGTGGCGCGATAGGATTGCAGGAGGAAAGCGAACGATTCCCAAAACGGTGGCTGAAAAATACCTAACGATCCATAGAGGGTCCACGAGCGGCCATATCGTTGCCACGACCGCAGGAAATCCCACGCGGTGCCATACGGTCGCATCCACCTCGCATTTCCGTTTTGCATTTCAAATTCCCGCCGGGTTACGCTTACGCGATCGTAAGCGTGTAACTCGGAGACGATTGCGTTCATCGATCTCGGACAGTTTCCATTTGATATCATCCCAAATACTACGCGTACAAGCGTCTCGCGTCCTCCTTTTACTATTTTCTGCAGGCTGAAAGGCCGACTTAAATATATGACACTGCAAGATATCGTGAAAAATTTTCTTCCGGAAAATCAACTATCCTAACTTGAATTCTGGTTGGTTTCGATTCTACCGTATCGTCGATGAGATCCGACTGTAGTCGTTTAATCGATTAGCTCAAGTTGCGTTTGATTTTGGATTTGCGTGGCTAGAGAAACTGAATAATTGTCATCGATGGTAAAACAAAAAGTTTTATAGACAACGGGTGCGATAAGAATACTGTCAGTGAACATAATGAAGATCAAAGAGGAGTATACGCTTTTTGTATTTCGTTAAATTAATAATAATTATGTTACTGAAAATGATACATTTCTGAACTGCTAAATTGACCAAATCAAAAAAGGGTATGAAAAATCTCGTGTTAAGGACGTAAGACAAATGTGAAGGTAGCCTTAGGTAATATAGGACTGAAACGCAACGTGCAGTATTTTAAAGACGCTTTCCTATCAAGAACAGGGAATGTGGCTTATCGTTAGATCGCGGATTTTCATGCACTTATAGGAAGTTTGAAGATGCGAGTAAGTACAAGATCCACCCAATGTACAAAAATATATGAAATATCCAAAATAAAATACTCGTTGTAATATTCGGTAGATGTAAGAAATTCTATACGTACAATATCGATTTACAGAAAAATTCTCAGTCTTCTCATCCATGTGTTCCACCTGTAATCTTCAAGTACAAGCTTACGTCAATTCGACGAATTACCTTACGAAGACAAAAGAAAAATCAGCATCACTAATAGGACCGTTAACCGCAGTCCATCAGAACTAACCGCCAGAAGCATCCTCGGGCGAGAACCAACGATTCCCTAAATCTACAGATGTTGAACGACGTCTCGTCAAAGATCGGACAAGCATCGTTCCGAGGGCCGTTTCCACGCGATTAGGCAAAGCAACACTGGTTCCATCCGACGATACTCCAGCGGGGGAAAGGGCGCTAGATGGTGGACGATAAGCGAGACAACGGAAGTGGGAGGGACGAGGGTCAAAGAAGAGGACGCGAGAGGGTTGAGTGGGGCCAAAAGGCGGTTTGCGGTGGGATGCGGGAAGCGGCAATGAATTAATCGCCGTGAACAGTGCAAGCTCGGTCCAACCCCAACCAAAATCCCGTGCTGGCCCTGTGCACCCTTTCCCCCATTGCATCGTCCCGTAAAGCCTCCCTAAAATCCCTAATGCCGGCGACCGCAGCCACCGCCCTCCAACTCGCTCGTTTCGCTTCTACCATCAACGATCGTCCGCTATCTATGACGCCGTATTAACCGAGAAGAAACGCTGTCGTCCATCGTTGCTCGAATTTTTAATTTCACAGTGGACTGTTGCGGTCTGGCCAGCGTTTCTGCCTATTTGATTCATCGTCGAACGAAGATGCTTTAAGATCGTTGTTCGGTGGTGTGGCTGATTTCCAGGAGAGGAATCCAGCAGTCACTAAGTGGAAATTGAGGTTCTATAGCTGTCGCTGCGTTTCGCTTTAACCCCGACGTGATCTTTGAATTTTTCTATTTCGATCTTGCTCCCGTTTCATCGAATAGAAAGTAATCGCAATGTTCTGAGAGAATGTTTAGTATAACGTTGAAACGTATATAGGAATGTTTTCATATTTTTTGAAATCCGAGATATCTTTCGACCTATGAAAAAATACAGCAGCGCTAATGATCGCTTTTGCGTTCACCGAATCCAGGAACGTGTATCGCTGCTTGTAAGTAGACTGCCGACGTTTCTGCAATTTTATGTTTCTACGACGTAATGCCATTAAACAGATGGAACTTATACGTTCGTTTCATCCGCTGAATGTCATAATCGATGATAACTTTGGATGTTTTAAAGAGGTATACGAAAGGAGAATGGATGTTCGCAAAGTGGAACAAAACGTAGACAACTTACTACTTCGCACGTAATAAAAAGGACAGCAATATCAATGTTGCATAATTCAGTCGGTGACTTTATCTGACAAATGCGACGGGTCTTTAGCGTAAATCGTTTAAAATGCATCAGGTAAAAGGGACTGAGAAAGTTTTTCGCATGAAATAACGAGGATATAAGAGATTTTCATTGGCTTGAAGCATCGATCCATCAATCAAGCTTATTGAAGCCGAGAGTTGAATAGTAATTCAGGATTTCGTGTGACAAGCGACGTAAGTCCGTCACTAAGTCCGCTATTAAGTCTATCGGGATACTAAGGTGTAGATGAATGTTATCGAACACCTTAAATGCATTTTTACTGCGCGCGACTCTTGTACCATAACAGAGAATCAACTCAAAAAAAACATCTTTCCTTTTCTTTTTTCTTTCAGAAGATAAAGGTACAGCACGCTGTTCAAAAATGTTTCTGAAATTAAAACTTTAGTAGCTTTTGCGATGTATTAATTAAAAAATTTGTTATTGCACAAAACTAAAAAATTAAAAATAAGCTTATTGTTAATTCAAAATTATTCGCCAGCTTGAAAATAGGTTGCTGTTAATGTCCCTTGATTAAAAATGTATGAAACACATTTTACTTTAAAAATCTCAACATTTTCTCTTTAAAAAGAATAAAAGCGGTATTATTTACTACATAGAATAGCCATTCTATTTATGAAAAATACGTCCCTCTTTTAAAGAGAAAAGGTAATATTTGTTCTTTAAAAATTGAAATATATTTTCTTTAGAAGGAACAAAAGCAACTATTGTAACGTACAAAAAAACAGCAGTTTTACTACCGTACAACATATCCTTTGGAAAATTGTTTTAATAATACCCAATTATGAAACTTTTAGCCGGGAAAATAATTATATAAAATTTCAAGTGATTTTATGTCTTTTCGCGGCGGCAACAGGCACCCGTGAAACGTTTGCAAACAGCCATAGTGTTTCACCATCGACTATTTCACGGTAATTTTCTCATTACTTTGTGAAAGGGTAATGAACGAATGCCTCATGATTTTATACAGAAACCATTGACATTACTACCCAATGTGATATTATAGGAACTTTTTCTCGCGCTAATTTAATTTGCTGACGAGTCTGTCTAACTCGAATCTAAAATTTACTAATCGAATCTAAAATTATTAACGTTACTATCTCCTAAAATTTATTTGAAGTAGATCAAATTTAAAATTACCCAAAGTTCGAAGTGAGAAGCAATGTGAAATTGCAACGTTAATTGTAATTTGATTATACCCGACATTGCATTCACAAAGTAATTTAATATATCCATCTTCTAAGAATTTCTTCTCTAATACGTACCACCTCTCTCCATAGTCGAACGTTATACACGATGCATATTATATGTCAAGTAAATACGTACCAACACCGAAGAGCAACCAATGAGAAGCGAAATTTTGGGGACATACCTGCAACAGAATAAAAAAAAAAGAAGCTACGTTAGAATCGTGTGCTGCGTCTTGGTCTTATCGATAAGACTAAATCCTTTAGTCTATTTCCAACGAAATCCCCGCGTAGTGGCGATTCTACAAGGAAAGCCTTGTCTTTAATCCAATCTGCAATCGTATTTCAGATGCAGCCGGATGCTTTCGTTCGTCCTATCGCGGAAACAGCAATCGACATCAGGACTCTCTCGGTATTTCCATCGTTGCAAAGCCGGGCAATCTGGCCGAAACAAGCTCGCTGTTCCCAATGCGGCCCCGTTTCACCTCAAAATAATGTAAAGCTCAATTTAAGCCCGAGCCATTGCCAAACTTCCAACCTTAAGCGACGAGGATCGAACCAATGTTTTTCGGATCACGACTTCCTCGACTTTAGCCTCTCTCTATACCCGTCGTCTAATTTTCTTTTCTTCGCATCTGCTCGACTTCTTTCTTTTCTTCCGAACTTTCACGGAAAGGAACCTTAAGTGCATTTTTTTGTCGCGACTCGCGCGTGATGAGATAGAAGGTAATCAGGTTTTATGACACTGTCACGTTAATGTCAACGTATTGGAACGATACTTGATTATTCATTGAACATACTTATTTTGAAATTTTCAGCAAGGAATCTGTATGAATTGCTTTTCAAATATAAATAAATAGATATCGACGTTTAACACCGCGTAATCATGAAATTACAAACACTACGCAATTATTAGCGACGAGATTAAGTTTCGTATTTAGGAATGTATTTAGGTATAATGTATAATGATTAATTGTAGTCATTTTTATACGATAACATTGTATGTTTCTCTACATTTGCTTTCTACCAACGAAAAATGAATTTCATGTTACTTGATTCAGCATGTTAACGAAAATCTATTTCTAATATTTAGTTTTTCTTCTTATCAGAGCATCACGGAGAAGGGAAGATTGAAATTACATAAATCCCTAACCACGTGACAATCAATTTTTATTATAAAACTCGTGTTTTAACATTGCATCGAGGATTTGCCTAACATTCTTTCCATAATCGTTAAAGGAATCAAATTACTCATAGCACTGTGCAACCAATTTCTTCCAAACTATGCAATCTTTTCCTCGCATTTCTGATTCGCCTAATGAACTTCTCTACGATATCCGTTATTCTTGACGAATTAACGAAATACTAAAACAACGAAGCTCCGTATTTTTCCGCCGCCGACGTGAATTGTAAAAAAATCCACAACTAAACGAATCGTCAAGAAAGAACGAAACTCGGCGTAATTATTACGAAAGTTTCTGGCCGTCGTTTAATCGACGAGGAAACGTTAAAGAAGCACAGCTCGAAGCTTTCGAGGAGTACGACAGAGGCTGGAGCATGGGAAAAAGATTGAAAATCTTTCTCCTTGAAACGACGCGCGTAGGTAACATGGACTCGACCTATTTCGTGTCCATTCAAGCTACATCGAGCGTCTGTCTCGTTTCTCCTTGCCACGAATGCCCCGTCGCAGGTGAATGCATGCAAGGCTGCACCTCGCTATCTGCTATCTCCTATCAGCTATCTACTCCACTTGCATACTGGATTTAGAATAGTCGGATATGGCAAGGATCGAGGTTAAACACTTATTTCTAGAGCCACTTCCTCGCGCACGTCCTAGATCCATCCGCGATGTTATATTTTCGCCGGTTTCCTAAATCGTACGAGCTCGTGTTCCTTCGCTTCCAACGCTGTTGAAGCACCACGCGAATCACAACCGACGCGTTCAAATATTTTGTATGTACTAGCTAAGAGGTGGGAATTATTCAGCTTTGGATTATCCAGAATGATGGAATCTCGCGCGACGAATTCCCAACACTTGTACTTGCGCTCTTATCGCTCTGACACGTGTGAATATTAGCTCATTTCTAATTAATTTAATCGTACAGGATACATCCAGTAGTACGAATCTTCCGTACGATTTTATCATGTTGTCTAAAGAAAATTTACAAAACACATTTTATCCCTGAAAGATGATCTTCTTTCGATTACCTGCATTTGTCGTCTGATATGTTTCCGTAAATACTGTTAGAAAGGAGATGCAACTCATACTACATATTTTATCGTGTTAAATTTTCTCTTAATAATTTAATTGAATTATCAAAAGACGATGAAAACGTACATTTCGATTTTAACGAAATAACTGGTAAAGTAACACAAATCAAAGAGTAAACAGAAGATCCAAGTTGATGCGATAAACGAAATATCATGAGAGAGAAAAAGTGGCCAACATTTATCCTAATGGACAAAAGGAAAATTAATTCCTTTCTCCCTTTCTTTTATTCCTTCGAATTATCGAACACGTGATGTTCCCAAAAGGTAACGGAAAAAGCATCGAGAAGAAAGCTATTAGGAAAACAATTATAACACCTCTGCCAATCTATCAAACCAAGTAATTGTGGCTTAAGTCCCACTGACCTCTTCACGCGTTCCATCAACGTCCAAACGACGAAATTGCTATTTTCTCATCGACTCGATCAGAAAGCAGAAAAACCTGCTCACGTACGAAAATAGAGAATCAGAAATCCTTTTCGAAACAAACGTCACGCCAATATCGACCTTTCCCTTTGACCCTTTCCGCTTTCCACGTATTTTCAACCACCAAATTCTACCAAATTCTACGTCGATGGTTTATATTAATTGTCGCGTAGTTCGCAAGAAACAAACGTGCAAGTACATTTAACGTATCTTATCAAATCGAAAAATTCCACTATAATTATAGCACAGATCATTTATTTTATTACCTGTACCCTTTAAACGAAACCCTTTGATCAAAAGATAGTTTCCTATCTAAACGAGTAGAAAAAAGAAGTAATTGCTTCTGAAATAAACTTGCACGATTTTTGTACGCCGATACTTGTTCACGACAAAGATTTTATATTAAACTTTATCTTTGGGAAAGAAATACGTGCGAAATTCGTTTGAAGTAAAACGTATAATAAAAAAAAGAAAAAAAAAATAACCTTTGACCCACCCAATGTATGATAAAATAAAGATGAGAATCGTAAAAATAATTTCATCGTTACCCATATAGGATATTTTTCACACAATACGTTACATAATCGTATACACGATACATAGAGCGCAAAGTAAAACTAAACTGTTAGTGAACCACGGGCAAAGCGCACGCAGTTAATATTATTCGAAAAATATTTGTCAATCGCGCCTCGAAGACAACAAGCCGTGTTCACATGGTGAAACATTTAAATAAACCGCACGCAAACTGCAAAAGATGTCGCGTATTCTGGATGTTGCGCGATTTATATGTAAATTAGCTGGTTAGTTCTGCGCGCCATTTCGAGGTAATTTGGACGATCGCGCGCGATCAAATTGCCGGACGTACAGAACTCGTAATTGCACAAATCCAGACTCGTTAACTGTGTACACATGCCAATACACGAGGCATATTCGTTAAAATGTGGCTGCACATGCACCACCCATCATGACCCACCACCACCTGATGAAACTTTTTTAAACAAGTTATTGGTATACGCAGCTGCAACGTCACCGATGCAATTTCCCGCTGTCTAATTACGGATTTTGATAATAATCCAATGTTAATTCTGCTTACCGCGAAAGCACGCCCGATCGAAGTTTTATTGCATTTTCGCTGCTAATTTCGTGCGCTGCGTGTTGCGAGAACGTCCAAATTCGATCGTTACAAGCTATGAAGCTAACGAGTTGAAATTCGTCATTTTTACGTAGCATCATCTTCGTTCTAATACCTCCCCCTCCCCTTTTCTCTTGGATATTTTTATTTAAAATTTAGCGGCAATTTAAAAACGTTATTAAAATCCAAGGATAAACTTTGACACGTAATGAATTTTTATAGCACCATTTATCAACGAAACTCTCGTTTAATTCATTATGCGTTTGTTGCAATAATAACATGTGGTTATAAAAATATTCGCTAGAATTACCGTTAAACTGTTAATTCATTCTTGACACGAAAACGACGAAACGAGCTGATTATCATAACCCAATTTATCGTTATCAGATTCACTGTAGAAAAATAAATATTATTAGTATCCAGCTTCCAATTAACAACACGAATTCCTACCAACGTGGGCGTATCTAATTTTCCTCGCGATGGACGTTTATCAAACGCGATGTAAAGTATAATGCGGCCATTAAGCTACGAATTCTTCTGCATTTATGCAAAAATTTAAAGATGCCAACATACGAACGTGTATAAAATATGCAAAATAGAGAACTTTTGATACTTGTAGTCTACAAGCCAACCAAACACGATTCTAAATTCGTTGCACGAAAATACCATAAAAATATCCCATAAGAATTCGCAATCTAGTTATCATATTGTATGGCGTAATTTTCTTCGCGAGATAGCAGAAAGGGAAACAAAAGTGCCGGAATTCTTAGGATCTTTTGGAAAAAGCTCGCGACAAATAGCATTTTCGTTTCGAAAGTAGTCAACAAGCTGTATTGTTCGCCGTTTGCAAACGAGGCCATACGTAAACCAGACGAAGAGCAAGCTGAGAACAGAAGCGAAGCGAGAAGGAAGAAAGGGAGGGAGGAAGAGGAAAAGTAAGTTTCGAGGAAGCAGCGTGCGGAACTGCCGGCTGTACTGTCGTCTCCTAAGTTCCCCTGTTGTCCTTTGCCCCTTTCCGTCCCTTACAGGGTTTCTGCCGCTGCAAGTCTCGGCAAGTTTCGCGAAATGGAAGTTCGGTAAGCCAGCCGCCTTCGTGACGATACCCACGACAGTTCGTGAGAGATTCTGACGTTCGAAGCACGTGGATAAACATCGCGCAATTCCGCAAAAACTCGCGGATCGGTAACGACATACCGACTAAACGATTCTCCACGTCACGTCAGATCTGCCAACAAAATCGACACATATCGATGGGAACTAGATAACGGTACACGTTAGATACAAAGAACTTGCGAACGTAGTTGAATGACGTCGTCGCGCGATTACAGAATCTTTTCAAGCCATTTGCGAGGCTAATTTTATAATTGAAGCGTGTTCCATTTACCATTTCGAAACTGAAGAGAACTAAAGTCGTATCATTTTCTTTGCAACATCTCTGTTTTCCTTCGCTCAATCTGCAATGTTTGATCGTTATCGCGTAACAGTTTATACGACGTAACTTCAGCTATTGGTAGACGATAGAAAACACGGGAAACTATAAAAAATGTTACGCGGAGAAAACCTGAGCGAGATATATGTACCTACGTGGCACACACATATATATCATATGCATACGCCAATTAAATTCTGGAATTTTTACACAGCGTTTAATCGAAGTAAATTTCGATCGAAGTAGATATTCTGAAACGCGGCTATTTTTATAGGTAGTAACTTTCCATTCCATAGTATCAATTCGGAAATCTTCACAGCCTTCTAAAACGACTTTGGTAGAAAAGTACAGGCGTGTATCGATAGTCGAGGCAGCGGTTTCGAATATTTGCATACTTCAATAAATTCATAATTTCGTTACACGTCGTTGCATTCTTTCATCCTCTTCAGTAAAATCACGCGTGAAATACGGTACAACAGAATTTATTTCTGAGTTTTAAGTAAATTCACGCGAGATATATTACTAATACAAACGAACAAATGGCAACATGAGCACAGTGCAATAGAAACCAAGCGTACCGTGCGCCAGTTGGATTTGCCAGGTCGATTCGGCGGTACATTTCGACATAGAATGCGAGCAACGCGATCACTCAAACGGTTAATTCACCTTTTCACGTTACACAAGGCAGCTCGCGTGTTTGCAACGAAATCCATCTAGCCGTAACACCTCGACAAGCCTCGAAGGAACACAGAGACCATACACCGGTGAAGACGAAACGGCCAAAATTTCTCTACTTTTCCGCGACTCTCGTCGCCGTAGCGAACAATAAACCCATCAAGCGAAGCTGAAGCAGTTTCCACGAGAGACGCGCGCGCTACTTCGCACAAAAGGAGAGCCGTGACCGCGCGGAAACAGAATCCTCTCCGCGTGTTCAACTTTACACCAGTCGTACTACCGTTTTCTGCTTGCGGTTTCGTCGAGTTTCTCGCGTCAACGACCACGCGACTCGCATTCGAAATACCAAGAAGAAACTAGCCAACATTCAGCGAATGTACGAAGAGAAACGGGGAAAAAAGAAGAAGAGAAGGACGCGAAGGATAAGACAGAGAACGCGACAGGAAGTCGAGCATCCAAGAAAGCATTCCATGTACTTTTTCATGGGAAGTACGCTAACTCTCAAAAATACACCAACGCTTGTTTATTTTCGACAAGATGTGTTTCAGCCCTTTAAACGCGGCTGTCGTTAATCAACGATGTTGAAATTTTAATCGAGTTTGAAGCGTGGAAGTCGTTTATTGTTAGGTCCGTTTGAAGATTATACGCGAACAAAATCTTTAAATATGACGGTGTATATTTGCATCGGAGAGAGTTACAAAACGAGTATCATACAAGAGCTTTCGAATACGAATTGGTTACAGATTTTACCAATATGAACGTTACAGCGGCAAGTAAAATTTCCATATGTTTCGTATAACACGAAGAATATGAACGTAAAAATGTTCAACGGTAAGCGTAAATACGTTGGCGAACCGCTGCAAATAATAATTACTCGCGAATAACGCACAATACCGGTGAATGTTTGCGCGATGGAGTTTCCCCGGCAAATACTAATAAATAGTATTAATTTATAACGCATAACAGTCACCTCTTCGTACGTAGGCCCCGATAAATCGTATCAATTTCCAAATATCATTATTTGGAAAGCGATACGTACATTAACATTGCCAAATATGTAGCAGAGATTTGGAAAACGGTACCAAGCTAAGAGCTACGCGACCTGCAGTCCAGTTATACAATTTGTTTCGTCGATTAAACGTTTCTACGCCTAGAACCTGAAATATACGATTTTATACGACTTACCTATACTAATTCATGACTAATTTCTACGTCTCGGTAAAATTCCCGTGGTCGTTACTGTTGAAGGTCACCGCTTTTAAGAAAACTCTACATCTGGTCTTTTTAGCTTTCTAAAGCATTGAAGCCATCGACAGCGCACAGACAAAAGACCGCGACGAAGGCAGACCATAAACATTCGACAGGCGACGTTGGCTTCAGGGTTTTTCAGTTATAGAGTAACACTGCTAGCGTGCGGATCTGGACCAGCTCATATTGTTATTTCAATCTTTTTTGTACTTTTCACTTCCGTATTTCAAATATATTTTTCTACCTTATAATTTATCCACGCGTCTCTCTCATTATACATCTAACATTATACATCTATACTTCAACAGTTACGAATCAACCAAAGCGGCCGTTGATACTTGTGAACGATATTGTACGCTGGATACGTTCGTGTCATACTCGTGGCACGGAGTTGAACAACTTTCGTGTGAGATGGCAGCGCGGAAGTGAGAAGGCGGCTAGAAGAAACGAGAAAGAAACAGAGCCGAGGGAAAAGAAGTCGGCGTGGGGAAAAATGAGGCAAGAAGCTCTTCCGGGAAGTAGTTCCGTGAAAACAGAAAACTGGCGCGCGTAGACGTCGCCGAGCTTAGCGAGACGCCGCGATGTTTTGCCAGGATTCGGCCAGAGAAACGTGCACGCGAGCGCGAAGCGAGAAAACCGCGCGACGACGACAAGTTTCTGCAAAGAGGAAGCGAGCCACAAGCCATTGTGCGCTTGGCCGCGGGTCCGCCATGCGTACGAATTCGCGAAGAAAGCATTCTCTGTTTGGAACTGATTGTTGGTCGCGGACAATTCTTCGCGACCAGACCCGTTTACGCGGCAAAGAAAAACTTGATGGGGACGAATGGAAGCGACATGACTTCCGACGAAATCGACAAATTCCACGTAACTCCTGTTCCGCCAATGTCTACTCACTTGGATTCTATGTGTATTTCACTGGATTTTCTGGTTTCCTTTCTTCCGCCTCTTCTTCGTTTGTTTGTTGCTAGGGATTGAGCGAAATGTAACTCTTTCTGCCGTGGTGGAAACGCGAATGCTGACTTTACTTTAGGAGTAACGAACTTTTTGATCGAATCGATGAATCAGTTTTGGAACCTTGAGGAAAGCAGGAGCCGATCGTATTCGAATGACTGCTATGCCCGCGTATTAAAATTCTGCAATATTTTGCAAATGATTTTAAGTTAATGTTCTAGTCTTTTAATATCTTATACGCCTCCTTTAGGTAGCTTGGCATGTCCGCTCTTCCGTAGAAGCTGCAGAATAATATTTCAAATTGTTCAGCCTGCGTAATAATATCAAGAACAAAATAAACGTCGATAAATGTCAAAGAAAACTCGGCGCACGAACGACGATGTGATTCGCACAATACGTCGATATGTCAGACAGAACTGAAATACAACTTCAAAAGGCTACAAAGTTTGGATATAAAATCATCATAAATGACCATTTCCACGTCGATTTTACGATAAACCGTTCTAGAACTGAACGCGCGAAGCAAAACGGGGAATAGAGAGGAGAGACCAGCAAAGAAACCGATTGAATTCCGAAGAAATCAAGAGGCATATTCGCGTAACGAAGGAAGTTCGGCAGGGAAAGAGCTGTTAACAAATTTTTTTCAATTAAAACCTAGGAGAAGGAGCAGAACAAAAAAAGAGGAAAGGCGGAGAGAGAGAGAGAGAGAGAGAGAGGAGGGGGGAGAGAAAAACCGGGAAATCTCCCCGAGGGTTCCGTGAAATTGAGAGGAATCGAAGGTATATTTTCACAGACGATAAACTCGCGGCGAAATTTATTTGCGATTCTCGACGCTGCTCCACGCTCCATTAAATATTCTTGACTCGGGCCCGGCGTGTGCAACTCCGTGTATCTGAGAGATAAGCCCTGGGAATATTATACTTTTCCTCCAGCGAGAAACGCGGGTAACCGAATCAGCAGCAACGATTTTATTGGGGCATAATGCCGCTACACGCTCGCAATAACTGTAAACCACGAATTGGTAACGGCTTATTTATGCTAATCCGATTACTCGCCGCGGAACGGGACGCCGGAACGATATTACGTCGGTCGGCCGACGTAAAACTTTTGTAATTATGTTACCGGTAGACATCTTAATTCTTCGTGGCCCGCGAAAGGCAAAAAAAAAGAGAAAGAGAGAAAAGATAAAAAATCCTCCGGGGACTCTTTGGGTGAAGCATCGCGGCGATGAAATCTTATTTGCCTCGCTTTTGGCCTGGAAAATAGAAGTTCGCCCGGCCACTTTTAACAGGATGTTTTTGAAACTCTTTATGGAACGGTGTTGCCTTTCACCTGAATTTTTCTTCTATTTTGCTTTATACGATGCCACGATGGCCATGGAATTTATTGGCATTTTTTCGTTAAGCTGCGTATGATTTTTATAAAACTATAAATTCTGCAGAGAGAAAGCGAGCGAGCGGCAGAGAAAGAGAGAGAGAGAGAGAGAGAAAGTTATGAAAGAGGAAATTTATATTTGATGTTACTTTTTAACTTGCATTTGGTAAACTTTCATTCGTTAAATTACATATATTACTGTAAGCGTATTTTATGTGATTTATTCGAATCCCGATATTCCGAAATATTTATTAGCAGCTTATCGAATGTATTATTAATTATATCCCTAAATTCAATACCGAATACGCGTCAGAAATTAAATTAAAATACGTAGGTACATCCTATGATCAGACGCAAAATACATTATTCGATTTTAGCTTTATCTAGTAAACAAGCTACAAATACGTTCACTGAATCGTTGTAAATTTCTCAGAGAATATCATTTTTAGAAGCGTAATTTTCATAACTCATGGACATTGTTAAGATAATTATAATTTTATGCAACTATAAAAATTCTACAATTACGATAATCTTTCAAGTACAATATCCATTTAAGCTTTTACATCAACGTGAAACAATCTCGATAAAGTTGGATTTACAAAACGTACTACCAATTTATTAATTAACAAGCGAGTATATACTTCCAACGTAAAAATAAATATCCCTTTGCTGCACGGTTATCCCGCCTGGCTATTCCTATTTAGTATAAACTGTACCTTCCATCCCCCAACTCCGTTGTGAAGTCCACAAAAATGAAAGTAAAAAATAAAAAAGGAAACAGTCTGCCACTCCTATCTTTACTTTCTGCATCACTAACGGCCCATTAAAAAGCAAACACGAGCTGAAATACAATAACGAACGCAAATCGATGCAAAGGAAGAGGCCGCATCTTCGCGCCGATTAATCACTCGGAAATGGACAGAAACGGTCCCGGAGAAGCTTTTAGCCGTGGTTTTGATACGACACTGCAGAAATCCCAGTTCGCCGACGCATTAATATTTTACAGTTAGCCGGCTATCATAGTTTCTCCTAAAGCACGGTTGGGAAATTATTGCACCGCGACAGCAGCGTTATTATCGCCGTTCCCCGTGTCATCCGCCTCAAACATTCGTTCCACTTCAATGAAGACGACCTGTGCGATCAACACCGTCAACTTCGTTTCGTTGAACAAGAAGGGAAACGTTTTTTCAAAATCGTTAGACGTGAAACGTGTCGGTTGGACGAGGACAATACAGCGGCGGTCGCCTGTCATTATAATGTGTATTTACAGAGCCGTGCAAATGTGAGTATATATTGCGATAGCAGTGGCGTTGCAGGGCTGTATTATACCGTGTGTGTGTGTGTGTGTGTGTGTGTGTATGTGGTGTAAGTGTGCGTGCGTGGGTGTATGCAAGTCGAAGAGAGAGGGGAAAGGCGCGAGCGTAGCTACCGTAACACAGAATGGTTTGCTAAAGTGTAAACTATTATAATTATCCAGGAAACCACTGTCATTGCGAACAGCTTGCTACATTGTAGTCCTCGCAAACTTTGCTTGCCGCGATTCGGCTGTGAATATATCGGTTCCAGATGGCGTACAACAATCTGTCCTCTGCTCTTTCCTTGCTCACTGAAAAGAAAAACCTTCTCGTTTCTTTCAACTGTCCTTGACGTTTCGTTACTTGTATATCATTGTTGTTTACGAAAGTATTCGAATATTTTTAGAGATATTTTTAAGAATATGGGAACCGTTCGCAGGTCAAAGCGGGTAACTGAATTTTTTGGAATTTTTGAAATTTCCGTACCAGAACATTTGATCGACGTTTATTTATTATATAATTTCATCAATTTCCTTTACTGTTCGTTTTGTGGAGATAAACGTTTGACAAATAAGCAGCTCGTGTTACGAGACATTTTGAAATTCTATTAGCATCGGAATTAGGATCATAGTGGCATAGTCTGAAGCGAATCGGAAAATGTCTGTACATATGTAGAAGTTACAAGACACTTATTGCAACCGCATACTTCGCAAGGATCATCAAAGTGCTTGATCAACGAATTACTCGTTATTAATTGTAATTTTAATAAGCTACAATATTTTTAATGAAATTATCATAAATACTAAACACACGTTCGAGTTATTATTCTAGCTACTACGTATGGTATGTTTGCAATAAATATCTTGTAGCTTCTATATACATTTTCAGATTGGTTTCGTATTTGATCGAAATATAAAGATTAAAGGACCATTTCTGAGGTAAAATGTATTGACAGAATTTAGCTCGAGCAATAATTAAATGCTATCAACCGCGAATAGAAAATAGACATGTCAGAAATCAAGAGTATAAAGAATTCGTCGTCCAACAAAATGTTTTCAAACATTTTCAAACGCAGATTTACAAAAAAATGTAATCATGTATCATACACACCTTCGATTCAATTTTCTATGTTTAATCGTCTGATTCTTGGTCGTGCTATCTATCCTTTGTGGAATATCCTGTATATTCATCTTTGAATTTGTATAATCGAATTTACTATTTGCTTGCAATCGCATGGAAGCGGTTTGCTAACCAAAATTCGCTTCACAACCGAAAGTCATTATGTTACACGCTCCGTGTTTACGGTAGTGTATAATAGATATTTGAAATGCGTTTGCCTGATGAAATATGTATTGGCTAAATTGAATCTGAATAGTAATTAATAGCACAGAGATGTTGAAACAGAATAACATAACGTGCAACGTATCTATGATTTGACATAAAATTTCCATTAAGTCAGTGTATATAAAATATATATAATATGTCTTCTAAGTGATTAGAAATGTATATAAAATTTCTTAAAAGCTTTAGATTAACGCGTGAATATCATGCCTTAACCAGATTGGACCCTTCGATTTTGTTACTGTTCCGCCATCATTGCCGGATTAAAATCATCCTTCTCCTGTGTCCAAAGGTTAAAATTTGACCGACGTTCAATCGACTCGTTCGAACAGATACAAAAGAAACGAACGTTGAATGAAATGTCGATTAACATTAAATTGCTAAATGTAATGTTAATTGACAATGGGTCGAATTTAATTCGTACGATCTAAAATAGAAAAGTGAGTTATCTAACATACAAAGCATTAACAGCAATTAACAGTATTAAATTAAATATTAATTTTACCTTGAATAAAATAACACACGATTATTCGAATTAAGGTATATAACTAGATTTCTTTTTATTTTCGTTTACTTTGAATTTATGATAAATTTAAAAATGCATAAATTTATAGGGTGCATCCGTTATGCAAAAATATATAAAATATAGGTCCTGTTTCTTATGTTCTGTTCATGAATATGAATATGAATATGAATTTGCTTAAATACCTATGATCTATATACAACATATATACATTTTAAACAGAAGATGAAGGCTACTTTGAATATAAGAAATCTATGGATCAAACAGGTAATCGGGTTCACGGATAATTTGTAAGCAATTAATTTTGATGATCGTTGAATCTGATCCCAACAAATCGAATTTAATTCACTCGTGTCTAAGATTTAAAATGAACTTCGTTCGAAGCCTAGGAAAATTGTAATTTAATTAGTTACGCAGCTTTGATTACCTGAATACCTACGCACGGATCGTACGATCAATAGCGCTATATTGATTCTGTCATAATGATAGGAACGTACATTGAATCCGTCAGATGTATAGAATTAATACGATACATTGATATTACCATGGCAGCGGCTCAACAGCAGGTTCTTCACGGGCTTTAAAATGATTTCAACATAACAGCGATATAATTCGCGATGCATATAGGATCGAGCATAATGTACGTTGATATCACTTTTCAGGCCGATGATTACTGTGTAGCACGAAAGTGATATTACGACGATTAAATCGATTCGTTGGCAATGGTTTGACCATCAAACTTAATGAACTCGTCGTGTGGAACATCATCGACGCGGTATTTCGATACAGCAAAATGCATAGAATTATCTAGCCGTATCTATACTGCGTACGTTACAACTGATGGGAAATAGTTTAGATCGGCGCGATTGAAACTGTGTCCGATCGTGGTCCATATTTTGTTGTATTATTTACAACACGTTTCATTTTACACGAGTCAGTTTGGCAAGTACTACTTTTCTCTTTTTAGTGAGAATATTACGATTTGAAGAGAAAGTCCGGGAAAATAAATTTGTTAAAAAGGTTCTTGGAGAAAAGAATGTTTATCTTTCTTCACGATGACTGTTCCGTGCTATAGAAGAAATAATATCTATAATAATATCAAGAGATAAGACGTAATATGTTTTTAATTAGGACTTGTACTAAAGACGTAATATTTTTTTTTAATTAACATTTGTACTAAACTGCGTTATTCAATATGTCAAATTGTACTGATTCTCCTCCTCCCTCTCTCTCTCTTTCTCCAGTCGTTTCTTTAAAGAGAGAAATCACTTTACTACTTCAAATACTACTTTCGCCAGAAATTACATATCCCTAGTGGGAAACAAGTTTACGTTTTACCACATACGAAATTGTACTACATCTGTGCAACTTCCTGTTGCACAAACAGGTTTCGCGATATTACAATCGCGCCATTTCTACCAACGTCACAAGAATAGAGTTTCTCTACCGAAATGAGCTGAAATTCGTGAGTAAGCACATATCGAATTCGAATCCAGCCCCGGCAAAGCGAAGCTCGTGCTCCTAATTCAGCTGAAGGATTCGATCCGCGGCACATCTTCGACCTGGTTTCGGGTGCGCGCGGGCGCCTACTATCGTGCAGCCTCGTTATCGTCTACCTAATTTCAGAGTTAATTTAAGGCGCGACGATAGAGGGGCTGGCGCACGGCTGCGAGTTACTTGATATTCGCAATAAGGGAATGCCTCCCAACTATTCGTGGACTGTTTCGTATGCGGCCCTGGTTACGAAGGTAACCTAAGTACAGTTGCCTAACTTATATTGAAGATGTTTGGAAGCTTTCGAGTCTGAATTGCAGTGCCGCGCACGATGCGCCCCCGACCTCCACCACCAACATCGTCATCCTCGCTTTCGAACACGTACACGTCTCCTCATCCCCACCCCCTCCCATGAAAGCAGCCACCCACGTGCGAACGCGAGCATCCTCCCTAAGAAATATCCTCCGCACCTAGTTGGTTTCACGCGTGTGTAAAGACGACGCCGGAAGAAAGCCGGAATTTGTAGTCGACGCGCCGAGCTCACCTTCTGATTGCACGCGGAGCTCGCGCGCAGTTTCCCTGCTTGCGCCATTCTTCTACGAGCAAAAATAATTTTCGATCTCCGGCATTCTCCGAAGCAGATTCATCCACGGTAAACATCGTGGAACACAGATAAAAGTTTTATTCTGACTGCATTTGGCCCGTATAAATGCGAGGGCAGTGCGCATGTCTTGGTTCTGTGGGAGAGAGCGAGACGATAGTTTCGTAGAAACGTTTCGGGAATGTCGATTTCCGAGGATCAGTAATTCGTATCGTCGATGCGAGGAAAAGTCAAAATCAGGGATTTCACGAGCTTCCTCTTAATTCCTTGCAGATCCGAGCGTGTGATCGGACCTCAGTTTACGCAAATCCATACTTTCGTCGAAACGATTCGTTTCGTCTACTAAATGTCGCAACGTGCGCTTTACTTTGGATATTTTATATAATTTTTTATATTACGCGAATTCTGCAGATGTTCGCGCCTTTAAACGTTTCACGATCGCATAAACATCCGCGATCTACTTTTCTGTAGACCGTGGAATTTTATGCAGATTCACAGAGAGAAATTATTTCCATAGAAATTATGAGCAGTTTATATATTTCTATTTCAGTTTTACTTTAATGGTTTTATTTAGTACTTGAACTCGCACGTTCAATTCAAATTTCACTCGACTAAAAACAAGAAATAGAAAAGGGAAACTCTACTGATCATAAAAATTAAAAAACTAAATGCTTTCGTTCTGCTGTACTTCGCGAATCTACGCCTTCTTATTCATCAACCTGAGCGGCAAAGCGGCATATTCGCCAACCTGAGCGGCAGAGCGGCATATTTGCCAACCTGAGCGGCGGATTTACGTGCTCCGTTTCGATTTCCATCGGTTGTCGATTAACTCGGGACAGAAGAAAAAAAAGGTTACAAATAACAAGATATAATCCACGTTTTGAATAGAATCCTTTCCAAAAATAAAAGCTCGGGAATTAGTGAAATCCGTTTTCACGCATTTTCTTTTATGTTACTTTTTTCGTTCGAACGCCAAAACACCGTAGTCCTTTTTTCCATTATCACAGAACAAAAAGGTACGAGCTATCAGATATTATTTCGCGTTCTATTTCATTCTATTAGACACTATTTCGTAATTCGAAATACATGGAGAAAAAATCAAAGGGAGAAGAAGTTACGTTAAAATCCTACAAAATTCTTATGTAAAATCATCTGATCACTTCGCTATTATTTTTTACAAAATCGTGCGTCGCATCTATCATTATAAAAATATGTGACTGTGGTAGCACAACCAGCAAAAAATGGTATAAAAAGAGTTATAAAGCGAAAATTTTTGGAAATTCATCGACGATGAAACGAGGCAGCTGGTATATCTACTCGTGACTTAAAATTAACAGGAATTCTCCAACTTGTGACGCACACCTACGCGTACACCTTGCCTCTCGTACGTACGCGGACCCAGAAACTCGTGTACACGTCAAGTTGAAAAAAGTCATCGCCCATGTTGAAACAAGCGTTCTCTCGATCGTTCCGCTCTTTACCGAGCTTTCTATCAACTCGCCGGGGTTTCAGCCATTCCATGCGCATCGATCGAACAGCCGTATTCGCAGCTCTCCGGGCAAATGAAATTTTAAAAAACTCGAATGAATTCCTGGCGCGTGGTATCGATAGGGAATACACTGTGGAACAGTGGCGAGATGGAGAAAAATAAAGCAAGGACCTATCCGAAGGCGTCCGCGCGGAGACTACGAGTCCCCTATTTTCTTTTCAGTTCTGGAAACCATCGAGGAACATCGTTGTTCGTCGCACCTGTCGCGCACCATATTTCCCTGGCACGAATTTTCCACTATGGCGAGGATCAACGGAAGAAGGAAACGCGAGGATTCGTGCGGCGATACACGAGAGAAAAAGGAGGTAGCCTTCGTATTTTATTAGCCGTTGATATATTACCCCGAGCACGTGCTGCCTCTCGATGGCTCCTCGAATATATATCCGTGTTTACGTTTACGTCAACGGGAGACGGATAAAATAGACGGAAGATCGGTGGGTCGGTTTGCTTTTCGCCACGAGTCAGCCCACGCCATCGAGTGTCGCCGATTGATACCGAGCCCCGAAAACTGCTACGAGGGAAAATAAAGGACAAGGGGGAAGAGAAAAGCCTGACCGGCCGATATTTACCCTACAGGTGTGTTTTCCTAGCGAAATGTTATGAAAGCAAATTGCTGGAAAAGTGAACATCGATCAAAATGTCCGTATAAATAAGCAGCGGCTCTCAGTCTCGCGCGGCACCGCATGTTCGTGTACATAAAAAGGGAAACGATAGCAGCTATACGCCGTCTAGCCGCTGGCAAATTAGAAACGATGCCTCGATGCTCTTACGAACGATGTTCGACGAGCGAAATCGTTCCACTAGCCTGCGTTTGGAAAAAGTGAGAAAAGAAAACGCAGGCAATGAACGAGAGGTTGAAACGAATGATTCGGTTTTCTCGGTACGAAACGTTATGATTCTTGTGATTGGTTTGAAATGGAAATACGTGGAGGTGGGAGCGTAAAACTGTGTTCTTTGCGAACTTAGATTCTGTAGAATCATATGGGTTTCCTAGATTTATTTTGAAAATTATGAGTCTGTTGTAATATGTATAAATACGATGTGTTATCTTCTGATAGAATTCAACGTATCCTCATATTTTTCGTTTCAGACCTTCCAATATGCAAACGCATTTTTGACTAAAGAGAGTCCATATGGTTGCTTAAAAAATGACGTTTCCACTATAGGGAGACTTGATACTTGTTGTTTCATTTATAAAGACTTTTTACAGCGTTATATTATTTTCCCCGACTCTACACGTACGCATGATATTTAAATATTAACAGGTATTAATATCTAACTACGAATGCTACCTTATCTATTATTCTTATTTTCGGCATTCTCTTTTATTTAATTTTTGACACTGATAAAAAATATGTCACTCGATTTCAAAAGTCTGGATAGACTGAGTCAAAGTACGTATTTGTTCAGATTCTAAAGCTTTGGGAGTATTAGATGCAAGCAACTACGATAACGACAAGTCAAAAGAATTTTCTCCGCCCAGATGAAAGGAAGGGAGGAAAGAGGATTAAAAAATGGTTAGATCAGATCGAACGAAATCACAGCCATTCGTCGTCTGCAATTCCGCCGGATCGTAAAGAAAAATCTTGGTAACCCTTCGTTCAACGACCCCGCGCGATAGAATTCTATCGGACAATTCAAAGCTCGTAAAGTTTCAGGCGATACGATAGAACAGGGTTTGTCCCGAGAAAATTCAACCGGTGGCAAATACTCGCTTTTGAGAACCCAGCTAAGGGACCGACCATGTCGTCCGACAACATCCCGAAATATTCTCATATACGTCAAGGTACTCAACACGGCTGCACGATTTCTACGGATCGTCCATCGCTAGGACGTTTCGACCCACTCGTAACTTTTCCTCCAAATAATTTTAGGCGAATAAATTTTAGGCGAATTTTAATCCAATAATTCAGAAATGAAAAGAATCTAGAAGAAGACTGTTTCTTGCGATTAAAATACGAATAATTTAAAAAAGCTGTAAATTATATTTTAATTGATGATTTATGAGCATATTCATGTCGATTTATGTTAATCTATTTTTTATATTCTTTCAACAATTTGTTCACATCTTTAACCATTATAGTTTTTAGCTATCGTAACGATTTTCTAGCATCTCTTATGTTACATCTCATTTGTTATGTAACAACACGCCCTTGTTCCGAACAGATGGTACGGTTTAAGATAAAATTGTAAGAAATCGCTATCGCGTGAAATATTATCATTATGATAGAAGCACATTCAATGACAAGGGTATTACAAATGGAGCAGCCCGATTTTAAACCCTAAACTTGAACGATACGATATATCCGAAACTCGGTTAAATAATCACGTTTAAACAATAACGAATAACCTTCGAAGCATCGTTGTTCCAGATACAGCAGAGAAAAAGGGTCCGGTCAGATTCATTGTCAGCTATTGACACAATTCTTTCAAACAATCCACGAAAGCTTGCAATCGTATCTGTTACGCGGAACGCAACTGACTTCATCCTTGCGCCGCTCTATATGCTCGGTACAACCGATCAAACATCCAGCACGGGGTAGGAGAGAGGAAGAGGCAGAGGATGAAAAGCGTTCGAACGCTCCCTAGGGCTAAATCGGCCTCTGAAAAAACAATTCTTCGCGAGGGTTTATAGTTTTAAACAGAGAGGGTTATCAAAGAGGTGCGTGCACACACACGTGGGTGGAGTAAGAAGATACAGAGAGAGAAGGTGCGGATCCGACAGGCGGCGCCATCGTCCCAAGTAGCCAAGTACGTAACCCAGTGCACCCTGTGCGCCTCTAGAGGGTAGAGCGAGGGAATGTCTGTTAATCCTTTACAGGGAATTCAAGTGATAAATTCCGTAAATCCCTGTTCAAGCACACCCTTGCACCAACCCATCTACCCTTACCATTACCGGGCTTTCCCTCCCTTGGCCGAGCCTCATCCCGCAGCAGTCTCACCATCGCCATCGCCACTATCCCCGTTCCTTCGTTCGCTCGCTGCTCCTCGTCGCTCCATCTACCCCATCCAGTCGGAATCTAGACTTACCTCGCCACCCTGAAGCACGCCCCAAACCACCCGGACTCTTGGAAAAAGTAGAAAACTGCGATTACAAAGACTTTTCTGCGCTCGCAGAGCCCCCAACCCCTAGAATGCCTGAGTCTTGCTCGCATCCTTCTTCTCTCTTCCGGCCGTCTTCACTCCTTTCTTTCCCCTCTCTCTCTCTCTCGAACCAGCCTCTTCTGTCCCTTCTACGCCCCTTTCTTCGAGGACTGCTCAAGAATATCTCTCCCTCCGCGCAGTTACCCGTTCCTCGTGCACGCGGCTCGCTCCTTCCCGGATTAAAACTTTAACACTTTGTTACCCTTTTTCAGAAAAGAGACGGAGGTAAGGAGGCGATGGAGAAGGAGACGGTGGTGGTGGCGACGGTGGTGGTGGAAGAGGGGAGTTAGCCGTAGAAACGTCGAGGAAACGAGTGGCACAGCCACGTCGGCAAGGAGAGGGAGACGGAAGTCCCCGGCGTAATCCGGGGCTTCCGCTACGTTGGACAAATTTCAGTCTCCGGGCGAATTTCGCTTTTGATAAAACGCCCCATTTTGCATTTCGCGCCTCCGTATCCCGAGCGAGAGTGGCAAGGACCGGCCGCGATAATGAAGGGTAAGTGAGAACTGCGAGCGCAAAGAGCAAACGCATCCCTCAGAACGAGGGGTTGCATGCATGCACAAACTCTCTCTCTCTCTCTCTCTCTCTCTCTGGCTGTATGCGACGCAAAGTATCCGGAAAATGAGATTCTTAATCCGCATGCGCGATCATTGCTGTTGTTTTCACCGGTGATCGTTGCTTCGCGTTTGTTTAGCTTGAACGAGCTTCGCTCTCTGATGCCATTAAATGCTGCGTCTAATTTCCAGTATGACGACGAAATATTGGTTTCGAGCGAAGTTTCGGGACACGAGTTGCAGAGTAAATATTTTAGATCGATATCCTGTATAATCTTCTACAGATCAAAAACGGCAAGTGATAATAAACGGAGAGCTTACGTAGTTGTAGAGTTCATTGGGATTTATGAACGAGAGTAGAGGTGTTTTGCGAAGGCGCGTGTAGAAAAGTACTTTCTGCCGCGTTTTACGTTTTCAACGTTGCTCGAAATATTTTTATCTTTGACAAAATAAAAAAAAAAAAAAGGTGTCGACATTTTGTATCCGTTTACGTCGAGGAAACTCGATATGGAGAACAACACGCGATTGTTAAATTACCGCAATGAAAGTCATCATTTATCTGTCTACTTTAACGTAATCTTTCGAGAGCATCGACAATCAAGAGCTGTAAAAATGGAACGATCTCTATGGCAATCGACTCTCGAGAACTGCTTCGCACGACACATATTTTACGAAACGTGTAAATAACAATTTCCTCTGATAAACATCGAAATTTTTATCAAATTTCCGAGAAGCTTCCTAAAGGTAGGTGTTAGTTATAGCCGTAGACATTTTTTAGCGGGAAAATTACTCGCAAAAGATACAAAATGTTTTACCTAATTCATTATCAAATATATGTTTCTCGTCGTGAAATTAGTGTATCGTTCTTTCAAATAAAATGTCAAAGAATTAACCAAGAACTTAATACCCGCAAAGTGCCATCGAATTTTCAATCTACACAAAAGCAACCGCGCTTCTATTAAACTCACTCGTCTCTATATCTACCGTGTATCGACTTTCCATTTTTTACGACAAGTAGAGAATTTCCTATCGAGGCGTTACAGTCGAATACAGTCTATAGCAGCGCGTAAACAATCCTTTCATCGATATCCACTGCAAAGAATAAAGAGTGGACAAGATGGGCGGCTCGACTCGGCTCAATAAAGAAGATCACGCGATCAACGACGATTCTTTGAGCATTAGCGGGCTGATTGCGAAATTGCAGCGGCCAAGTGATATTTTCACGAGATTACACCTCCTCCTCGCCCTCCTCCTCATCCCCTTTTCCCGCATTTCCGTCAGTTTTCTCCGGCACCGAGCCTCGAGCGTTCTTCCTTCCGACTCGAACGATAAACGACGTCCCCGTGAAGCCGTGGGATCCTATAAAGCGCGGCTTAACAACTCCCGGCACAGCACTTAAATTTAAGATCACGAGGATTTAACCGGGTACTTAAGAGGAACGTATCTTAAGAAGAGGGCCGGCACCGGAAACCGATCCGTTTAGAGTCAAGAAGCACTGCACCGGGCGTGCTTCCCTCGAGCACGCAATTACCTTCTTGCTCGCGTAGAACGCGTGCGGCAATATCGTCCACCGCTTAATCGTCACTGATTTTGCGGATGAATTAAGCACGACACGGTGCACGCGAGTACTTGAGAAAATTCGAGAGAGAAATAGGGGAAAACGTTGTTTCACGACGGTACTTGATTTATCGCGATTAACCCTTCCGCTACAAACTTTCGTGTTTTTGCTATCATCATAGAGGATGCTTGATTCCTCGGATTATTTCTGCTAATTTTATTCACTGTGCTTTACGGAAATTAATCTGAGCGCTTCGATCAACGATACCCTATTGTCTATTTAGCCTTATTTAATGAAATACAACGAGAAGAAAAAGCAATTACTTGTACGAGTTGAGTTGGGAATGTTCGTGTGAGCAGAATTTAGAAGGCCTATAATAACACAAATGTAGCGTAAATCGAAAGAAAACGGAGACGATTCTTTTGTGTTAGCTCAAAGAGGGCAAGGTCCGACTTCACAAGGAGCTTCCCTCCTTGATATTGCTTTTCCACGTGCCCGGTAATAAATCGTCGGTGAACTAATATTCCTGCGGCAATATTGCTGGTAATATTACCATAGTAAATGATCTCGATCACTGTTCTCGTGGGAGACATTCCGCCTTCGTATCGATATTAAAACAGAAATTCACGACGCCCTACAGCGGGCTATTTAATTTGATCTCACGTGTGCCAGATCACGTGCTTCGTTTCAAATTTTAATAAAAATAATTTACATATTTCACTTTTAATCCTCCTTTTCTAGTGCATTTAAGAGAGAATACATTTATTGCGATACTTGTATCAGTAATATTCGTCGATAATATCGATATTACTGGGTATAAAAGTGTTTATCTTCTTACCGATAAAATTAAACTGTTTAATAACATGAAAACATTGCAAAGTAACATATACGGTATAGAAATAGGAAAAGTTTTCATATTAAATATAACTTTTGTTTTAATCCGTAATTATTATTCCAAGTAAAGTCCAATATTTGCATGTAATAGTTTCAACGCAAGAAATGCGTTTTCAAATCCTGTTTACCTTTAATGCACTTGGTTCAAGACTATGTATTGATAATATGTTTATTTTGAATAATCTTAGATTCTTCGACTCGCCGTATTGCAAAAGAAGAAGAAAATATTCTTCCTAGTACTTTCTAGTACAAAAATATTCAAACGCTATTATAATAGAAATACTCGGGTACTTTAGAGAGACGATAACGTCTATTAACGATATCACAGATTATCTTCTATAACTCCATATAAGCTTTTGTTAACTCTTTTTACCACATTGCCACAAATGGGTGAAAAATTGTACGTCGCGTTAAACGGAACAACCCGTGTACACGTTCGACGTGGCGATGGAAGTTGAGCGAAAGTTTCCAACTTTAAAAATCTCAGCCCGAAAATTCCGACCACGCTAACGGCGCCACGGCGCTCGAAGGGCACTAAATCTCTGGGCACGTAGCCCGACCTGAAAGTCAGGAATATGTCTCACTCCAGCTTCTTCTTTTCTTAATAAATTCCCCGAACGGAGTTAAACTAATTACGCGGGCGGTGGTGGAATTTTAAGCGAGATCACTCGGCAAAGCAGCCAGGCGGTAGCAGAGAATGCGTGAAATATTGCGGCGCATCCGAGGCGTACGTGAACCGCGGGCCGAATCGAATAGTTGCTCTCCCCGCGTCTTTCGGGCAGAACCGCGAGAAAAAGAAACTGCTCGCGATGCCTGACTCGCGTATCGTGCGCGGCCAACTTTTATCGAAAGGAAAATTTATCGTGGCTTTGAAGTCTGCTCGTGGCACAACAACGTCAGCCGAATTAATGGAATCGAGAGAATTTCACGGTGGCACGAGAAGTACGATAGAGTTTCGCTCGTGTCTCGTGCGAAGGAACATGGAACGGCGTCGTACAAATATCGTTAACGCGCTTCGTGCCGAGAGAGCAGCGTTTTTGGTACAACTTTAACGCTGGAATGTTAATTGAAAGCGATCGGTTTTAAAGTTTTGTCTTCGCAATTGCTCAGAACAAAATAGCTTATATAATAAATAATTTTGAAATATTCTATTACGATGTTATTCAATGGTTAATGGTGTTATTAACTTGGGATACTCTGTAATAATGTTATTAATATATGTGTATCAATAAGAAGAAAAGTGATTTCTAAAAATTGGCATCAATGCGAAATATTCTATTTCGAGAATACAATTTTAAATATTAGATGCCAATGTTAATAGAATCTTTTAAAATGTAAAATGGTTCCATCCTATTCTTGCAATTGAATTCTCTTCTGCAATCTAAACCCTGTCGAATCAAATGCAAATGTCGACAGATAGTTTCCTTTAAATCAGCGTATATTAGCCAAATTTCAATAGATTTGAAATAACTCGTGTAAATTTTATATCTAAAGGCACTTCTGTAAATATAATACTATTTTCTGGATTTGAAGCCTAAAAATCTGGTACTACGATACGAATTTAACTGATCTGGAAATCGAAACGTTACAAAGGCTTCCAACGATACATGAAAAAATGATATCTTCATAGAAAAGATAACAGAGAAAAATTGTATCCGATCGTTATATTCCCCACTTTCGACAGCCAAAGCACGAACAATCGCGCCTATTAGCTTCACCGATCCATCGTACTTATCGGGTTGCGATCAGTCAGCCTAGATATCAGCGTATCAACATAGCAATCGATCAACATAAAAATTGGAGCGCGATCCGACGAAACCAGAGCGCGTTACAACAAATCCACGCTCTATCGTACGACTGCGTTACCATCGCCGAAAACCATTGAACCGTCCAGAAACGAATCGATAAAAAAAGGAACAGAGCACAGAGTAGGCGGTTACGATCCGCGACGCGAGCGAAGCCACGAAACATCGAAGGAAGAGCGTAGAGAAAGTCGAGGGAACTCCGGACGTGGAGTAAAGTTTCGACAGGGGCGAAGACAAAGTGAAAGAAACAAAGGAATACTGGTCCGCTTCCTTTTCGCGGTACCGCGCAGAATTGGAAGCAGCTATCCAATTTCCGAGAAAACGACGGGGAGAAAAAGAGCGGACCGGCCACAGGAAAAACCAAAAAGGATAAAGGAGATATGGAACGAGCATGGGAAGGGGGGTGAAGCCGTGGAGAAGCGGGATGGCCGTGGAAGGAAGGACGAGAGGAAACGAGGACGGACAAGGATGAGGTGGAATTCAGCTTAGCGATCCGACGACCCGGAAACTCCGACTCTCCGGCCCGAAAACCTTTGAAAGATTTGATAAACGCTGACGTCACTTCTTACGATCATCCGACGAAATTGTAGGCGGCGCGGCGGGCGTCGAATATTCGCCAACTACTTCCGGCTGGCTGCTGTCGGAGCCACGTATCCCCGATATTTCATATCGCGGGCCGAGCCGCGCGGAAAGGCGATCGAATTCGTTGGACGATAATGAAAATTTCAATAATCCTTCACCGGCTACGGGCATCCTCTCTTCCTCTTTCTACTTTCTGTCTTCCTTCGACCACGGAGATAAACCTTTATCGATTCCTCGATGAACGAGAAAACCGCCAGGCGGGGCGCGGCACTTGCACGACCCACCAAGAAATCCGCGGATGTAACCGACGAACGATCGAAATCGACGAATGCCGGATACAATTTTTCTGTAACCTCGATTTCAAATAGAACTGCGAGTTTCTTCGATTATCGATAGGAAACGTTCGGGGTTTTTTCGCCGAGCGAAAGTTCTTCGGAAATTTCTTGATAGCTCGGCAACTTCATTTGGATGGGACTAATTGAACGACGATGAAGTTTTATGATTCTGTCGGAATGAGTCGATGTGGAAAAATGTATATGTGATACTTGGTAATTTTTTAATCAATTCAGTTCGTAAATGCTTCCTACTGAACTCTCTTTTCGATATTACAGAAAACTAATTTCCGTTTCACATTTTCTTTTTCCTTCTACAATAGTTCCTTCTAATTCATCCCAATCATGTTCTATCGTACTTGGGTCACGGTGTTGGTTATCGTAGAAGTTTCGAAGGACTTGCGAAGCAGAAAAAGCCGTAAACGAACGATATCATGCAGGGAATACCTAAAAATTCATTTCCGTAGAACAGCATACGGAAACATTTCTTAGAAATATGTTTAGTTGCCACTGTACGACTGGTAACGTAATGAAAACTCTGCATATTGCTATTCTTTTAAATAAACCTCTGCGAGAAATGAGAAACAGTGAAAACATTTGGTGCATCTTTTACCATCTCTTTTTCTGAAAGTCCAATAATACGATATTTCTGAGTATACGTATCTAGGTCAATTCCAATTACAAAGCTGAACATTTTTGTACAATTTACTGAATTTAGATCGTATTAATCTATGTAATTAACGTCTCGTTTTTAATACACGTGAATACGCACATATACAGAGAAGCCATCGACAAAAGTTAATAATAATAATAAATAAAAATTATGAATAAACTTTGTAAGAATATTAATATTAAAGAGACTAAAACAGAACGCCTACCGATACCAATGCATAAGATAAACGACAATTCGCATCGAGAAGATTAACAAGCGCAAGAACGCTCGCGCTAAACTACCGCGACTCCAAGTCGGATATCTTTTAATTTCCTGCGTTTCTCAACTCTTAACAAGTGGCCAAGTTTGGCCAAACGTGAAACTACCAAACATTCCCGACCGCAGCTTTCTCAGAGTTCACCTAATTCGCAGTTAGGTGATCATCGGTCAGCAAGCGGCAAACAGGCGAAGAATCGTTTCGTCAGGAAGACGAGATAGCATTTAAGAACATTCGAAGGACGAATTCGCCTTAAATCCTGCGATTTAAGCCACGACGTGGCCAGGAACTGGAGGATTCTTGATTCTACTGGCGAGCAGAGAGCGCGCGAGTTGGCGCGGTTTCGCCATAGGTAGCGCGCGTATTCGTACGGCGGAACGATGTCGATCCTCTTGTTGGAATACCTCGAACTCGCCAGACTGCAGAGCGAGCTTTGTCAGCTCGGTTGGCGTCTGAGGTGAACGCAGCATTAATACCTAGCCTCCTGTGCGCCGTTGCTGCTCCCGAGGAACAGCCAGCCCCGCGCACAGACATCCCTGGCTACCGACAGCCACCCCCATCCCCGATTACCCATCCTCGATACCCATTCCCATTCCCATCCCGATCCCCCGTCCTATTCCTGGGCCAGGGCTCTAGCTACCGTTAATATCGAATTCTTTGGCGCAATTTACGAGGGAGCTCCGCGAATTCAAGGGCGGTCGTTTAATCCCGGAGTCAAATCCTTGCACGAAAGCAAGCCACGTCGTGGCTGGTACGTTTCGCGGAGTGTTTTCTAACCCCGTGAATCCTTTCAAGGATTACCCCGCGTTTCTGTGCTCCTCTCGCGTGTTCTCTTTCTCTCTTTCTTCCACGCCGTCACTTTTCGCTCTAGCGAGAAAGACAGACAGAGAGAAAGAGAGAGAGAGAGAGAGAGAGCGAGAGAGAGAGAGAGAGGAATATAGAAGAGAAGGAGAATCCCGCGGCGTATTACCTTGGAGGAAACTGGAATGCCTGGGGAACCAGCTCGAACGGAATACCTAGTCGCTTTGAGCCTGCGACTCGAGCTTTGGATTCTTGGCCCGTGTAGCTTGCACGTTCGACGCGTCATCGATGATGGGGATGGTCGACGTGGTTTGATATTTTTCTTTGTTTGACTCTGGTCGTACAGGGAATTGTCTTTCGTGATGACGAATAATTCTTCTCCTTTGTTTGCTTGTCGAGTGAATAGTTTGCCGAGTGATAATTAATTAATTGTCGTCGCGAGTGTATGGGATGTTAAAAGGAGAAGAGAATGGGGCTTTAAGAAGTCATACTAATCAAGATGGATGAAAAATCTTAATAGCTCTATTTAAGATAATCGATTACTGGTCAGCTTTATTTGCAATTGTAATTATGAGATAGTAAAGTGGAAGATTTAACTTAGGAATATCGTATGGTATTATCGGACATGTTTCCCTTCTTCTATCAGGAGATGGACGTAATAAATAAAATGAATGTGCGATAAAAAGGAACATTTACCGAAATAAAGGAAAAACTTTCGGTTCAGGGATCCAGTATCCAGTGTCGATATATTTTCTGGAGGTCGAGCTTACAGCAATTCCTACCAATTGATAGCAAGGTCTTGAAAGCAATTTAAAATGGAACGTCGAGAATGCGAGAAAGAATGTTTAATCTGTACCAAAATATCCGCACGTAAGAACAAATTATAGAGAGAGTCTCTTACCCGATCGTTTGATTAAATTAAAGTTACAGAGACACCGTAATACTCCGATTAAAAATAAATTTAACAATATTTTATGCGATTAAGTGAAAATCTATAAAACATACCTCAAATATTACGTATGTACGAACGACATAACTCGCTATTGAAATACTAATTTGAAAAATAATTTTTCTTACTCAATTTTTTGTAAGCACATTTCCAGGAAATTCACTGACGACAAAGAAATTACGTTATTTCTTAAGTACGAAATTATACACAGTTTTATTTCTAAAGTAATCTATAGTTAATTTATATTTCATTTTCTATTTAGAACTGTAAATTTATTTTAATCGATAAATACCGGCATGCTACACTTATAAAAATAAAAACGATGAACGATACTATTCATAAAAACAGAAAACGAAGATAAGACGCGAAGAAATTTCTAAAGGTTTCTACATCCTATTAATATCGTAGTACGTGAAAGACGAACAAAAGAGATTTGCGAGAGAAATGCATAATCTTTCGCCTCTGCATCGATTCGATCTAAATCCTTTTAACTTTTAAAAGGCAAACACTTGCCCGGAAAATAATATACCGGCAAACGTTAAACCTTCGAATAAAAATAAACCAGTCGACTCGTCTGTGAAACCTAACAAATTACGTTAAGTAAAGGGGAACTTTAAAGACGGAGGTTAATACGAGCGTAACAAACTACGATAAAGTGGCTTCTTGCTTGATACCGCCATTCCTTCATAAATTCTACTTATCCTCTCTTATCTTCATAACCTGAATCTAGAATCCCCTCAAAGGGAAACTTCTTCAGATTGCAACTCGACGAGATAGAAGAAAGTGAATTCACTTTGAATCGACTGATTTCAAACGATCGTTATTACGTTCCTCCTTAAATAGTACAGTATCTCACACTGTTTTCTTTTCGAACAAATCGTAGGATATGTTCTCGCCAATGTTTATTTGAGCCATTGCGTTCTGAGTGAAGCTTCTTCTATTTATTTGCTTAATAATTCAAACCATTGAATCCACTCAAGTAGGCCGAAGTAAATCGTAGATTCGCCCGATGATAATACTTGGTGAAAATTTTCTTCTTGATATGAATGTATCACCACGGTGCATGAATGTTATTATTAAAAGTATGAGAAAAATAAAGAGAATATACATGTAGATACGGACAATGATAGTTCATCGAAAGGTGAATTTTAGGATGATTTCATTTAGTACTTTATATTCTTTACTTTCTGTTTCTTAATGAAATTGAAAGTGAATAAATTGTGTTATATTAAAATAATATGTACCTCAATGTGTCAATAAAATTCGTAGAGCTATCGTTTTTATTATCGTATTTTATATTTAAGGGTATAGATATTTAGACTTTTATGACTGACCGTATCTTTTTAATATTTCTTCGAACCTAACGGACTATTCTTTTCTTAGCTACGTTGTATTAATCGTCGACTGGTACCGTTGGGTTGTAAGTGACCCACGATAATTTGGGTTAACGCGTTCACAGTTGCCTGGCGCATATATGGGTCAGCATAGACCCCACTCAGATATCTAGTCATGGGTCAGGGACGACCGAAATCAGAAATCGTAAACCTCGATTCAGAATGCAGTTCATCCTTTAATCTCTTTATGGATAATTGAATTATACAAAGAATAATACGATTGAACATTATAAGTGATTAATTAATTAGTCAACTGTAACTGATTTAACAAATATGTTGGCCATCCTTCCGCGATTCAATTACCTATTTACTAATTAGTAAACGCGTAATTACAGATAGCTAAGAATTAACTCAAACCAATGAAATAAACGCTGCGATAATTATATCTAACATAAATATAACAGCGATAATTTCCACGTTCCTGTTTTACAATCTGTAGAATACATCAACAGTCATGCCTCACGCACAAGTTACAATAATATAAACTGCATTCGAAACAAGTTTTGCGAGAACGTGCTGATTCCTAGCAGACTCGACGTTTCTATCTCGTAAACGTAACGGATTTGCATTTAACTGAAACTATATGTGCGTCCGGATACTTTTTAAGTGGCGCTGGAATGGCGCAATATCAGAGCAGCAATAACTAGACTCGCGTAATGAGCACTTCAGCGTACGTAATTCGAAGGATGCCAGGTTCCGCGAAACATCGGGGACAAACTTTGTCAGAAAATATAATTTAAGTGAATCTCGGATGAATCTTATTCTATAACAATGCTACTCTGTGCAGTTCTTCAGCAATATTGAGAGACTAGTTAGTTAGTTGGTATAAAAACTCCCTAATTGCTGGTTTCTAACGATGCAAGTAACAGGTTTTGCTTGATTTTGTTATCTCGTTGGAATATATTAATTCACTGAAAACGAGACGATATAAAACTTTCAATGATAGATACGTTTAGCGCAATAACTTAAATATAGCCGATCAGGAAAATATTTATACCTCTGATTATTCAATTCGATTAAGTCGACTTGATGGATCTGCGATTAAAAGCAATCTTAAATTGTATTAGAATACAATTATTGACTCCACTGTACTCTTATTTATTGGAATACAATTATTTACAATTACAATTTACAATTGCAATTTATTTACAATTTATTTTATTAGAATACAATTATCCACTGTACTTTTTAGAACTCCTAAACGAATTATCCATTTTCGCTCACTACGCGACTACCTGCGGACCAGATTTTGTACAAATTTACCAAAGAAGCAACGAAGTTCTCGACCAGCAAACTTCGTGACAGCGTATAAACTTCCAGTTAACGTGAAAACTATCCAACGTAAGAATGATAATTCTCGAAATGTATCATCGACCACAAAAATACAACATAGAGCAGTAAGACTGTGTTGTGTCCCGAATAAACGCTCTTTCGCTACCTGTTTCTAAACGTCAGAACGTTCGTCAACCAGCACCTATATCGTGAAAACCTATGGGAGCAAAGAGCCCGGACAAAAGGACATGATTTCGCGAACTATCGGAGGAAAGCCACAAACCTGCAGATCCTAGAAATTACGAAATAATTCCCAGCGATTCTCTCTTGCAATTTCCACGGTCAGGCGAGATAGCGCGCCGGCTAGAACAATCGAAGCTAAATAAAGGCGGTATCTGTTAAACGCGGCGCTCGTAAAAATAATGTCCAGACCTTCCGAAAAAAAGAGCGCCTCCCACGCTCGGTTTCTCCTACATCGAATCAGGGAGATCAGACAGTCGTCTCCCAAGCGTTCCCAATTAATGGTACAAAAGGGGACAAAAAGGAACGAGAGGACGGAGAGAACAGGACGAAAAAAGTTGGTGACGCCGGTTGAATGCATAATTCCTAACGAAAGTGCGCCGTTATGTCCTAAGGGTAGCGATGTAGTTTTCCTAAAGCGAATCGTTCCTTCTCCCACTCTCTCTCTCTCTCTCTTTGTCTATGTATGCATGTACGTGAGAGGAAGAATATGTGTATACAGGGTGTCTCAGTAACTCAGTTAGAAAGCGATATTTCCGTTATATTTAATGATTCGAGAAAATGCCGGAGGAATAAAAACTGTTCGATTCGAAGGGACACATTATGCTGCGAAACATATTTCTTTTACCGCGGTTATATTTTTCGAGACTTAAATGTTTCCTTAATTGCTTTAAACGGAACCTTGTACCTTTTTTATGTACCATCGATTCGTCGTTTTATTTCCTATAGAAAAGTATCGAGGTATATGGAAACGCTTGATTTAAGAGATACAGTTTAACTTTAATATTGCGAAACTTTACGTGCGAAAGATAGGTAGCGTTTAGAACGGTTTATATGTCGCTCTTGTCTCTTTTACATTTTACTGAAGTTAAGATTAAAATATCTATGAAACGTAAAAGTAACGTAGATATCATTTTGTAACTGAGTTACTACGACACCCTGTACACGGAAGAACGTGTGTGTTAGACAGGGTAACGAGAGGACAGGGAGGACGAGAGAAAGAGAAGAACGGGGATACTCGACGTTAGTTCCAAGCGATTTGGCTCTCATGCGATTTAACACGAGGGCTATTATAACTCGATATAGATATAATGGCGCGGCTTCACGCGGTGTCTCTGTCTTTTTCATGCACGTGCTCTCGCGCACCGGTAAAATCTTTGCTACAGGCTGCTCCAAAATTGCAGACAGAAATTCACGATATGATCAAACGAGACAAAAATACACGTACTTGCGAAAACATAATCTCTGTCGAACGTTCATCTACTCCGATTTTCTAAAATTCCAGTTACTCTAGATAACGATAGTCGATTCTCATTTTCGAGAATCTTCCAGAATTCTTATATTCTTATGTTCCAAAGAGAGGGAGAGATCTAAATGGCGATCATCAAACTGGCAAGTATCAAAGTACCAGAAAAGACGCCAACAATCGAAACAAATCACCGGAAAAAATTTAAGAACAAAGAACATCGTCCCACATCGAGCAAACATATCGAAACAAAAGGCTAGCGCGCAACCCATTATACGACGATAGAATCGTTTCTAGGGCCATGAAATCCATTCAATTCCAAACAGCACGGTCCAATTAAACCTCGGCGAATGTATGTACGTATATTGCATATTCCCTCGCATATCCTTTTTTGCTATCGACCGATCGACAGAGCGTGCGAAAACGACTCGCCAAACGCACCACCTTCCGTATTCCTGCCCGCCATTCCATTCCAATTCCCCGTTGTCGCCGTTTGCCACCCCGGCGCGCTCACCACCGCCGTCCCGTAATAATTATTTAATGGCAGCAAAGTAGTCAAATGAAATTAACAAACTATCGAAAGTAATTAGATCTTCGGCGAACGAAATTAAATGGCTCGCGCCCGACGAGCTATTCCAATGCTTACCCCCGTGCCTTCCACCGATCCTCCCAATCGCCCCTACACACCCCGTAACCCCATCATCGCCCAGTTTTCCGACAGCATGCCCCGACAACCGTCTACTCGCGCCCCTCCAGCTTCCGGTGAAAGAGTCAGGCTAATTATTCCGACAACTATTCCGAAGTTTACGGCCGTCGATCGGAACGTTCTCGTGTCCGGAACGAAATGTTCGCGCTTATCTGCGAATTCCTCCTCGTCCCGTTTCCTTTTCTCTTTCTCTCTCTCTTTCTTTCTTTTCTCTGTCGCTCTTCGAGTCCTCTTGCTCTCAAACTCACCCTCGTCACTACCGTTCGCCCTCCTTCCTTCGTCTGATTCGGATTCTTCTTTTTCCTTGAACTGCTCTTGCGTTCGCGGAGCCACGCCGGAGAATACCAATCGGTAAAACTCGTAAGTCCGCGTCGTGCGAGGAATTCCAGCGACGCTCGCTTGCAACGAGGAGAAACGCCGCTGTCAGGCAACGAGACACAAGAGCAGAGCGTCGACAAAATTTGTAAGACTCTCAAATTCTGGCATTTTCGGATATGCCAAGTATCGATACTTGCGACAAGTTCGTGTTTGTAAATTTGTCTGATTTTAGTATCTCGTTCGATCGTTGAAAACGAGAACGATGTATCTAATCGGAAAAGTAGAAGATTCGAAAGTGAATAAATTTACAAGATTTTGTGAGGAAACAAAGTGAGACCGGGACATTTTTGATATTCCGACGATCGATATTTTTGAAACGTTCGGGACGATAGAAAAACTACAAATTCGATGTTGAAACGAAACGTTGAAATGGAAAATCCCTCGTTCCTTTTGAAGTCGTTGTCGGATTTGAAAAACCGATTTATTCATCTTCCCCCGTAGTCGTCATGCGGAAATATCTATTAGAAACCTATTGAATTAAATTGTCATGTAAAAATCGAGAATACTCTGAAACGCGTCAAACGAAATAGCAACAAACTCAGTTACAGTACCGTTGTCTGTGGTTCAAATCCTCCAGGAGGAGACTTACCTTCGAGATTGCCCTTCGACTCTGTACGCTCTGAAGCTCCTAGCTGGTGCTGAACCGTTTCATAAATTTACCGTTGCGACGATCTAGCCGCAAGAAGAATTCCTGCCGGTTCGCCGTGGAACGATGACCATTTCCCTCGCGTCCGTTCTATCAAACATGCACAAACGTGGAATTGCGAACGTTACGAAGGCGCACAGAGAGAAGCCCGTCGAATCAGTCGCTGACACGCGAACACCTCCTAACGAAATTTTAATCACGTCGGGTGGAAACTCTCGAAATTACCTGGTTTCCGCGTGTACACACGTGACCGTGGTCCTAACACAACAAAACAAACGGGGTATCCGCGTCTGGCGGATCTTCTGTTCGCTTCTGTTCGGACCTGTCACAATCAGAGCGCGGCTACACGGCGAGAGATCAAAGCGGATTCGCGCTGCGACTACGTTTCGCGCTGCGGCTAACATAATTAAGCCGCGCGAGAGACAGCAAAGTGGCTTCGAATTCGCGTTAGAAACCCGCGACTTGTCGTCCGCGAAAACGCAAAATTGTCCGCGGCAAAGCGGCACGATGTTACGGTTGAAATCCGTCCTCGCTGCCTTGCCCGCTAGACACCTTTGGCCCCGAGATTAGAAGCATTAATTATAATTTAGATGAAACGATTAAATCCGCCGGCTAAGCCGGGAACGCGCTGAAATTGCTGCGCACCGTTTATGATTCTCTTTTATTAGGAAATTATACAGTGGAAATAACGCCGCTCTGAAAAGGTAATCTTCTTTGAAATATGTCACGTTTTTCTTTAATACCTATTTTCAAGTTTAATCGAAAGAACAGAAAGATATAATTTGTTTGTTACGTGTCCCATATTGTACTTCGTTTGGGGTTCAACTTGGTCCATTGAATCTTCGAGAGAAACGAATTCGTGTTTGTTGCATATTTAAATGGGTTCGAAACTTGAAATCGCAGATGTGAAATACGTTTTCGAAATCGATATTAACCGTTTGAAAATAAGCTCACATTTTCTCTTCCTTAAGATTTGGCGTATTTACAAATTTCATACAACTGAATATCTACGCAAAAATTTATTACATAGGATATATATTACTTGGGATGCTATAGGAAAATAGCGTAAATAGGAACGTCGCGCATTTAACGTTTCGTTGTGCAATTGTTTTACTCAAATAAACGATTCAATATTTGCGGCTATACGCGCTTAAGATAAACGAGATGCAAAAACTACGACGCTGCGAGAAAAATAGTAAATCTACCAAACAGCGTGAACAATCGATTAAATTCAGAAGTAGAACTTAATAATTCTCATACAATTTCTACTCACGTCGAATTTTTAGTTGACGATTTAGATGTAAAGGAACAACTGCACAGCGTTGCTGACAATCTCCGATATCAATTAAGGAGAATTATCAATTAAGGAAAAAAAAAGAAAAATTAAACTAATTTCACCATGGAATCTGCGTTGTTCGAGGAGATAGGTTTCGATAATGCTCGTCTTCGAATAATCAAGCAACACGTTACTACAAGCAACAAAGCAGCAGTAGAGAGGCAAAGCGTATATCGTACGCCGCGTGATATCAAGTTTGCTGTAACTTCGAATTAGTTTTCGTAACACGACTTCTCGCCACTCGTATATTCTGCGAGAAGCCGCACACGTCCACCGTCGTCTTCCACGCTGTCGTGGCTTCGTGAGTGCCATCGTGCCTTAAATCACCTCAAAGTGCTCTAAAGCGGGGGTTAATCGAATTTAGCTGCACATAAATCGATGTCCCTTCACGCTGGAAGGAACAATTTCCTTTGGTCGCGGTAAGTTATATCTCGCAGAATAGCAAATATATATGTATACGCGAGCAAATATTTTTGATGAAAGTATCGTAATAATATAATAAAGAGTATAATAGAGATAAATGGTCGTAGCAAGAGAAATGAAAGATCGTCGTTGCAGGAAAGAATATATCGATTCCGTCTGGAATTTTTACGATGGATTTCTGATGGTTAAATATACCAAGCCTTTGTAAATTTACAACCCTGTGTTCCTTTCGAGAAAGAGGGTTAATTTTTGCCTACAAAAGATAGAATTATGATCGATATATTTTCTTGTTTTCGTTCGAAAAATAGAAACCGATCGTTATAGGTGTACAATTCGGTATGGATACAACAATATGATAATAAAAATTGTACTGAGAGAGCGATGAATAAGTAAAATAAAATTCTGAAAATATAGACAGACGAATGTCGTTTCCAAAAAATCACAAAGCGTCATAGAGGGTTAAAAATACACAGTTTGTTGTTGTATACAAATACAATAGTCTACGTTGAACATTTACTATATGCAATAAGGCAGATTTCAGTTTTGCGGAAATTGGTTCGCGCTTTCAACCAACAGCCGAAATTATTCCAGGACGTTATTATTGCTACGTTATTATTCTATTATGACGTGATACCACTTCCAGAATAAATTGGGTTCCAGTTTGTCTAACATTGTTATTATTATAACACTGTTATCGTTAAATTAGAGGAGTAAAGTAAAATTAATGCTGAAAAATAATAATCCTGTACGTAGTTTATGAACGCGACATTAACTTCGTGTACTGCGACTGAATTTTCAAAATTGTATTATACAACATGCGAATGTCGAACGGTAGAAAGGATTATATGATTGCAGTGAAACAGTCGCGAGTTTTCGTAATAGTCAGTAAATAAATTGAACACGATACAGCAAACTCGTAATTTCGATAACACTAAAGCAAAACGAAAACGGATTCCGTAATTAACGGACTGTAGTATATCAAATGTTAAATATCAAATTTAACGTCTACGATTAAACGATATAAATATTTTCCAAACATATTGTATTTTATTTATTGATATACACACATGTACGTAATCTTAAAAATTCATTCTCTTCGATATTTCCCGCAAATAATTTTATATTTAAAACATACAAGAACGAAATGCTTATCTTCGATCAGAGCGAATCGAAAGCCAAGTAATTAATTTCACGTGGTAACTTCCAAACGTGTACCAGCGAATCGGATGTCGAAATAAAAGATATGCGGGTGTACGAGAGAATCATGTTCGCTCCTCTTGTCTCTGACAAAAATTTTGCTCGTTCCATCAAACAGATAACCAATGATACACCGCTATCGACTACACGATAATTCTTGTAAATTTCGTAATACTTAAAGCCTTAGTTATGGTAATATAGAAAATTGACATAATCGGCCATTTATCGATCCCGCAAAGGATGACTAATTCGCAGGGTTACAACTATCGCTCAACTATCAATATATCCAGATGCCGATATAATATTCAACGGCGGGCTTAGCCGAGCCACGGCAGAGATGGAATTTACAATGCGATTCGTGTTTATATCTCCGTATGTAGGCATAATAATTGCACCATCATGGCTGAGTAACGAGCTATCGGAAGCATGGCGTAACAAAGAGAACGCATAGCCGGGTAATTTTAGTGGCCTTTACACGTAATGGCTATGCACGGGCATAGCCAGCTGATCGTTTCGTACTGCTCCGACTACAAAGCGTTATTAACCCCGTTTCCCCATATCCATACTTTACGGTGAAATACTAAAACATTACAATCGACTGGTTGTTCCGTGCGAATGTGTACTATCGTATCAGATATCATTTATGCAAATTTTTAGGCGCTACAACTTCTGTCGTTTGCCTGCACAGCTCGCCGATATGAAATATCATGGCGCATTGTGAAGTTTATAAAAATAATTGCACAGTGGTACGTTACGTGAAACTTGCTCGTGTTTAGATTATCTGCACGTACCTTAGCTTTATAATGCATGAGGAATTTGTCAAGGAGAACCTTGGCAATTTGAACGGAACGCAACATAAGGTATGAGGCTTAGGATCTGATTAATTTGAATTATCATTACGTCGACTGATCTCACAACAATGCGTATGTAACGCTGATTGAGAACGTGTATTTAAATTTACGTTTTGATTTTCTTTTTTCGGTGGTGTTTAAATACATCTGACCACCTTCCGGTTGAATCGCTGTTGATAATGCAGCAAATAAAACCACGTTATGAACGATAAAACGCTCATATAATTCTATAATAATTCTACAGTAACATATTTTTCTCCATATTCAGAGTCACCTTCAGAAACGTTGTTTCAATTTATCGAACCAACTATCCTCAATCGCCTACCACCATATTTCTTGTTTTTAATAATTAATACCGGGCGTTGTAGGTAGCAGCCGAGGATATCAATACAACCGCCAGAGCTGTTATCATTTTAACTAAGTTGCTAATACAGGAACAATGTTAATTATGATGATAATGTTATCACATACACACAACGCGCGCCACATTCATGGCAGCGTAGCGTACAAATTACACAGAACTGCATAGGTATAACAAGCTAGGATCACGTCCATTGTTCTTAAGCAAAACTTCATTTGGCAAGATTAAAACGCCCCCAGCCTTTATTCCAGCTTGGCACACGCTGCGAAGTATCGCCACCCTCGGGGGCAAAACTCCAGGTGTAAACAGAATTAAAATAAAAATAAAAAACAAAATAGAGAGCAACTGGATGCACACACTTTGAAGATTCTTAAAGGTTTTATTTGAAAGATTTTAAATATTTACATTTTAACTTCGTTTCGTTGCCGACCTTATCCCGGCAATTTCAAACTATAATATTTAAAACATTCACTTTAAATCATACTATAATGTATTACTTTTAATTTCAAGTTCTTAATTAAGTTTTAAATTAAGATCGATGGGGAATTAAAATTTAATGAAATCTCATTTATACAGCTATTTTACGATAACGTCGTCTTTTTCTACTTTTGACGGTAGTTATTAAGATGATAATAACAATAGATAAGATAGAAACACTTAGAGCACAACGCGAAATCCACAATTTTACGTATTATTCTCTTGCTGCAATAACATCATTAAAAAATATGTGTCGAAACACGAGCGATTCTTTAAGCTCCTTATAACTAACTGAAAATAATAAAAACGACACTTGATCCTGTTATACAAACGCCATCCTTTCCGCTGATTCTATTAACAAACAACGATGTTGTTGCATCATATTTTCCGATACAACTAATATTTTCTAGCTGCGTCACTCCCGCTAACGAAGCTACAAACTCATCCGAGAAATGTAATTCTTCCATCGACGAAAATAAAATTCCACTCGATTCCCTTTAAAAAAAACAGCGTCCGATATCAAATGCACGAGACAAACCCTTGGCCAACCGATTATACCAGAGGCGGAATTCAATTTGCAAATTTAATCACGCTTAGAGACAGCTGTTCCAGCTAACCTCGGGCGATTCCATTTCTAGCCAATAACAAAGCTTCATATCCCGCTACTTTCACGACACACAGGGTAAACTTTGCGCAGTTTCTGCAGAGCAAATCCTAATCTTCGCAAAGCCGTGGCTGCATCGGGCGCGTTTTGACGTAGGACGGTCATCGTTCGACCTTAATTCGAGGGTGCATACAGAGGGGCCGAAGGCAGAAGCACGGAAAACGAGGGAAGTTTCGCCGGCAACCCCCCGGAGAACGTGGCTTACAAAGCGGACTGGAGAAAGAGAAGCAAGCGGAAGGGAGCCTGCACCGGGAGGGCAGGAAATTACGTCTCCGGACGTCCGTTCGTTCGGCTTCAGAGCTCTCTCTGCAACACAGGACTCGAGAGGAGCTGGCTGGCTGGCTGGCAGCTCCTTCACAGGCCAAGGAAAAGAGACACGGCAAGGCCGAGAGGAAGCGCCAACACTGGAGAAAGAGAATCGGCTACGGGACAGAGAGAGACTGATTTCGTCCCTGACCGGGAACAAGAAGGAGGATGAGAACTGGGAAAGGAGACGAGTACGCCACGAGGTCGTCGAGAATCCTGACCTGGCTCTGCAGCCTAGAATATCATCGAAATTCACCTTTATTTAGCGTCAACGCAGCGGGTGTAACGAGCGCGAAGACGACCACTATTTTCCACGTTCCAGCTGATTTTAGGTTTAAGCTTGGGCTTACAGCTAGCGACGTCCTCTTGCGTCGATTGAGGATCGATAGCGAGCGGGCAAGTTGGAGATTGAGAAGGAATCTGAAGGTGTTTTTAGATATTAAGCTTGTTGTAGGTACGGTAAATGGAGGTAAAAGTCAGGTTTCTCGTCTTTTATAGAAGGGCAATTTCATAATTTTGTACGTTGCCATCCGATTGCGTGTCAAAACTATCCTTTCATTTGATTTTGAGATTAGTTATGTGCATTCGTCATCCTCTTAAACATGTGAAGGAAGTTAATAACGTCCAACGTATGCAGACTAGTATTAACGAAATTAAAATAACATAGTAAATAGACTAAAATAATTTGCTTCTTGCGAGACACTGTGCACTTCGTCCACCAATTCTAAAAAGGCTTTTACCGTACTTTCTTTATCTATTTCACACTAAGACCTTGAGCGACTAATCGTTTCCTTGATTACATCGCTGTGTCATTAGTTTCGAAAGAACCATTTTTCTTACTTTGTACTGTTCCATCATTTCACGACATAAAGCTACTTCCAAGATCTCCTAATGATAACCGATCAAAGAACGAAGATATAAAAATACATGATAAAAGGAGATATAAAATATTATCCAACCTATGCATATCGAATCATAACCCATTAATCGTACTTCACGAAGGCGATTATTCTAGAAAAAATTCAGAGGAAACCGGGATGATGGATCTCCAGTAAAGTCGTGGAATCGATTAGAACGATATCCAACTCGAGCGAGTGCTGATAGGACGCATGCGGAATGTTTACCCGGTTCTCGACTCGCACTCGGCGTACACGGAGTTTGAGAAAACTTCATTAGCTTTGAGCACTTACTTCTCTTGCGAACTACCTCGCTGTGTGAATTAGTTTCAAGACACACTTCATCCATTTGCCGTGGCGAATCGGACCGCGAGCAACCTTCCAACCGAAATCTTGATCGTTCACCATCCTGACTTTCATCGATTCATTCTAGTGGCTGACTATTGAGCGTTAGGATCATTTATCAAGTCGCTTCATAAGTATAGTTACTCGGGGCAGTGCTTCTCCGCGAGAGAAGTAAATCTCTGATATTTCTTCTCCCTATTTTCGATTTTCTTCCCTCCTTCGTTTTACATGTGCCAAGGTACTTTTATTCGTTTCTTTAAAATTATTAGCTTCTTTAAATTGAAACGATAATGCAATGAATAGTAAGTTGAAATTATATACAGTTAACGTCAGTCCTATAATTCACAATACTTTTGCAGTGAATGAGATGAATGATAACTTTATAATTTTCTTTCTTAAATCGATCAAACAATTTAACAAGTTATACGTACATTATCGTTTATATATTCACGATTAACATTTTCAATTAGAGAACCGATCTCCTTTCGTTCGGGAAAAAAGAAAGAGGGGAAGAACTTTAAAAATCGTTTAGCGGTACAGTTTCTAACACTTGAAAAATTTCGCAGTAAACGAAACTTATAATAAATGATGGCTCGGTGTTCGGTTTTACTCCGCACATTTTCCTCGCTCCAAAAAATATAACAGTAAAGTTTCTATCACTTGAAAAATTTCGCACCAAACAAAACTTATAATAAACGATAGTTCGGTGTTCAGTTTAGCTCCTCACTTTTCCACGACTTTCTCAAGGTACAATAGACTACTTTTAACATTAAAAGTCATTCGTATTACCCATCACACTCGCACCCTGTACGATGTAATTTTGACCGTGAATTGCGAGATGAAATAATTATTCTAAAATATTACCATTTTTCCAAAACTCGACGAGTATTCTACATAGGACTATCTCGTATGAATCAATATGGAGCATTTTTTTATTATTATTTAATTTGTACTTTACAATTCATCCAGCTGGACATTTGGTAAATTTTTCTAACTTAATTGCTAAATAACACGTGGCTGGCTACACCCAGCGGGATACCATCTTCGAGAATATGGAAGATGTACACTCAGGAATTCAGCTCCGATAATCACCAAACTTGGAAACATTGACCATGACCATGCTCGCCACGTTCGTTAACAATTTCTCCTCGCTGAAGAATGGATGAGAAATGGAATTACTTAAAGAACGACCCGGTGCAGATATCTTAAATCATCCGCTAATCTAATTCCAGGTTCGTTTCGCGCCAGGTAATGCGTTTCTGCGTAATGTCACGCTCGATTTTCACGCAGATACAGGTACCTGATGGCTGGTCTATGGAAGCCGTTGTCGACAGGAAAGACGAAAGAGAAAAAGAGAGCGAGCAGTGGAGAGAACGGGATAGAAAAACAGGGTAATAGGTTCCCTTTGAAATACATCCTCCGGTCGGTGATGCGGCACATACATCTTCCCGCGGTAATCAGCGCCCTCCGGTTTAAAAGCAACGAAGGTAGGTAATATCCGGAGGCGATAGACGCGGATGCGAAAACCCGGTCTCGCAGACACCCTCTATCCCCGGCTTTGCACCATGAAAACCATCCCCTTGAAATCTACCCCCAGCTAACCGCAGATCCACCGCGGATCCACGTCTATGGGCGTGCAAGCGTCTTCTTCTTTTTTTTCTGCGCCGACTAACTTGATCGACTGTTCGAAATCGAACGCCTGACGAGCTCTTTGATGAAGAAAAATGATTAACCACTTACGCTTCTAGGTCAAGTTGTGTTCCACGTTCAACCTACATTTTCGCTTCTATGGGAATATATACTCGTAATTCGACGTTACAGTTTTCTGTAATGGATCGTAGCTTGATGTGAAATATTCCTATGAAACGTTCTTCCTTCTTAAGCTCGGAGTTATCGAGTCGTACGGGCGATGATAAGGAATATTAATGCGTTTATAGGAAGTTTGATGGTGCAGAAATGTACGGAACGCACACGATATGTAAAAATATACCTAAAAGGATTGGAAGTATATAGATAACAAAGTATTGAAGGGAAAAAGTAGCTTACGCGGTATTTTCGGTAATTTCGCACAAATGGGAACGACTATGATGCGAGGGACTGAATCGAGTCAACGTGATGCATTCAATTAACGTAATACAGTGGAATTCACGAACCGTTATACGCGTTAGTCGCCATATACGCTATGAGCCATCGTGTCTCACTCGCCCAAGCATGTTCATTGTTTTCGCTTTTCACGACCTGGCAACTCGATATCAAAACAAATATTGCTCTATTTACAGTAGCGTAAGATCATAAATTGTTCTTTTTGCTGGAACGTTTCGAAATTACACTATCCAAACTTGACATTTTACTATCTATCTAGATCACTGTGAATTTCCCTTGGTTTATCATAATGTGGGCCGAATTTATAATTCCTTCGAATTACCGATGACTTTGTAAACGACGATCGTAATGTTTGAAGTACAAATATCGCCTATAATAAAATAAAATAGATAATGTCAAATATTGAACGAGTGTGATATATTATGAAACTTCACCGTGTATCGTACGTTCTATGCTACATAAACATAGACCTGTAAATAAAGTGGAACGTTACGTTAAAATACTAACATTAATCCTCTGCTAATCTCTTCTCTGTCACTTCGAAATTATATAACATTGCTTATGTCAATAATCCGATTGTAACAGTCATTAGTTCTTGATTCTTTCACCGTACTAAAAAGCTATAACGAACGTCGATTTCGTTTATTCAGGGGCAACGAAAAAGGCAGTCGTAGAGAGTGAAAATGGTTTCCGCAGAATTTTTAATGGCCATTAGTAATTTCAAAAATACAAAGTTCCGTGCAGAACAGAGATAAACAAAAATAATACAGCAACCAAGTCGCCTAAAATTCTACCTTCATTATGTAAATTGTAAATTAACGCGTAACAAAAACAACGGACATTTGAAACAAGGGCGTAGAAAAAGAAGTTACAAAGCGAGAAACTGTACGATAATTTTATATACGTAGAAAGGAGCGAAGGAAAAAGATTTTTCGAACGAAATTCTCGTTGATAACGAGACAATTCCAGGACGCGGATGTCCGCCGAAACAAAAGCTGCCATCGCGATAATCGTTTCCTTTCTACCATTCTACGAGTTCTCGCACCATTGAACCATTGCTTTTTCCATTCGACGACAGAAATTTGTCTGTTATTTCGACGAGCAACATCGCAACAGAGAGCGTGGTAACGCGCGAATCGCTGACACCGAGAGCTTGAAAGTAGGTACCTCGTAATTGCGATTGCAGAACTACTATGCGCATCCGGTGTCTGCATTTTCCATGGCCGGAAACGGGCATGAAACGTGACAGGGGAAGGGGTGTACTCGCGAGAGAAAGAGAGGAAGAGAAAGAGAGATAGTCTCATTTTCGAGTTCTTCGACAATGGCACAACTTGACTCCGGTTTATTAAGCAAAAGACAAGGATGTACATGACTGTGCAATAAACTTTGTAATCCTCACCAGTGTTGAGTGAGATGTATGAGAATTTATTACAAATTTAAATAGAAATGGGATTAAAGTAATATTCAAGAGGAATATTTAATATTTTTCCGTAACGAAGTAGCCGCTTTAAATTTTTAATCCAAACCTCGTGATAAATTTTCTTCGTTGTCTATAGCGTTGAATACAATGTACCGAAAATACCTTTGCAAATGTGACGATTAAAGTAAGTGCAAGCATCCAAATTTTTCTCTATCCTGTGACAGTTTATTACCAGATTAGTCCTACCTTTCACGTCCTTGCATTTTCATACTATTTTTCCTGATATAATTCAAAGTTTAAAGAATTGATCAGCGATAGAGGAGTATGTTCTTAAGGGGAAATAATATTTCAAGAACCTGATCGAAGGTAGATATTATTCCGAGGTACTAGCTATCATTCCAAGAACTCCATCAGTGTCTCGAAGTAACGGAGGCGAGCAAACCTCGAAGATCCTCGAGATTGTAACAGATGAAATTGAACAGAAGGGCTGCGACTGCTGAGAATTGGAGTAAAATTAACTCAGTACCTCGCCAGAATGTCCGACTCGATTAGACTTCGAGAGACAACTAGCTCGGAAGCACCTGTGGTTCGACGTTCTTTCATGATTTGTCGAACAGGAGAACAAAGCCAAAGAGCGATTGGATACGGCGCCTTAAAATCCTTCTCAGGATTTACTTGAATCTTCGTTGAAGATTCATAGATACTCATTGACATATCGATTTAACGTCGCTGTATACCTTACAATTTGGATTTATGCGAATGACAACGTCACATCGAATCGACATTCGAGGCAGACTCCATTCAATCTTTAATCGGGATTCGCTCAAACATCCAATCAAAAATCATTCGAACGAGAAACGTTCAAACATTCTAACGTCTATATTACACGGAGACTCGTTCGCTGGCAAGACTACGCTCACAGCTACAAGTATTGTTTTACTATCACAAATCGACGTCGATCAGTTTCCCAAAATAACATGCACGTGTATTTAGACATCATGTGTAAATGAATAGTTGCCAATAAACATTCAGTCACAAGCTCGATGATACTTTAAGCGTTTGATATATCTTTGTTACGTGTATTATGCGAATTCTTGAACCTTCATATTCCCTATAAACGCATAAATTCATAAACGAAATTGATGAATTCTTCTTCCATCCCTGTCGTTAGAACCTCGCCCTCGTAACTTCAAAACTTTCAAATCTCTTCGTCGCGTGTCAATCCATACACTCGAATCATTTGTTAGGAAGAAAATGCAGCTTGTAACAAGAAAATACAGCTCAACATGCCCAACGGTGGCACCAACACCTATTGTGTAAAAATCGAAAAAATATGGCGAAGAGAGAGAGTGAGACTGTCTTGACCCATCAGCTATAGAAATACAGCCGGCTATTCTTAATTGTCAGGCTGTTTAGAGCAAAGTCCTTTATCGTTCTATTCTCGGTAGTGGTCGGTTCGGACGGTTAAATTCTACCGCCGACAGGGACATTCAACATGGCGCACAGTATCGCGGACAAAAGCGTAAGCATCGAAAACGCGAGCTACTTACCTTGGGTTTCCACGAAGAGCAGCGTGGTGCAGAGCGTTGAAACCATTGTTGTTCGTGAGGGTGATGTCTGCGGCATGGTCCAACAACAGAGCCAACATGTCATCCCGTTTCTTAGAGATCGCATCGTGAAGGGGAGTGTCACCTTCGGAGTCCTAGAAACGAAGGAACAGCTTTCACTTACAGGGTGTCGTACACGGTTTTTTCGTTAGGAATCGATTACCCCGGACAAAGGATCGTGGGTCTTTTCTGGTTAAAACAGAGGGTTCTTGTTCGGAGAGGACACTTGTATTCTCGCAAACGGATTATTTTTTGAAACCCCGGAAACCTGGAAATTTTACGAAGAAACGTATTTCTTAATATTAGAATTAGTAACTCATATTGCGTTAATATGTTTGGTATATTATTTTACTTTGTAATAAAATTTTATTTTGTTTAAACATATTATTTATTATAATTATATTTATTAAATTAATTTTCGTTTAAATATTAGGTTGTCCAAAAAATGTCTTTCTTTTTATGAGGAAATAATAGACGCACGTTTTTTGTTTTATGTTATTTTGCCAAATTACGTACGATCCAATTTGTTATGTTGAGACAAACACCGCGACATTTCACAGACTTGGTTTCACGTTTGTACGAAGGTTCACTGTTGTAAAAAACACATTTGCGAAAAAAATACATTTTTCGGACAACCTAATATATTATCTCGAAAGGGGCAATTTATATCAATTTTGCAAAATGTATGTATTTTCAATATCTTGTAGATTTCTACGTACATTATCAAGTTTGTTTCGAACATCATGAATACGATCGTAACGATTGTATTTTATTATCGTGTTAACGAAATTTCTGAATGTTTTTTACCAGTATAACACGTGTAATATATTCATAAAAAATTTCCGTAAGTATCCAACGTAACACACCACTGTGTGCGCGTTACCACGTCCCAATAGACGAATATTGTACGAGTGTTATATTGGAACACTTGTATTTTCAAGAAAAATATTATTTCTTAAATTCTGGAAGGAGATAAGAATACGATAATGCAAAAATAAATGTAGAGACTTTCCCTCGTACATATCATTTACCTCTTCAACAACAACAGACTGCAGGGAACAGGAGGCTGCATTATATTTATACTGTGAAAGAGAATGTCATTCAGAAGCCGTAGGAACAGGAAAGAAATACCTTTATCCTAGCGCGTGCTTTCTGCTTTCAATGTAAAAATAGAAAGTAAAGTTCAATGTAAAACAGAAATTTTTCTTCGCGCTTCAGTATATAGTGCATAGAGGTTTTCTTCGCGATACATTATTCATATTTCAACAAAAAAGAGCGCTTTTACAAAACGCAAGAACCTGCACTCCATTTACGCCAGGCAAGATATTCTTTTCAAGGAAGTAAGAAAGCAATCCGTAGATATTATTTTTATAACTTTGTTATTACTATTTATTGCTTACTTATTCTGTACCATGCCGAATAAATTATTTCCGTACACCTTGAATATTTCCCATTTGTAATACGTGCCTCCAACTTCCTACAATTCCGTGTTCTTTCAACTCGATTTATTATGACTTTAAGAACGATGTAACTAAGAAACACGCGGAGCCATCTAAAAATTACTTCGCGTATTAATTTTCGATTAAATTCGAGCTTGACAATTTATTAGAACGTAGTGCTCGATATTTCATTTTATAATAATAAAGGATAGAAATATAAATACACTCGCTTTTGAAGATGTTAATGATTTACTTTCTAAGAATTTGGTGTTCCAGTCTACCGCTCGCATTAATCATTACACACGCAAGAACTTTTCCACTCCTCCCTAATCGAGATCTAACCAAATGCAAATACACTTGACGAGTTGTCAAAAGCTCGATTTTCTCGGAAACGAAGCTTCCAAAGCAATTTCGTTGTTCTTTCGTATCCGCTTATTACGAGTCATAGAATCGCCCTGACTTTGTTCGTACCACGAATTTAGTCCCGATCGGTGCGTAACAGATTTTACGAGATTAGTCGAATTACTGGAAACGAGTCGGTCGTACTTTAAAGATTCGCGGCACTCGAGAAAAATTCAGGGCGGCGTGGTGGGTGCTGGCGGGCCAGTGGCATCCGAGCCGGCTGCGTAAATAATAGGACATCAGGCACAGATACTTTATGGGATCAGTTGGAAAAATCCTTTGTATAACTCCAATAACCGTGGAGGATAAATCTGCCGGCGCTGTCGAGAACCGGCGGTGCTATCTCGCGCTATAAATGCTGGCCATGCGTCACGCCACTAGCTGAGAGCGCAAGAGAAAGAGGCCGAGAGGATACGACGAGGAGGGGCGAACAGCGGACAGAGAATGAAAACCAAGAATGAAAAAGAAGCTTTCGAAAGGGGTGCGAGGAAAGGGTACTATGGATTGAGGTGAAAGTAGATATTTGGAAGAAGGAAAGTGGATGAGAAGAATGAGGCAGAGAGCGGCGTGTGTGTGCGAATGGGAATTGTCCGAGGATTGCACGACAGCCACGAGACCCTGTTTTATTTACCTGATCGCACCATCCTGACCATTATTCTCGCCAACGTTATCGAGCCACGAGGGCTGATCGGTGCACGATGCAGACCAGCCGTTAACTCCACCAGCTTCGTTTCTACTTCCATGAACTGCAATTAACGGATCGCGATCGAATTAACGAGCGTAAAGAACACAGTCCAGGGAAAACAATCGCATGTACGCGGCCGACCAATGAACAGCACTCGCTCGACTTCTACCGATTCCTGTCGACATCGTAATTTGCTTTCCTTCGGTCGTTTTTTATCCTTCTCGTGACGCTTATCAGTGTTTTCCGGCATTGTCGCGAGTCGCGATCTCCTTTTACGACAACATGCATCGTAATAGCCAAATAATTTACGGTTTACTCTTTCAATACGCGTAGAATTAGGTTTTTAGTAAAGTACGAGAATTAAGTTTTATTTAATACAGAACTATAACGATAAATTAGAATGAAATAAATAAATACTAAAGTTCTTCGATTAGAGATAATCGTGGTGATTATCTTGGGAGCAATAACTCGCAGGTTGGAAACCCGCTGAAACTTCTTGCCAATTGGCATTAACGCTCGGTGTTGGTTATACGTAACGTTGTACTGGTTTAAGTCGTTAATTGACTAGGTATAAGTAACTTTCTTCATATTTATAGAATTATTAAAAAATAAAGTAACTATGTAAACAAGTTTTGAAAGAATTGTTTTATCTCGTCACTTATAGTTAATTGGATAGGTTGTAGACGATACGAAGTATGAAACATAACGCTGCTAGTCAAAAGTTTAAAATTACCTACTTAGCAGCATTATGAAATTTTTTGCAAATTTTTTACGCTGACAGCAATTCACCTCCACCTGGACGTAACTTTTTCGCTTTAAATTTCACTTCTAAAAATTTTCACTCAAGACTTAGGAAACTTGCCTCGCGGCGCAAGGCTTACGTGTTTATCAGGCGCGCCAGAAAATTCTAAAAATTCAATCTCACCAATCACCTACTTAACTTACACAACTAAATCTGTATGCGCACACGCACAGCCAAATTATCGATATAATTAATCCATGAAAATTCATACGATAGTCAATACTTCCCAACTAAAAAATTAAAAATATTTCTATCGCTCGAGCCATAAAAATATTTCTATATCAGATCAGATCAGACGTGATCCGGTTTATTTTTCAGATGTTTACTTGTCGATTACCAGACAATTGCCTATCGTTCCAAATACTAAAAAAGATTCGAATCTCTGGAAAATGTAAAAATCCTGAAAAAGATCTGAAAAAAAATTGATAAAAGCAAAAACACTAACGAAACAAGCTTCTGTGTAAACTCTTCGACGCCTGGTACGAAAACTAGCAAGTTAAATTCAAACGTGACCGTCGCGAAAGAGAATCGAAGCGATCGCTTTTCGTGAAAAATTTTGCGATCGTGTTACGCGAAGGACACGAAGATCGAGCAGGAGCTCGAGGAAATAGCAGAGCTCGTCTGGACACTTTCAATTTGTGACACTGTCACGCGTTCGTCCGCCCTCCCTATTCTCGTTCCACGTCGTTCCTTTCACTGGGAACGTAGCGCAACCCTTTTGCCATCACGAGCCACCTGCTTTCCCGACCGTTTCGCCCTCGTTTACCAAACGACACGCGATTCGTATCCCTCCGTGCCGCAGCTTTCGCACGTGCAACTTTCGAAAAAGCTTAATTCCGCTATTTCTTCCATCGATTTTCCTTCGACCCTTGCCCCGCCTTTCCTTATAGCCTTAGCTGACCATCTTGCGCGTTTCGATCGTCTCGATTCTCCTCGCCTCCGGCTCCTCGATTCTTCCTTATCGGTGACAAACGCCGGAAGATTTGTCAGATATAAGAAGTACAAACGGTTAGAGACGAGTTTTATCAGGACTCTGTATGGCCTATTAAGCTCACGGTATTCCCCTTTCTGCCAGATAACTGATTTCAATGCTATACTCTAGTTTCCTGGTAGAATCTTGAATGTGCAGGCAGAACTTTCGTTTGGCAAAATTAATAAATTCCATGCCAATGATACGATTCGAGGCTGAGTTACAAAGACCGTTATGATAATTGGTATTGAACTTTGGTATGTCGTTGGCGAAGCGATCATTTCAGAACTCATTCTGTAATCTGCGGTGAAAGTTTCTACAGTTCAGAAAGTTAAGGTATCTTTTCGTTGAAATATCGCGTTAAGTTTGAAGATGGAAGCGATAAAGATGCGAGATTTAAAGCGGTATCGTAGCTTGGATTTGTGTATATTGCTCGGAATTTGCTCGAACGTGTAAAATGGTGTCCTTCATAAAATAATATGATATCTATTGGTTGGGATATCCTTTGATTAGAATTTTAAATAATTTAATTAATTCTTATAAGCTTTATAGGGATAAAACAATATGTACTATTACAGTTTACGTTTACTATATGGAACGTGAGTCTTTTTTTAACATTATATGCATCAAACATCCTTAAAAAGTCTATTATTATGTTCATGAAGATTTATATCAATTATCATGTAGTTACTGTTATCCAAGTTCGTTTCTAATAACAGTCATAAAAACTTTAACGCGTCATAGAATGATTAAATATTTACATTGAACATGGCATTTTTAACGTTTTAAGCCAACAGTGCCCTTACTATCGTTAATCACGTCCAAGTAACAATTTACTATACGTCAAGATCTCGAACCCACAATCAAACGTGATCATAATTAATCGTCTAAATTGCCATAGTACACACGTTTAGCAGGCAATGTTCTTCAAACAACCGGTCGCAAGATCAAACGCGAAAATTATATCGGTGCAAGGCCGCGTAAACATTTGGTAAAGCTAACTAGCCGTTTTAACGTGTTCGGCAAGAAACTGTCGTCGTCACGAAAACGTCTGATTGGACCACGACCAAACGTCAGAACGGATAGAGGGATCTCAGAGAGTAGCACGACCGTGTGTACGTATCAGGTGAACGAGTCGGGAAAATGAGAAAAGACAACAGCAACAACACAGCGGCAAACCGGTCAGAGCAGTGTGGATTACAATCAGTGGCAGTGTCGGGGGCCACCGAGAAGCGAAACGTCGACGACGACGACGACGACATCGACGACGGGGACACGCCGAGTCGAAGCGGCTTGATTGCACCGCAAATATTGACGTGGCTAATTCTCTCTCACCCCGTTTACCTATCGAAGGTGACGAGCTACACTAATGAGGGCTTTAAGATGTCACCAAGATGCTAGGCAAACTCCAGTTTGCCCGCCGCGTCGTCGAAAATCGGAACGTTCGTAACATTTCAACGTTTTACCCGGATTCCTGATTAACTTTCTACAGATTAGGATTTTCCCTGGTAATCAAAAAAGAGAAGGTAATTAATTGTATCGTATTCTGTGGAAATAAATCGAGGTTTTCAGGCACGATGATGTTTCAGATTGCGTAGCTTTGCTTCGTGTAGAATTATTTGTAATTTCCTTAATGAGATTTTTCTCTTCCGTCGTTAGAAGGCTACTAATGATACCCCGCTAATTACTAGGAATTAACAATTATCGTTGTATTATTATATAACGCCACTCGTAATTAAACGGGTCGTTGAATCGATTTTCAATTTTCCGGACAACCTAATAGACTTGATTGACAATATATTATAATATATATATTGAATTTTAAAATAGTTTTTTCACGTATAATTGTCATATTTTTCAACTGTGGTGTTCGCGCGAGTCGTTCAGAAGCCGTACCGATCGACTCCAAAAATTCAAAAGTACAGAAAAGCGATGACGTTAGGAACACTGTTTTCTTAAATTTACCCTGGAATTTACTATCGCTTACGTCGCTCTTTTCCAGACGAATGAACTTAACGAAGTAAGGCGTACGTTTCTTGAAAATTGGATATTAATCGCGTACTTCGATTAGCAAACAGTTGAATCGATCGCTTCAACTTCCAAACGGCTCATATAATAAACACAATTACCATTAGTGCAATCAAGGCTGATCCATTAAAGCTTCTACATAGCTCCAATTGCAGGGGCGGGCAAACAGGCATCGCTAACGGTAAGCCAGGAGGATACTTATCCCCCCGATTCAAACTTAAAACCTCCTTTCTCCCATGATTCTTATCAATCCTAACGTGGTACACGCGCGCGCACACACGCGCCCCAAGGAAATCCAGGAATAATCCGCCACCGTACATCGGCTAAGCTCAACCGCTATTTTACAGAGGCGATCAATAGTGATTTCAGCCAAGATACAGGGCCACGCTGAAAGGACGGATGAAGGCGGCCGTCGAAGAGAAGAAAGAGAGAAAGGTTGCAACGAGGAAGATCAGAGGAAAAGAAAGAGAGAGAGAGACGGAGAGAAGGTGGAAAAAGGAGAAGAAGGAAGGGAAGAACGGGGACGATCTTCCGCCTCCTTCGTTACCTCGTCTGGTCTCGTCTCAGCAGAGACGAAGAGAGGAGTTGGAGAGGCAACACACAGTTCTGAGAAGATAATGCAGACCGTGAGAAAACGGAGGAGCATCCCCAAAGTCCGCGTCCGCGCTTGATTGCAACGAACCCTTCCCGCCCGTTTCCAGTTCTTACTTTTCAGCACGAGCTTCCTTCCTTTGGTCCGATGCACCTAACTGGAACGGGATCAACCAGTCTATAGGTAGCTTACAAAGACACCGACTTGAACGCCGGTATGCGGGTCGTGTAGCGAGTTCGACGCCTACGGTGAAACACGAGCGCAATGGGTGCAAAATCCACCTCTTCCGTGACGCACATCGGCCGCACAGCTAAGAACAAGAACCGTCCGACGACTCGTTATGTCACCCTCGTGCCCTGACTGGTTATTCGATTTGTCGCGATTTTCATCCACCTGTGAATTTACCACCTTTGAAGGCTACTGGCGATCGATTATCGAGTTACAGTGGACGTGTAGATGCGCGAATTGTTTTTTGGGAAAGAAGTTGTCCAGCTTCAACGGACGCTAGGTACACGAATACGAGCAACTAAGCGTATGGAATTTGTACGCATGTGATTATTGCTTGCCGAACGCTTCACGAACGCTGATTTTTCAGAGACAATACGCGATAACAAAACTGGCGTTTGCTAGTGTCGACTGTGGTAGTATTATTTTGATACTTAACGAACTCTGTGGCTTCGGATTGTTTCCTTTCTGATAGATTAAATCGATAAGATTTTTTCAAGCGATAGGTATTAATGCACGAATTGCTTATAAATAGGAAAATTACGTAGTAGTAGATATGAATAGTAAAATATATAACTATTGACAATCAAAATAAATAATGGATACAGATAACAGATAATTAAAATTTCAAGCCTACTAATTTTATAATCGAAGGATATACAATAATTGCTCCTTCGAATTATAAATTGGCAAATTCGATTCCGTTATGATTATTACAAATCGATGAAAGTACAAGGATAACGCGAACAAGATTATTCGAAAATGTAAATTGTACGCGTACGTGAACCTCAAACTTCAATAGAACAAAACTACAATCACATATAAGAATTAACTCGACCAACTTTCTTCCCTCTTAGCAAGAAAAGAAACATATAAAATTATTAAAAACGCAAAGTTGCCGAAATATCACGAACGAGTGCACGTAAAGTCAGAGACGCGCGTTGCATACGTTGTCAAGTTGTAATCACGATAGGCAAGTGTCACGTTGATTTCACGCCAAAACGTATGTACGCGCATACAAAGGGGACTATGGCGTTATGTATGACCGCGCGACGTATATATCGAGCAGCACAAGCTTCTCTACCTGGTGAACACCGGGTTAGTTGGGACGACACACTCGTACACAGCAGCGCGTGGCCGCATAATGTTACGTTTATACCTGACATTCATCATTAGCCCCGCTAATTTATGTTGAACACGAATGGTTCGGGCGAATGGGCTAATTAATATAAATTGCCGCCACGAGGATTACACGGCCGGCCAGCGGCGCCGTGATGCAATTCATTGTGTACTTTACGAATCGGCCGAAAGCCGATTAAGCCTGCCAAGTTACCACTGACGGACGTGCAAATATTCTACCCTCCTACACGATGAAGTTAACCCTGGACAGACATGGTACAAAAGCTCGCGAGATCGATGCACGGGTCGATCGTTTTGTTAAACGCTATTGAAGCAAGACCATATCAAAAGGCAGCATTTACGCGCAGCAACCTACTTATACCGTGTGCCGAATATGGATTTCGATATCGTGCGAATTTACTTTAGCCGAACTGCACGAACGTTTAGAGAATTAGCAATTCAAGCATCCGTGAGAACGTAAATTGCTTGTTACGTGACGCGAGTGAATGATAAATTGAAATCTTCGAAAAGAAGGAATAATCGCGTATACGTTGAATAAATTCGATCGAGTATACAGCTCGCTCGTTCTCGATCAACGACGTTCGAAGAATAACCGTAATAGTTAGGGTCAGATTTAAGCTGGGTTTTACTTAATTTTAATGTATCTAGTTCTAACATTTATATTGCATATCTTAATCGCTGAATACCATCATCAGTCTTCCAAAATTAAATAAATCGACTTAATTTAACGAACAACGAGGATTTGTTTTAGAAAGATGTTTAACAAAAATTTGAAATCACGTATCCGTGATATGTAACGATAAAAGAATTCGTTCGTATTTTATAAAATACTTCTTAAGATGAAAAATATACAGTTAAATCGAAAATTACCAAAAGAACGCGCACCAATGCGTTGAATATCTTCCCATTCATTAACACCAGTATAATCTTCACCTAATAACGAATAAGGTCTATACATTTCGGAGGTCCCTTCCTACTAACTTTTATCGCCAGCACCCTCTCACTAATTCAACCACATAAACTTTTATGGCGCTATCTGTGTACCAAATCTTCCACTGCTCTCTCCTCTATACATATAGATTACATAGTAAGTAGTATATACATAAAACAGGATAACGATAGAAAAACCAATCATCGAGGGAAAAGGGAAGAGGAAAAAGACAGAGAGAAGCGAGGTGGAAAGAGAAGATGCAAAACGTGGGACGAACCAGAAACTGACCACGTGCAGCAGTTTAAAATTACGGCGGGAATCGATAACCCAGTTCCTCGAAGGATGGCCGCCGCATCGCGTCGTGGATAGGCGTCGACGAACGCGATTCGCTGAATCGAAACATCGTGATGAGATCGTTTTTTCCGAGCACGTCGTACCCGGGGTCCCAGTTTGCGCTTTACGACAGCCGGTTCCCCTCCAGGTACCGTGTACCGAAGGTGGTATTAAAAAAGAGAAAGAAGAAGAAGGAGGAGAAAAGATGAAGAAAAAGGTGGAAGAGAACAGCGGGAGGAAAATGAAAAAAAATAGGAAAGAAGAAAGGAAAATTGGACTCAAGAGAATCTAATATAGCCGACTGTTAAACCGTACCAGAGTAAAATGAAAGGAGCATAGTAGGGGAGTAAAGCGAAATGAAGAAACGCTTTAAACGAAAAAACGTCTTTCCGAACGCGACCGGCTCGGGAACTCTTTACCGTTTTCACGGTGATATTACAGGCGGATATCACCGCGGAGATGTCCCTTTTCAAATGCTCCCGCGAATATGTTCGTTCTATCGGCAACAACATCTCCCGCTGGTCAACTTCCTCGTCGCGTCTCGGTGTTTAGCTTCTTCATGTTATTGGCTCGATCAGTGTCTTAATTTTACGGAAAACGGTTACTCGAAATGGAGATGTGTACGAGAAACTCGGATGAGAACAATCGGATGGCAGTATCGGAGGTAGTAAGTATATCTCGAATCACTCGTGATTTTGCTCTACAATTTTTAAAAGCATTCTGTAACCCTCCGGATGGGAATATATTTTTTTCAAACTCCCTAGGGTAAATTGGTTCGTTTCTGTTCAATGGTCAACGTTTTCACTGTTCTAGAATTTCCAGATACTAAAAAAAAAATTCCATAGTACTCGTCAATGTTTCTACTATATCATCAACAATCGCTCGGTAAATCAAACGTTTAAAACTTGTTATTTTATAAAAAATGCCACTGGACTGACTTTCACCATCACGATTCTCAGCCATTCCATTGTTTCGTTACATGTATGAAATACGTTCCAAAAAGTAATTGTTCCCCATAAAATGTTCCATTAAACGAAAATCATTGGACAGGTGTAAAAAGGTGAGGTCGAAGAAGAAAGGTGAATTATCTCGATACGCGCAGTATTTCTGAGAAAAAGATAGTTCATCGTGAGATCGATATCACTATCCTAGAATCGACTAAGAAGACCAGGAGCATAGGAACGCTATCGCCTATGAAATTCATGCCGGGATCGGCAACATTTTCGATCTAGTTACACTCTCGGCTCTGACGATACGTGACGATACTGTTAACTCTGGAAAGAAATCGCGGAGACGCCTCTCTCTTCCTCGAGTACGCGACAAGAGGGCCGACAAAGGAGCCAAGGAAACAGCTTTTGCATAATTCTGGCGAAACGTACGGAGAAAGTTCGCCGGCATTGCACGCGCAGGACAAAATTTAATTTAGCAAGGCGAGTCGAAAGAGAGCAGAGTGGCGACGAGCAAAGCGTAGAATAGCGGCGGTCACAACAATAACTTTGGAAAACCCTGTCCTACCCTTCGCAACCGCAACCACTCGTTGCTTATTGCTTTTAGTATTAACTCACCCCTCGCCCCATACAACTCTTCTCCTTGTAGGATCGTTCTTTGTCACGACAGAAAGCCAGCACTTTATTCCAACCTGTAATAAGTTGTTCCTCCCGAGTCTCTTTCTTCGTCACCCCCCTCTTTATTCTGTTATTCCTTTACACTATTTTTTTATTCCTTTTTTTCAGTAGATTGGTGAACTAGTTCTACTTCTTTCGAATGGTTTCATGGAGATCGGTTGTTTGAGCACGTGACACGCGAAGTTCTCTGGCTCGATTTTTATGGAAAAGAGAATTACGAAGTTGGAGTAAAACATTGTTGATGGTCAGTTTAAACGAACGTTGGGAACGATATGAAATTTTCAGAAAACTTGAAACAATATTTTGACGAAACGACTACCAGGTCTAACAGCGTTAGATTCTTTCGTACAAATATTTGGAAGACAAAGTTCGGGTGAGAGAACGCATCATTTCGGGTGATTCGGCGGAAACAGAGGATCCTTCAAACGTATCGCCGCTAAAAGAAATATGAAAAATAGTTGCTATATCGCATAGGAAATGAGCGAACCTTTGCATTCAAGCCAGAGGATGTTCTACCGATTAATTGATCGTATTACGAACGATGTAGAAAATTGTACAGTGAATATGTATGATAGACAAGAATATAGAGAATCTACTTACGTCCTATCTTTCGTAATGTGCTCGCAAAAATATAAATTTACGTAAACAATTGAAACATAACATTTTATACGTGTCGATAATCTTCCAGCGAGTTAAACCTCGTAATTACAGTTTATATATAATTTTTTATCTGAAACGTGTAGCAGAGAAATCAACACGTTTCACCACAGTAGCGTTAAGGGTGAAATGGAAATCCACCTTCCAAAAGCAATATAACCTTCTAATCCGCAATAACAATAAATTAAGCCGGGAACGTGCACGACATCGCCGGATAGTTTCGCGAACTGGAAAATCAGTTGGCAGAGTCGCATTCTCGGCGGTGCATCTTCTTCCAAGTGTTTGCACTGCCAACAGTGAACGACGATATCATCCATCAAGGTAGTGGTTTAGCATGCTCTTGTCAGTCCTTTCTGTATCACACAGGTCCGCCGCTCAGTCGCGAACACCGGGCAAACTCGTCATCGTGTCAACGTCGATCAAACCATCAAAATATCATCGAGTAGCGGAGGAACGCCTAAAGCAACGAGCACTATCATCCATCAGAGAATCTTTGTCACATGTAAACGCCATTTCTCTTCTGGCCTGTGCGCGATGCAACGACGATCGATACCAACGCTCGTCTCCCTCTCTCGCTCTCTCTCTCGCTCTCTCTCGCTTGTTTCCCCTCACGTCCTCGTTCTATTCAGCTGCATATGTCGCCGAACATGCTCGCTAATTCGGCACATTAATCACGCATTGCTTATGGATACGGTTTAAGGAAGGATCGCATCGAATTGTAAATTTCGTTCGTCCGTTGCCGCCATACCGCCGCCCGAAAACAGAAATGAACCGTGACCACGGCGTGGCTCCGCGTTCTATTTTGCAATATCGATTGATTCATGGAGCCTGGATACGTCGTATGATCGTGAAGCTTCGTTTGCAAATCCAAGGAGCAAAAAGAGAGGAACGCGCTGTCCGCGATATTTGCTTTCGGTTTAAGTGTTTTGAAATTCGGAAACAAGAATCGCGATTCATATTTACATTGGCGAATCGAAAGAACGAAAAAAGAAAGAGCAACCTACCGTCGACGATATTTGATTCGGGTTTATTTAAATGCTTCCAAGTGGAATAAAAATTCTGATCGATCTTGCGCAAAGATACTGGACAAGATTTAGGAAGAGGAAATATTTTATGACTTCACGAACGAATATAGGAATTTTGCTTTGCGAAAGGTAAACGGAAACCAAGATAAAGGCAAACGATGAAGCAAACTGAAGTATTATTTCGTGCTACTACATATACGTTGAACAAAATTATACGTTTATCTCGTTTTTACTATTTACTCGCATTGAAACTATCGACTATGAAAAATACACGACAAATGTCCCTATAAATAATGAATTATTGAATTTTATAAAGGAAAAGGAATACTTATTAATTGAAGAAAATTTATATAATAGGTAATTACAATAAGTATCTCGGAATAATCAATTATGCTACTGCATTATGCAGTATTTAAAAATTAAAAATTCAATATATAATGTATTTAATTCTTCATCTACTTCAAAGGTAATATTTTAACATAATTTTTCAAATAATTTAATTTTATAAATTCATGCAATATATTACAATATCCCCTTTTATCGTGCGAAGAACAATAAAATTAATAATAAATGCAGCCAGTAAAACTAAATGTCTAGTTTAGAAGAGGATAATCTTCTATCTCTCATCGCAACGACGTTCGTTATATACGTACATCGATATTCCAACATCCATGTTCGCTGCACATTTGGGGGTAAGTGTACTTGAAAGAAGAGCAGAATTCCGTCTAGAAATCCGTCGCAGTTCTCGCTAGCGTGCAAGATATATGCTTGTAGGCCGCTACTAGATCCTTCCGAAACAATGGCGCTCTATAAATCGAACAGGGAGAGTGAAAAGCAATGAGATTGTTTGGAACGGATCTGTAAGCCATTCGAGGTGGCACCATGTGAAATATAAGTCAGAAACCGATCGAGAACCATTTCGTTCGAGTACCGAGTGGGTGGACTCCTTTACACACGTCGAGAACTGGCGCCGTCGAGAATACGAAAGAAACTATAGATCCACGAAAGCGTTCCCCGTAATGTAACGCTGATATATTTCCGAACAATACCATCGATAAGGAAGATTGTTGGATCGCTCGAGAGCTAGGAATTAAGATACCGTAACAATTTCTTCTCGTTTTAATTGTCTACAATTAACGAAATAATATTTTCTTTCCGTCTTTCGCATAATTGACGAAATTTAAAAATTGTTTTAAATGTTTTAAATCGAAGATCGCTATCTTCCCTCTTTATTGACTTTCTTCTCATGACGAATGATTTATACATTTAAAAAATTTCCAGTGAAATACAAGAATCTCGGTGTTTATGTTAAATAAGTAAAGATCCTTGGATTTTCAGTTTTAGAGCAATGATACGTGCGAGTGTAAGTACATAAGCGAATAATTTCCTGCGAAACCAAAAATCATCACATTCTTAATAAATTCGAATTATTTCGCCTCTGAATGCATTCTGCGTTGAACTCGTCGAAATATCAAGGCCAAAACACGATCTCAATTCCAATTTTTACCTACCAGCGCTGTTGCATTTCCCTCGAAACCGGACGTATTAACAGCAAGAGAATTGAACGTCTTTCGAAATACCTGCAGATCTAAGCAGAAGCTCGCAACGTTAAATCGTCTAACTCAAAGATGTACGATACGAGTTATAAATTACAAAATAGAGCTCTCGATGAGAAAGCACGAGGAAGGGCGACGGTCGTTGAGAAGTTAAAGAGGACGAAGGAGGCGAAGATAGGTAGGGTGACCGGAAGTCTGGCGAAAACTCTTGCAAGGACCTCCTCACCGCGTACGTCACCGACAGCCGAGCACCGGCTGATTCGCGGCGATGCTGCCGGCAGTTTACGGGTTCCCGGACCGACCATAACTTCGGGCCAGACAATTCATAAAGCGACCGAGCTGCGACCAGAGGAAGAAGGTGGAAAAGCGAGCGGAAAGATATCTTCGGTCGGCGTGGTTCGCTGGACTGGTGGTTTGGATGGGTGGATGCTTCTCGTTGGGTGGAGTCGCCGCCACCAAAGTGCTCTCTAAATTATTCTCTCGAGCGTCACGAATGGAGGGGTCTTGGAAAATGGAGCTCGACCCGGGCCAGAAGCGCTCGACGACTCGCGAGCCCGCGCGGAGAGGAGGCAGGGAAAAGAAGAATGAACGTCGGATACAGAAGCTTCATTGCTTCCGGTTGCTTACCACCACTGCTATAGTAACGCTGATTCTACCTGTACGAATTAATTTTCAGCCTGCTGGCCAGCAGTCGACGCGAATGCAGTGACAAATAGAGTGAGCTTCTTTGGTTGGTCCACTGGAGTTCCAGTTCAGTTTACCGCGCTATTATATGCACGAACATTAATTTAACGCTATTACCATTCTTAAATTATCTTCGATCTGACAGTGTTTTTTAGAATTAAAAGATATAATATAGGAGTTTTGAATCATCAGCTGTACTACGAAGTGACATATCCTAGTTGGATTTACACGAAATTATTTTCATTTATTACGCTATTGTATGTTTCCTTTTAGTTTGGTCTATCGCGATCTCTCATAAGTTTGAACGTTTCATCTTGTTAAAATCTTTGGATCATCTTTCCAATAGCATCTCTTTATCGTTATGAAATTATGCAGTTTTTGAATCAGCTGTCCTACGAATATCCTTAATCGGATTTATACACTATTGCCTGGCTTTGTATTCTCATTGGTTGATACCATAATACATAATCTTAATGATTACGAGACATAATATCGTTGTAGACCCTTCTATCCGTAATTTTCTAATTAAGCTGCAGCCTGTTTAAATACTATTAGTGTAGATAGTGTATCATCGCTATTCCACGATATAGAACGACAGTAGATAGATTGGCACTTTGTCGTTAATTTTAATCGAAGCAAATATCTGTACACATTCTACTTCTTCGTAAACTTTTATAAATATATAAATTTGTATATATATATATATATCCGTAGTCTATAAATAACAAAATTCCTATCTAAACCGAGTCAAACAAAATATTTTCCAATTGTAAGTCGAAACTAAACTACAAGAATAAAATCATAATTGAATGCATATTACAATTTGGCATATTTCCAAGGCGTATCCCGCTATTACGGACGTTTCGATCCCTATAGCTTATGGATACGATTTACACATCCATGCGATTCTTGGTCCAAGTCCAAACCAACGTAATCCACTTCTAACGGTAACAATGCACCGGCAACCCCACAACACCAATGACCATAGATCCGAATTAAATCTTATTCCAGATATTAACATACAGTAAGATATACACGGACTATCCTCAGAATAACGCCACGAAATATTTGCTATCACCGTATACTTTCAAAATGAATACAAGTAGCACGCTATTCGTTACTTGTAACAACTATAAGAAGATGTGTACTAACAGTAACTAATACTAACGAACAATAAAATTTGAATTAGTTTTTATACGTAGTTTTCACATTTGTATTTTAATACGAAGCGCGCCAACGAAATTTCAAAATGTTTCGTATAACGCATAAAGTTTTCTGCGATAAATGTTCAAGTACTTTCGTGAGCCGGTGTAATTGGAAGGAAACAGAAACAAGTCGATTTGCCACACTCCGCTTGCCTCACTCTGTGAAACACAATTCACGATCGTTTGACTTGTCGCTTAACTTTTGATTCGGCATTGATTTCCAGGAAAGTGTAAATCTGTAAATCTCGCGCGATACCTCGACGACGATCGGACACGCAATGCCGTGACGCACACGCGACACAATTTTCACTTCTGGATACGCCGCTGTTCTCAGACTTGTTAAGAAGCGAGGCAAGTTTACCGGCTTTACCTCTATCGAGTCTGAGACGCCATTGCTAGGACCAGAACGTTCTCAGCCCCGTAACAGAGGCGAAAGCGAGCAACGGAAGTGGTCTCAGGCGGGTGAGCCAACCGGCGGACGGTAGAATGTGAACGAGATTAAAGTATTTGCAACTGCAAGAACAACGCGACGAGACTGTTAACCAGCGAACACCTTCCTACCCCGTACTTCCCTACGTTTCTTCGACGTTCGCAAAGTAACGCATTGTGCAACGAGAAACTACCAGCGATAGAAGAATAGTACTTTTGCCTAATTTTCGAAGTTAGATAAGAATTGTTCGTGCTCTAATTTGTGTCGTGAAGAGTGATGGATAAGTTTTCTCGTTTCGAGAGAATGCCAAAAATGGAGTATCATGAGAAATTGTAGTCGATAACATCATAGTACTTACGGCACAACTAAAACTTGCTTGTAGAAAAAGTAGTGTTTCTATTCTAAAAGTCGATGACTATATAAATTATAATATTCGTTCTTATTAAAAAAAAGAAAGAAATCGTATAAACATTCTGATTTTTACTATCTATGAAGCTACTGTATAAGACAAATTCTTATAATAAATTAGTTAAATCGCGCGCTGTAATTTATAGCTCCATACGAAATTAAAATAAGTATCGATCGGAGAATATAATCTGGCGATCTTAAAACGGTACTCTATAAATTTGGAACTGAGAAACAATTTTATGTCAATGAAATCGAAGATAAAAATTGAAGATCGAAAATAGCAGGCGAGTCGCAACTAAACAGACACGTTCGAAATTCCGCGATGATACACATAATTACACGAGCCATTTGCTTCTAAACGAATCGCTTAATAACAAGCGTAAAGCTCCATTAAACTCTCGGTATGTTAAGAAACTGCCATCGTCGAGCTTTAGTTCAAGGTTTTCATCAGTCGGCAACGTTAAAGCAACTTTATGAGGAGTAACAACAACAAGTAGAATTTATGTGTTTGCGCAGCGTAACGCGTAAAGTTTACTATCGCCACTTACATACGAACGACCAACACAAAAATTCAAACAATTACGAACGCTAATTAGAGAATTTAAAGCGATCGTCCCGAGAATTTCCCTAATCTTATTTCAGCAACAAAAGTTGCTATGCTTCCGCGACTTTTAACAATAATGTCTCGCTGGGGAAAATCGTTATACCGTGTAATCGAAGAGGAATGAGAAAGAAAGTTGATATTTTATTCCTGAAAAGCATTTCGAAAATATACTATAATTTCTTATTCGCGTCACTTTTATAATAAACGAGGGAAATTATATAAAGAACGTACGGAACAAAGATGACAAGTCTATTCTTCTTCTTGTCATTTACATATCATTAGTAACTAAAATAGTTGGAAAGGAAATACCTTTTTAGCTCGAAAGGTATATAAATCTTGCAAAAATAGATAGATCTATTCTGCCACTCTCAATATCGAAGACAATCCAAAAGGATGTGTTCGATGATAATTTGCAAATTGCAGATGTTACAAGTGGGTCAGATTCAGAAATTAGATGTCCGTGTGTGAACGTAAACTGGCCAATTCTAAATACGGCTAATATTATTCGCTGTTTACGGCCGAGATTTGCAGCGATTGTCTTTTCTAATTACCAGATAAAAGCAAGCAACTGCGAGAGGTATAATTCTCGATTTAACTTTAATTATACCATTTAACGAACTGCAGTTCGTTAAAACCAACGGAATCGTAACGAAAAAAAAAAAAGAAAGGAAAAAAGACAGAAACAACCTTCATCTGGTTCCCAATTGCAGAGTTTGTACAACGCAATGAAACTCGCGATGCTACTACCATGGCTGACGATACACGTTAATCCCGTTACTTCCGTAGTCTTAACTTCGTAATCCTCGAGTCCTGATTTATGCAGCAGATACTCGAGAGATAACTCGAAAGCATGGTAGGTCACATATTCTTAAGACCGTCTCAAGGAAAGCTTCGCCGTGTAGGAAACTCTGCAGACGAAACGCTTGTAATATATTCAGAAGAAAGTACAGACCACGCGTAACAAGTTTTCGAAAGCTGCGCTGTACCGATCGAAAATACTGGAAACGTAAATTCAACGTTATTTGAACAACATGTAAACGGAGCAAAGCGTAAAAATATAAATCTAAAATAAATAATTAGGATCTATTTTTGTAATTTGTCCTATCTTTGCAATATTCCCAATAATTTACTAACAATATTAATTCGTCCCCCATAATAAACAAAATGCAAAGGTATTGAAGTTTTAAAGTTTATGATTAATTGGTACTTATTTTCATACCTCGTAGAATATCAGGTTGTTGCGCGCATAATAAACAAAGTGTAAATAATTAAGTTGATCGATGGAAGTATAGGTAGTGCATTCTCCTGGTAAACGTGAATACACGGTAAGGATAACACAGGTTTTTATATTTGCCGATATTCTCATGAAATCTCGCATATACATGTACATGTACGTTTTCTGAACAACGTTTTTACGAAATTTTTCATTCAGTGAGATTTACTAGGGATCGTTTATTACGAACATCGCAAAAACAAAATTAAACCGCTAATGAACAATTAGAGAGGTTAAATGTAGCTTTGTCGGATAAACCTGCAGCATTAGCAAACCACAAACGAATTGTTTTTCATCGTGAGACCGTTCTACCATATACAGCAGAATTAACGATACGCAAAATCAAGTAATTTAAACAGAAATAAAGACCACAGCACATCCATTACATTTCCCTAGCATTCTAGGAGAAAACTACAAAAGAGATATTTGCAGCGTCACACGATGGATATAGTCTACATACATTACGATACTCGTGAAGCAATGAAGTAATCAAATATCTTTAACGAAATGAAGAAAAAGGAAGAGGACACGAAAAGAAATTAAACTTCACTTTATCTTGTAACTTTTAATCTAAGAGAATAAAATTATGAGTTAAATGCAAATATTATTATCTTTCTATTACAACTGAGCACCTCGAACAACATTACCTACAGGCTGATCTAATACGTAATACGTAATTTTGCAAAATGTCAAGGTATAATATGCTTTCCCTCTTTTCTAAAAGTTATACAGCATTTTTAATCGAACACGTCAATACGTACTATATTTTACACTTTGTACCAGGTACGCTCTGATTTATAGTATCTGGAATTCGAATGTTTGTTAGCAAAAAGAATGCGACGGAATATTTATTGCCGCCAGCTACAATGATACTAGCATGTAACAGTTATAACAAGAGAGATGCTAAATCATCCATTGTAGAATGATTTTCTCCGAGCCACATACGTAGATACGTATATGCGTAGCAAGATTTCTATGTTGCATGATACAGTTAGAAAATACTCACTACATTTATTTCGAATATTTGAGAACGCTCTTGCGAACATAAATCTTAATATAACATAATGGCCGTTATCGATGTTGGTGCAACAATTCGTACCGTTTCAAATAAAAATTCTAAACTTCAGTCAGTTATTATGTCTAATGTGAAATTTAAAGAGTGAAAGTTAGAGACAACAAGAAAGAGAAAAAGGCACGTAAAACAGTCTATAAAACTGTCCACACCTAAAATTCCCTCTTATCTTGTAAGAAATTCACACACTGAACGGCAGTAAACAAAGTATTATAAAACAATCTTCAATAAGAAAGCAAACGACTTTTCGGGTCGTTTTCAACTTCCTCGTTTTCGCGATTAAACTCCCGTTTCATCTAACGGTCCGTAAAACTTAATCTCTTCTGATGGAGACAGTTCAAGCCATAAAGCCTATCCCGTGGCTATCATATTGGTATCGCCGACTTACTCCTGAGGTGGGTGTGTATGTGTGTGTGGTCCATGGTATTAGTTGCTGCTGGTTGNTAGATGCCGCTGCTGTTGGGGGTACTGCTGTATTTTTCTCCCTATTTATGACTCGTGGAAGAAAAATCGGACTTCGGTCGCCGGGATTCGATCCCGGGATCCGAACGTTCGTAACCTAAGGCGCTAACCACTGCGCTACCGTCGTCCGTTACTAGTTAGTGTCGAGTGGCGGTATTTGTGTTGTCGAGTGCCGCCACACTCCATATAACATTCGTCGATTACTTTCTACCAACCTATTCTTTAATTGAGCATCTTTACAGACAAACTGATCGAATTAGCTTCCTGTTAAAATCTAAATTTCATCGCATAAATGTTATTCTATTTTCCGGAAACTTGGTTTGTTTTCATGAGTTTATTTATCGCCAGAAAATGGTATAAATAACAGGAAATTCTAAGTTAGGTTTAAAGAAAGATATTTGTAATATGATCGTTTTTCTAAGTCTCTCGATTTATCCAGTTGATCAAGCTAGCTTCTGAACGGCTCAATTGTCAAACTGAGCAGAAAATCAATTGACATTATAAAGATTAGCGTACTTAAAATTAATCCGTAGATATATGAAATATTGGCATCTGCAAAAGTGAAGTCAGTTATGCCACAATTCTTTTTTAAACAAATAAATCAACACTAATTATTAACTCATCAACAGTAAATGACTTGTAACTTCAATGCGCATTTCCAAATCGACATCGAGCTTTACCAACACAATCGAGATAGTCGTGTTTCATTACAGTACCCGTGAAACTTTGAAAAGTTTCGTATAAAGCGCGTAATAATACGTATTAGAAAATGTTCCTCATAACAAAAGTTCAAATGTTTTAACGAGTCGATAACCATCTAATATGTAAATATGTAAACGTGCTTTACATAGTGCAAAATGTACTTTTGTATAAAAGAAAAAAAGAAACGTAAAATGAGGAGAGTAGCTTCGGTCTCTAGAATAGTTTCATCATAGATCGATTTATTCCGAAACAACCGTTTCAACAATTGCCGCAGGCTGCCATTTTGGGTTAACAGAATTACAAGAGCTAATTAATTAGAGACCAGAACTAGTCGCTCCGCGAACAAAAAGCCCATCGGGCAGCGAGGAGGCAAGTGCGCAAAATAAAAGCGATACAGGAAATAGTGGGCAATTATTTTGGTATGCAGCTGCGAAAGAGCTAATTATACGCATTGAAACCGCGTCCCATCGCTTGCAAATGGGCCAAAAACTGTTTCAATTACGACGACACGCGCTGCACGCGTTCTGCATTAGTCACGATTGGCGATTTCAATTTCCTACGGGCTTCATTGATGCCATGAGCAAATTAAAATCCTTTGAGCCACGCCAGAAAACCGGTATAAGGCCAATTTAACTTTTATGATTTAATTGTTTTCAATGGTCCGTAAATTCTCGGAAGACATCGACCGGACGTTTTGATCGCTGGAAAACGATATATTCCGCGAAAACAATGCATATTAATTACACCGATGTGTGCCGCTTGCAAATTTATGAACGTCGATTACCAGTCGTACTCTGCTCACGTTAAATATTACATTTTTATTCAAATTATTTTCCAACTGTTCGTATCCGAGTGGAATTTCATTTTCATCTCCATTGTTTGTTCTTTTTGTCTTTTTGTATATCGTTAATCGAGAAAAATACATAAATACCCAGTTGACTAGTTTGTAAATATCTAATATGTGATATGTGAAAAATGTGTTCTACACATTTGTTGTATGCTAATGTTAAATTATATCGCTAAAGTAATTCTATGATTATTTAACTTGTTCTCACGTAACCGGTAGAGCGTAACATCATACTTTTTGGTTATCTATATTGCTAAATTATAAACTTCTCATTTAGTGTAATTAATTCGAGACATATGCATTTAATATGAATCGTATCAATCGAATATGCCATTACCCATACGCCATTATTTCCAAACGACTGTTATAAAATAAAATATCTACTTATATTAAATATATGTGCCAAATATTCCTAGAACTTTTGAAATTTAATTAACTTGGTCTATTTCAATGATAAGCAACAGAGTCGATTTAAATATTTAAAAAAAAATATCTTTTAAATAATTTCATAAGCCATGAAATATTCGTTTCTCATTCGTATCTCGGATTTTTATGAAAACTTGCTAATCAAACTTTAAACTACCCGCGTTTATATATAATTTCTTTCCTTCTATACACGCATAAAATATACTGACACGATTTAGCTGGAGAAACCTAGAACATCGTCTATGTAATTGAATTACAATGTTCTTCCATACAAATGCTGGAAAATTATCCTTAATAGAAAAGAATATAACAAATTTACAGCTTCCTTTTTCGCATCAAAAAAGAAAAAAACATAAATATTCAAGAGCAATTTTAATTTCTCCGTAGAGAAAAGTTTAATACAGAGAAAAGTTTTAATCTAAAAAAAATAACGTGTCAAATTCGTGGTTCACAGTTGACAATTTCATCGAAACCGTTAAAAAAAAACAGAGTCCCTCTATTGATCGCAAAAAAGGGATCTCCTTCGTCCATTACCGATTACCGGGAAAATACCTAAAAGGAAGCTCAATAATTCAGAGTAGCGTTGAATCAATACATAGACGAGACATGGAAGTATCGTTTCTCGGCCAGTCCATTTGGGAAATCGTCCCTTGGCCGAGTGTCCCTTCACTGGGTGTCAATAACCAAAATAATACGCAATACATCAGAGAACCTGAACCAGAGATGCTGCACGGTGACATGTTTATGGCTGTCAATGTGATGTTCTAACCCGCGAATCACGAGCCGAGAATCGCGTCGACGCTGCGCTCGCTTGATTTATAACGTCGATCCACGCAGATACCGACGCCTCAAAAACTGAACGTCTGACTTCGATCTACGAGTTTTCCATCCAGCAGATTACTCGAGCGGATTACATAACGAAACTGTCGATCGTGCAATGTCCCCTACGTTTCTACAATCGTACTTTCGAAACGTTTCGAATATATATTCATGGGAAAAAATATTTTATTTTGTGAAATCGCCGACTGGGCATTTCTATGGGCTCTAAATTTATATGGTTTCCAGTTTGTTGAATTGTGGCAATACTTTGTTTCGTTCCTACGTTGTTAGATTTCTCGCTTTGTTGAGAATCGTTGGAACAAGTTTATGTTTCTTAGGATGTTTGTCATTTTTATCAGGATTAATTACTTCATTATACGATATTCCTATTCTTTATGTATCGTAAGTAAAATTTTCAATGATATAATACGGCAAGAATGGAAACGTGTTAATTTGAATTGTTTATCTAATTTTCAACAGATGAAACGAATTTTGTATATTTCGAAAAAACGTTTAACGTAAGACTGAGATGAAAAATCACGACAAAATAGTAACGGATAATAATTTGTTTCTGCCATTTGCCAGCCCATTGTAATATTAGCATCTTTGCGCTTTTTCCTTCGATGTCTATTCTCAGTAGTACGTCTACTTACAGTTTCCTCCTTCTCATCGTTATTTGCTATAACAGAGATATTAGGTTGTCCGAAAAGTGTCTTTCTTTTACAGATACGTCTTTTACAACGATGCATCTTTATACAAACATGAAACCTAATCTGTCGAACGTTGTGGTCTTTATTTTGATAGAACATCCAATTTTATTCGCGTAACCACTCGCTCTCTCGCGACAACATTGCACGTATAATAAGAACGCGACAGAGAAAAGTGGAACTATTGGAACTTGCGATCGTTACACGTACCATCATTTGCGGGTAAAAATGTAAAACTCGGTCAACAAAATCAGCAAACTAATATCGACCATGTTAACATCGAGCCCCATCAACAGATGAAACAAATTTACCTGCGTTAAACAAGTAGTTTACACTAGAAATGTGCTATGGTTCGGCAATAGCCCTGCTAGCATCACTTCCGTTGAAAGCCAGCGGAGGTATTTGTTGTTTAAACGCAAACCTAAGGTCACGCAGAACTGTTTGCGAGTAATGTGAATCTTCCTGGGGTCCTTTGACCACGTCTCCAGAGTATACCGTCGTCTTTCTACTTGTCAAACACGTGTATATACGGTAGATACTGCACGAAACGGAGTAGTTGTAGCAGAGTTACTGCCGTCGCTATATTAACTCGGTACGTGAGTTGTGTGTGTTGCAGGGATCCTTGAGTCATCCTACTATTGCAATAGGAATGGACTAAAGCTGAGAGAAAGAGAGTGGGAGGGAAAACAGAAGAAGGATTTTTTGGAAAGGAAAAGAAAGGAGGGTAAAATAAGGGGGAAAGAAAAATATACGTGCGCCGGAGGGAGAAAGAAGGAGAGTAAAGAGGAAAGAAAAATCGTGCCGAGGAACGCGATTGCGAAAGAGAAACGCGGAAGGAAAGTTGAGAGATAAAGTACGTAAAACCAATGAAAGTTTGTTGCGTCAAAGGAAAAGGAAATTAGAAGATTTCGTTAGTTAGAAGATAACGTTTAGCGTGGTTAGTACTATGTTCTTTTTACTATAGCTTTTAGTATAGAACGCTGGTAAAGAACAAAATCGAGTGGAACAGGAAAATGAAGAAACAAAGTGGAGTAGAAATAAAATTAGGAAACTTGCTTCCCTGTGTCATCTTTAAAAAAAAATGGATTGGTTCTCCGATAGAATGGTTGAAAGAGAAACAAAATGAAGAAACGAGGGGATTAGAAGGGATGATCGTGAATGTACGGAATTACAAGACACGCGGGACCAAGCCTGTCCCTGGACTCATCTCGTCCACGTACTCGTCGCTGATGGCATAGCCAACATAAAAGCACGTGTGGGATTTATCATCCTCGCAATTTCTGACCTATGCGCATCGTGAGAATATTCCTTGCATGCCAATACAATTTTCAACTAGGTTAGCAGTTGTTACAGCGGCGTGAATTTTACTCTAAAAAAAAGAATGATGTTGAAAGAGCGTGGAATAAGTGGAGCTCTTTGCCCAGATACTTGAAGACATACGACGGTGTTACTTGGCAGATACGTTGTTGTACGTGTAGAAGATAATGAATATTCCAAATCTTTCGACAATGTTTTTAATTTATTTCAAACGTCAATGTAAATTTACGTGTATTAAATTTCTCATTTCTAGCGGGAAGTGCCAAAACTATTTGTTACTCATTACGTGATTAACCTTCGTTTCTATATGATGTACGGTATATTTATATTCTCAACTAAACGGTATAAAAATTGTTTACTAAAAATAATATAGAACGTATAGTATCGTCGGAAAGTTGTACTTTTCGTTCATATTTAATTTCATCGAAAAATCTTTACCAAAGAAAGGAGAAAGAACAAAATGTAAATAAAAACTCGCTGTGATTTTTCTTCGCGAAAGAATCGTCCCATGCAACACCATCAAATATAACACAGTATCCCTCAGTGAATCCATCGGAACAAAATATGCCGAGCAACGTTCTTGGAAGGTAGCATCGTTCGGCTTGCAACTTCCATCCCCCCGGTATTTTCTACGTGCAACGAGAATAAATCATCTTTCGCAGTCTTCCATCTGTATAGAATGGGACATCCTCGTGGAGAACGCCCCGTTGCCTATCTTCGTGGAAATGGCAACTTTTTGAACTTATACATCGATCAATAATTTTTCAAGTATAGATACTTTGAACATTTTCGAAAACATAGTGTGCAAGATCTAGCAGGACTATAGGCTATTATTTATGCAAATATAAAGATAAATGATCATTTTCTACCATTCAGTTTACTACATTTACTTCCTATAAAATGATGTAATATTCCCCATAAATCTTGATATCGTAAATAGAGATATAAAATTCAATGTGGCGAAGAAAATTTTCTATGTTTCTGAAACACATCGCCGTAGAATATTCATAGATTATATATCGTGGACGTCGATACGACTATATTCATTATAAACATATTTTATGAAGCTCAAATAAAAGCACGTTTCTCCTATAGTTTATTGATTCATTTTTCACCTTTAAACTTTACCCACTACGCTCTTTACAGAATTCTAGACATAACAACAACTGCGAATAACAAACTATCCTCCCTGTTAAGTACATCACATACATATAAAACAGATTGAACGATCTCATACAGATTAAATTACAAATTCAAGTTCCAGAAATAGCCGCGACTTTATCGCGCTAATCTCGTGCCATTTAAGTACAATCTTTCCTATCTGAATTACATTCTATATCCCGAAGCGCAAAATATCTTTAATATTAATAATAGGCATTATCTATATAGTCCGCGGTCATTAAGAAGCCCATAAAGGCAATCGGTACTCGAGCTTCGGTACTCGAGCTTCGCTTCTCCAAAAGATAAGCCAGCACGTTAAATTGCAGGTAAGTCGTTTCAACGAACGCCAAGCTGCATACGTAATTTTAGTTGAACACTCTAACGCTATCGTAACTGCTTTCGCCATGGAGGACAATGGCTGCACGTGCGCCAGAACTTCGTAACTCTTCTCTATATCATACAGATCACTGGTTTCCAAAGAGTATCGTTCTAGTATAGCCCAAGGTTCCCACTTTTATCATTGATACGTGCTCTGGTTTGCTTTAACAACGACTTGATAAGTGGAAAATATCATTTCGTGTTATAATAATGTGAAAATATAATCTTCCGTTTCAATTTCTTTCTCCTTCTTTTTTTATATCTTGTCATAATATGGTTCGTTGATTTATCGCGAACCACTACATTTGTTCAAGCAATAATTTTGTTTCATCGCGTTCAGGATTATGAGAATATTGACTGCTTGTATGCTATTCATTAAATCGTAGTCATAAAGATATGAATTTACGCAAATATCCGCGGTTTAATTATACATAAATATCATAAAAATATAAATATACATAAAAATTATAATTCATCGCGTAAAAATTGATCTTATTTTATTCGTCGTCGTTCGTTATAATCCGTTTAATTCTCATTTCTACGAAACAGCAAATTATGTTCGAAAAATAAATCGCTCGAAGTTAATTAAAGAAAATGCTAAATGAGAAAAAAATGGAAAGTTAAAGTAGCGCAAGAAGTCGTAAGTCGTATAAGAAGGCATTTATATAATTAGTTTTCGTGAAAGGAAGCTTTGATATAAGAAACTTCCAAGCACCGATAGTAAAAGCAACCTTAAAAAAACAACCGCATTCCAGGAATTTTTCTAATTTTCTTTCTTACTCATATGCCGCATTACATATGCGCATGCGAAATTTAAATATCTGTAATATTTTGCATAGCAATCTACTGAAAGTGGAAAATATTCATGCAACAAATCCGCTTACCGTTACTTATATTATACAAATGAAAACATTTTCGATGCTTTGCATAACAACGCGTTCGTAGTAGAAAATATGCACACAAATTTCTAATCAAACTCAGTATAGTATTTCGCAAACAATCCACTCACCAATACAGGTAATCTACTGTGATTCGTATATGTAAATACAATAGGTTTCATGTTGCCATTTAAACTAAATAAACAATAACTATTCATAGCTAGTTTCAATTAGAATTTAACCAAAAAAAAATTAAAAAAATAATAAACTATTCGCAATATAAATGTCATAAAGTAATAAAAAAAAATGCCTCCATGTTTTTAATATAAACCTCAACTGTATCATCAAACCACTAGCGAACGACTAGCTTCGTCCTAACTCGATCATCGATGCACCGTGCAACAAACGTTGCCTTGATAACAACAATAATAATCGCAGTTACTTTGAAGAAAAACTCGGGAAGTCAGCAACCGACTTATAAAATGACGTCGGGGCGGTCTACTTTTCATCGACGCAAGGAGCAGCAATGCCAAAAAGTGAATCGCATGGAGGGCAACAGGATTTTCCAACGACAGCCAACGTAGGTTACGCTGGCCAAATGGTCTCAGACGGTTTCCTAGCGTGCGGTCGTTACCATTTGCATGGAATTCCGAAGCGACCTGGCATTCCTATGCAAGCCCGTAAGTAAAGCAGGCCGCCATCGAGGAGATCTTCGTCGAAAGGATAGCCTCGAATGGAAGGGAAATACGGAGGAAAGACGAGCTAGAGAGGGATGAAAGGGGACACGCGACAAGGGAAAATCTATCCTAGAAGGTGGATCGAGTTATTCGATGGTTCCACAGGAAAATGATTCGCCGCATTATCGTCCCATTTGCGTAATCTAGTGTGAACGTTTAAATCCACTCGCGATCCACGTTACCCCATACCACCTGTCTCAGCGACGACGAGACGACAGCCTGTAACGAGCCGCCCTTCCGCTGGATATCTTCATGGGTTTTCGTGGTTTATAGCACGGAAGATTTTTGCAGATATTCGAACGCGTCGAGCGTTTCGATTTAGACGCTGCACCACGCGCAGGATAAGCTGAATATTGTTGCCGAAAGCTGGAACGTTTTAAGTCGTACGCAGTGATATGTAGAAGTAGGATATTTATGGATATGTGCAAATTGCGGTAGACTCGAGGTATAAGGAATCGACAAGTTTCGTATCGATATTCTATGTATCACGAAAGTTTTGCAAACTTTTTGTTTATATGTATTTTTGAACGTATCCTTGTTACGTATCCTTACGTAAAAGGAACAAATTCGATAATCGCGAAAATTTTGTAATATGTACATGACAATATGTACATGCTCTTAAAAATTTTAGGAAATATAACGTAATAAAATATAAAAGAATATAAGACGAAAATATAATATGTAAAAATAAATTAAAAATGAAAATTCAAAATAATTGAAAAGTTCCCAATTTCTCGCAAGTAACATAATTGCTAATGATTCGAAGTATCTACTTAAAAGGATTATTCATTTTCAATATTATAGTCTACGCAGTAATATCACTTATGATCTTGTTCAAAGTAATAAACACTGTGTGTGAAATAGCATGAAAGGACGAGAGGATGAAAGAGATCAAGGTAGAGCATAGGGCGGCCAGGAAACACTTCTACCTTGTTTCATCACTATCGTGTTCGCTTTCGATGGAACAATCGTATCTCGTTACTAATTTGCGATCGTGTTGCAAACTCTCAAGACCTTGTCGCATTAATATCGCGCGTTGTCATTTACGAATAACATTTCACGCGATTTTCTCCACTAAATATTCAAACTTGTAAACAATAATACATTTTGTCAACCTAAAAATATATGAATACGAAAATAAAGGATACGTTGCAATTAATTTTTTCATATAACTAAAAATTTTAATAGAGAAATTCGTAAGTGTCCAACTTATGCATAGTAATTTATATTTTTATTACATTATTTTTATATTATTATTATCATTATACTAATACTATTCCACGCATCGCTAACAACCTAAGTTCAGTCCCAACTATCAAAACGACACAAAGGCTATTTCTACTCCGGTACGATCGAGCTCTCATCAGAGGCATTCTGACCAACATCATATTATAAGCACTGTTCGTGGGGTGCGGACGTAGCCGCAACGTTTATTCCTCGCATGTAGCTCTTATATACATTTCTCGGTTGGTTTCTCCAACCCCCGTATTTTCATCCACCTTCCCTTCACCCGTACCAAGCTCCGGCAGCGAGTCTGCGGTTATAACGAGCGAGACGCGCCACTGCTACCAACTAGCATCGAGGGAGTGAGTCCATAGGTAACCCCTAGTGCCACTAGATTCCTAGCTGACGCTATCCTTTGGTAATGCAAGCACGCTCCGTGCACCGGTGTTCAACCTATATTAATCTACCGCTGCATCCACCGAGAAAATAATAGAAAGTGAGTCACAGCCATCGACTCAACCACGGATGACCCTACATGTGAAACGGCCAGCTTGGTTCTCCTATTAGAATTGCGAGCGGACGCTAACTTTTGAAACGGTTCGTTAAACGATTGTGGATGGATCGATTAGATAGAATGGGGTTCTGAATTTTGGAGTTTGAAGTCTGAGTTTGGCGAAATTGACTTCTGATATAACCCTTCTGGAGTATTCAAATTTTTATGTTTAACAAGATTTTTCACGGTTAGAGAGAAGGGTTATGCTAAAATATTCAAACGAAGAATCACGCATATCAATAACGATTCCTTCGTATTGTTCTCAATAACTTCTGGCAATAAAATATGAAATTCAAGTACCTACGCAAAATTTAATGTGTATATATATGTTTTATTTTATTCCCACTGTTATACTTACAATTTGATCTGTCTAGTTTAGGTTGAGAACCATTACTGCATTCGAATTTCCAAATAGTGCTACTCCAACGCCCTCTTTAGCGCCATCGAAACTCTAACACTGATAATTCTGTCCAGAGATTGCGTACATACCTGTACCTAGTTTTATTGTATTTTCTATCGAATACACGTACTTATCCTTATTGTACATATATGACGCTGTCACTACGAAATGATCGGGAAATGTATCATATAAGGGCAAGGCAATGCCTATAGGTTTGACGATTGATATCAAAACACAATGTTGTTTCAATGTGCTCGTAAATTCATATTTTTGTCAGTCATATAATTTTATATTTCATTCATAGCCCAACATTATACGTATGAAGAAACTATATACTGTATGTTACGCCACGTGGCTTTCCATAGGCCGTTATTCCTAACCGTCGCTCGTGGCATCGCAGTATCGCGAGCGAACCGTCTCAAGTAGCCCAACATATACAATGTAGCGGCCAACATCAAACACAGCGAGTTCTAGAAACGTCGATTCGTTTTGTTATTTTAAACACACTCATAAGGTGACACGCGTGATCATGGCGTGATCAGTGGCGTGATCGGTGGCGTGACCCGAGCATGGTGGGGATCGTCTCCAATGAAGCACAAAGGACCCATCGAAGGGCAATCAGTATCGATCGAGGATCCAAACGAAATGCACTAAAAGTCTCCAACGAATTACAAGTCGTCCAATCTATCAAATACAAAACACATTGTAAAGTCGAGTCGAATCATTATATCACACTAATTGCATCATCTTTCAAATAATTTGTGGCGCTTCATTATACTGTTGTTTATATATATATATTGTCAAATATATCATTTTTTGTTAACTCTGTTAATTCCGTGTTAATCTCAATTAACCATCTCTGTCATCTTAACGGACACAGAGGAATTCGCGGCGTCAATTTTCTGAATCGTAGCGAGAATTTACGCCTCCCGCTGACGCGCTTTCCTCGCGATCGCGTCTCTCCGCGAACGATCGTAACACTGTATATATTTCATGTTTAGGCTGAATATAACAGACATACATATTTGCCTAACTATCAAATAACAGAGACATTATCGTACAACCATAAGTGAATTTGTATTCTTATCTTTGCTGCATCGTTACATGTATAACCTCCAAACAACGTGTTTTAATTTGCATCTTCGAGGCTTTTTTAAATATCCAAAGCACCATAAATCCCAAAAACACGATCACAAATTCCAGACACTAACGGGTAAGACGCGATTTCAAACGCGATGCAAATCGAATATGGCGGTTATTCACTCTCGCGAAAGCAAAATGCAATTGTTCGTATGTCTCTACGCAGAAAATAAGTTATTTATATGACTGTATAAATACAACTATATAGATTTCATATTAAACAGTACACGAATAAATCTGGATTATATATTTCACGTAATTCACCGTTTTACCGCAAATTAATTATAAATATGATGAGACGTTATAATTACGCGACATTCGTTTTATATACTTATACGCAAACCAAACCGCCACGAACGTGGCGCCGCGAAGCAACGAAATCATCAGCGCAGAGGGCAAAACAGAACTATATTACTCGGTTGGTATAAGTACATGCTAACATAAATAACCTTTCGATGAAACGTATAGCAATACGAAGAAAAAATGAATACTTCTCGCTGTGGAACTTTAATGTTATGTTAATAATTAAAATATATATGATTTTATAAGATTTCTTAAATATTTCTATCGTCTTTTGTTTATCGATAAATGTGATTCAAATATACAAATTTGTTCGTATATATTACACATCTTATTTTATTCCCGCTTTTATAGACACTATACCCGTAGTTTAATCTACCTGTACAAGGAACGTGTCATTTTCATGCACACTTTCAATGAGGTACGCGAAGCGTAAAAGGTTGAAAACCACTGACCTAATGACTTAACAGCGTGGTGTACATTCTTCGCTTTTATAACGCAACCCCTATCCCTCTGCCGCTTCATTTCCCCTTTGCCAAATAATCAAACGTTAGAAAGCTCGTTCATCACCTTCGACTTTTGAGGCTGAATCTCAAAGGAGACTACCACGTTCCTTTCCTCCCTTTATCCTTCGCCCCTAGTCGATCAACGCATCGATAAACACCGCCTGTAATGTTTTCGCGTTCGAAAATTGCTGACCAAGTTGACCCACTGAACCATACTACAGGGCAGAAAGCGTTAGAGCGTAAACTGTTGCATGGTTTCGTGGTTTATATGGTTTATATGCCACGGTTTGTCTATTGAATCGCCATCGACAGTCTCGTTTCAAAACGAGCCTTTTGATTCCCGACGATCCATCCGCGAAATCACGACAGATTTTATGCGGTTACGACTGGTGCGACGCAAACAACGACAACACGCTACAATGGAGCACATACATCCGTACACACACCAGAGACACGATTCCAACTCAGCTGCGATCCCAGTCGATTCCGCTGAATCAGATAGTCCGAAATGGAAACACGGTCCAAATCGTTCTGATCTATTCGTTTCAAGAGAAGTTTCGAACTGGTGCCTCCGATAAGATTGAGACACATCGGCCCCCCTATATCATCCAACGAAATCAAACGGCACTCTCTGCATGATGAAAAATTTCCGAAAAGTTGAGCATCACGATGAGAACGACCATGATCGAACTTCGTTTAACCCCTTTCAGCTTCAATGTGTTCTATCTACGACAGCACTCCAACTTCAAACTTATATATAGAAGATCCTGATTCAAAAGGTGAGACTTGCTACTTTTTATAACATGAATATTCTTCGTGTAGGTAATAACCAGGCTGTGGCTGTCTATGAAGATTCATATTTTTGTAAATGATTGGAAAAATGAAACCTAAATGTAGATATTTGTTTCACCTACATGCTTATTATATGCATTCTGCGCGCTTGTGCACCTTTGCCACGGGTATTCGCAATCATCTTGATCTTTCGTAAAGATATTTTCCAGTTCATTCCCAGTCAAATTGTCCCATTTTGTGCATCGCTGGCGCTTTATTTTGAATATTTTATACGTTATCTCATTCTGCAAATTTTTACGCTTTTAAATTTTCTGTAGATGCATGAACATCCGCAATTTAGCGATAATAAATTGTAGACAACCGAAGAAGAACATTTGCTACGGAGGTACAATTTTAGAATTCAATGTATTTTCAACCTATATTCTGCTACCAGAACTATTTTCTCAGGCGATTTTAGGGTTGAGTATTGCATATATTTGAAATAGCAACACGTTTTGTTAACAGTAAGGTGAAATATCGAATCACAGACAATGTGAGGAAAAGCTAAAATATTCGAAAAGAACTTTGCGTAAAAACATTGATACTTGAACGGTGTAATATAATGCAAGAGATGGTCTCGAATAACCTGAGTCATTAGATTCTTTCTTATATCAAAACTCACGGCGATAACGATGGGGTTGAACGCGAACTAACGAACTCGGCCTGTCGCGTCTTTGTTCGTTGCGAAGAACTTTCAACTTCTGAATTTCAATCTCGGTAATTAAACTAGTCGAGAAGGAAGATCCATAAGAAAACAGCTTTTGCCATTACCTCTTCGAGAAAGCGAAAACTTTTTGGTACTGCGGGTACAAACGTAATCAACGAACCTTTTGTTCCAAAACCGGAACACACGTTTTTTTCGATTCTCGCTAGCAGAAATAACAGATATTGATAGGTTAAAACGAGTATCAATGTTAACGAACACATTTTACTAAAAACCATCGGTCCTTGAAGAGCAATTTCGCCAATAAATTCATACTCAAAGCAATAAAATTTATTCTAGAAAACGTGGCCTTTACATATTCAACTTTCCATTGTAGGAGAATGTAACATACAAGTGTACGCATCTAGACACGTAATTATAGAAGTAATTATAATTACGAATGAAATAATTATAAAGTTAGAAAACTATCTACGGGGAGCTTGCAAAATGTAGTTCATATACCCATACACATACCTATTAGGTTGTCCGAAAAGTGTCTTTTACAACGACGCATCTTTATACAAACATAAAACCTAATCTATCAAACGTTGTGATCTTTATCGGACGACCTAATACATAAACACGTGTAAATATATATATTTCTGTCGAGATTTCAACTGCAAAGTAAAAAAAACAAAGGAGAAATAAAATACATTTTTGTAACAAACGAGCTGTCAATGAGCTGAATAATAAAATGTTGTGACAAACGAAACGTTACTTCAAAATCCTAGAAATTTTAACAATAGTGGATTCACTCTAACAAACCAGAAATTAATGTGAAAATACCTCTTGCTTCCCATTTTTCCTCGTTTCGGAAAGTTCACATCGCGCAACAAATTATTCTCCGACGTTCTTCTCTTTTTAAATTTGCAACATTTCAAGATATGTTCCATTATTAACGACATCCCCTACGTTCCAGCTAGCCAGAACGCATCTGAGTGTGTGTGACAGGAGAGCGAGCAACTCGTTGGACGAGTTTCCGCGCGGCAGAAAAGAAGCAGAGGACGAGCTGTGCACCTTAAGCAAATAATGAGGCCCTTCGCATAGAAACGAGGCAACGAAACAAGTCTGACTGTTGTCTTTCTAGACGGTGAACAATTTTATGGAGCGACGAGCATTACGATGCATAAAACGCAACAGATCAGAAATGTAAGTTACGCAACTACATACTTCTGCCTTCGTAACATCGCTCTAAGACCTTGGTGGATATATCCTTTTTTTCTGTTCTCTCCTCTATTTTTATTACGACTTTATGTTTCCTTCTCTAACGTATGGTCCTTTAACAGTACGTATAGTGAATGCCACTGTTCACGCTTGAAGGAATGCGTTGCTTCTCATTCCGTGTGGTTACGCTCGGTAAGTACCAAGCTCACGTGAAATTTACCGTAAAATGATTTTCATTATTTAGATGTGTACAGATTATTGCCACAAAGTGTTATTTCTTCGTAAAAATATGCACAATTTTCAAAGAAATATCAGTCTTGCGACATACTATTTAGAGTTAAAAACCACGATATTGAAAAGATAGAACTGAAATTATTGAAAAATCTTAATATCGATTTAAATCTTATTGAGTAGAGAACGAAGTACGTACGAGAAGAAAGAAACAGTAAAATAAATGAAACAAAGGTAATTCTAAATCTAAAATATCTCTCATACTTTTCAACTTGAATAACTCTTTTCAACTACCCGATATAGGTATTTTCTCGACAAAATAAATTGTCGGTAAAAAGATCTTCTATATTCTATCAGTAACTTTTAACAATAACAAACAATATAGCATTTAATTTTAAAGCTGAAAATTCCTTTCACGGAAGATACGAAGACGTCCAAAGAAAATCGACTTAAGAAAATGTCGTGCCTATCGTTTCAAGATATCTTGAAAGATTCAATCAATGATTCTCCCGACGCGCAATTTGTCACGACAACTGTATCAGCCGCGAAACGCGTGTGTTCGATCGAATATTGGAAATCTGTATCGCGTTGTACGCGAGAACGGAAACGAAAACGAAGGAGCGGACATGTCGTGGACGCTCTTTTCATTTCTTCCGCGGCACGTGCCCGGTGTGGTAAACTTTCAATGCATAAGAAGCACGATCGGATATAAATCATACCTTTTGTATTTTTGCCGGCAATCCCGTAGAGACAGTTGAATAATTTCTGAAACGCTGCTCTCTACGTGGCCAGACGGCGTAATTTATGGCGCGTGAGACACCATCCAGATCGCCAATGCATGCGAGAGGATCGTGCATAACCGAGAACCTCTCGCTCCTGACGGCTGTCTTACATTTGTGTTTTATTATTTCGTACGCTCGTTGAACACGACTGCCTGCATATTCGTCTTTTGTATGTTGCCCGGTGAAATATTCTTGCAATGTCGATGAAACATCGTCCAATTTGTTGAACTTTCTCTTAGGCTCCTGTATACGCTCAACAAAGCGCGAATTTCTATTACTTCTTGCCATTATTACCATTCTTGCTATCGGCTAAAATGTTTTTCTTTATTCTTGTTATCATTCCTGTTGTTTATCATTAACAAAGCGCCAACTTCCAGTCCTTTGCCATTCTTGTTAGCATTTATAATAGAATGGTTTTCTTTATTCTAGTTATCATCCAACTGTTACGAATTATTCTTTTATTTATGAATTGTAATAAGTTCTACCTGAGTATCGAGAAGCGAAGTTTTTTTATAAAAAGGTGATGTGTTTATGTTAAACAAAGGCTGTATGATAGAATGTATGAAAAATATGTAATCGTTGGGACACGGTTAATTAATGGTACATTAAACCATTGAATGGAAAAGACCAATTGATTCGTCGTTTAAATATCCAATGTCTTGTTCTTATTTAATTTTCCTATTTTTGAAAATATGTAATAAAAGAATGATATAATCGCGTTAGTAAGATTAATGCGACTGATAAGAATTAGTAGATGTTGTAAAAAGATCATGATATTTTTAATTGTATTTTATAATGTCACTTTTGTGGAAAGCGTTAATTATAAATTTCGTTAAATTCGGATAGCATCAATTTCTTTTCCCAGGAATACAATTGTTAATCTCATCACACAATTTCACGGCAATACACACGAAATGAATAAAAGGGCTGAGACCACAAAAGCACGGAGCCTTTAGAATTGAAGAAAGAAACGAACGGAAGTGACATCCGGCTCCTAACTTTTGACCTTTTATTCCTCTGTCTTTCCGACTGAGTGACCTCTTGAATAATTCTAATTACTGACCTTTTTCTCGTATATACATATATACAGCTCACGAAGAAGAGAAGAATGAATGATATTTTCAGGACAATCAATTAGAGAATGAAATAAATAAATTGAATTATACAAATTATTAAAATAATTGCCGTGCTTTATTTCACGATGGTGTTAAAAATTTCTATCGATCTTGAATATTTCAACAAATATAACACAACTACGATCCAATTAATCGTGAAAATGAACCGAAAGCTACCTTCGATATAATCATACTATAAATCGTCTCTCTATCTATCCGATAATAAACCCACTGAATTTACATAAATTTCACGAAATTCTCACAATGTTACAAAAACAGACGACCATGATGATCGAAAGAATAGATTTTTAAATATATTTTATTTCATTTCTATTCATTAAAAACATCACTGTCTAACTTACACCAACCAAGATAAAATAAGATCAGCATCCCAAAATTAAAATGTTCTCAACGCAATTACACAATGAACAACCTTCTTTCTTTTCCAATTCGATCAAACCTATCTGTCTCGATGAAAACTCAGAAAAATCCATAACATTAGAATAGCGGATCTCCCTGTGATTGCTAGGATAAAAAATATTTTGCCACGACTATTCTTCTCTGTAACTAACTACCTCCGAATACCACTGAAAGAGACGACCATTGGACAACCGGTTACACAACTGTACGAAACTGGCAGGTATTACTATCGTAGACGAAGCTAGTGGCCGAGTCATAAAAATTGATAAGCCCATCTCCGTGTTCTACGGAAGCAGACCGGGATAATTCAAGACCATCAACCGGCTTATTGGGCTAACGCTTTTGCTCGAGTTAACCGGGTGTAATTGCTCAGGGGTTACTCTCGTTTCGTTTAACTTCACGTGGTTCACCACGATCCTCCTGCTCTCTTGGCCATCGATCATTGCAACTTCTTTCTAGCAATTCCGAGTTAGATGTAGCCCGGTAGTTAGCCAATATTAGACTAGATGACTGAATCGATACTTCCTCGACAATATCGAGCTCCGAAATACTTGCTGCACGACTCGTCAAATACAACGTGTTTATTTAAGACCTTATCACAGTGACACAGTAAAATTGAATGCACGATTCGTTGACGTGTTAACTGTGCCTAATTAATTAATCACGATACTATCCACAGATTGACAAACAAACATCCATCCACACTTGTATGTATATCTTCAGAATATCAACTTCAGTAGATATTTTAACATAGTTCAAGAACTTCAACAAGGAAAATAAACAAATAATATCTATAACACTCTGTTGAAGATGCAAGATACTGTCGAAAATTCATGTAATTTTAAACTAACTTTTTTGGAAATATCTTAAAAACTAAAAGAGTCCGTATATTTATATATATTTCAATGCATGTTTGACCTGAACTTTTTACATAAAAAATACCACAAAATATAAAATATAACAAAATACTCCACTTGTTATTTTTCAACATGTCCAAATACAAAAATTCTTGACCACGTCAAAATTTCATTCGTCGAATTTATTCCTCGTAACCGCTGGAAAAATCTAACCACGAAAACATTGGTACTCGTCGCGTACTGCGACTGTCTTTGCTTATACTTTTTGATTTGAATTTTTCTGGCTGCCGTTCAAAACAATTTTCCAGTCGCCACGCTCCTCAAACAGTTACCTCGCTAATTATAATTGCAACACCATTATGTCCAAGTTCGTTCTAAAATTTCCACGATCACGATTTAAATAGCTGGCCTAATTGCAGTCCCTTGAAAAAGCATAGCCGACCAACTTTTCGTCGCTTATTTGTTTCCTCCGACGAAGCAGACACTCGTAACGTCATCGGCTGTAAAATCTAGCAACAGTGGCGGAAGATGCCGCTCCTTACCATTCAAGACTCGTCGTTAATTTCAAATGTCGTAAATCAGCCGGAATAAGCCGGAGCGCGTCAGCTTCACTCAGCAGCCTCTGTCTCAGGGTACTTTATGGATTCATCTGGAGCAAAGCTAACAGGTTGCCAAGAAAAACGAACGAGCAGCACTAACTTACATTCATGCGGCTATTTTACTTCTCTAAGATTCTCAGACATCTCAACGACGCTTCTCCACTACTAAAAAGAAAAAGTCAGGCTCGCTGATTCTTTACATTTGCACTCGCTACAAACGCGTGTATTTCGTTTTCTGTCACGCACAATTCCATAAGAAATTCTTCTTAGACGGATCTGCCGTTTAATTCCTATTTTATTCTATTTTACTTTTATTCAGCTTGTATTTTGTACATTTCATTCGCCGATAGATAACGCGAAATAAGAACAAAATATTATTATTCGTAGTCGTCAAATTCGTGAGAAAATATTCACAAAGATATATCTTTGGAAATATCCTTTCTTCGTAAATTGTATACTTTCCATGAAAGTGACGAAAGAGAAAAATCGAGAAACCAGTCTTCTAGCAATATTACGAAGAAAAACCATCGAGTGTTTCAAGCGTTAGGTAATAATTCACACGCTGCAACGGAATTTAGCGCGATCCAATTAAGAAACGAATTTAGCGCAGAAGTAATTCCTAGCCGGACGAAACACGCGTCACACAATCAGGCTTATTAAATTTGTAGAAAATCAGAATCGGGAACACAACGACTTGGGTCGGCATTACGACAGCACAAAGAGAAAGTTGGACGATTCAAGAGTAACCACGATAGTTAGACTCTGATTAGACGTGGATTGCCGGCGTTAATGCCCGGTGAAAATCAACGAAGCTGACCAAACGACGGTGGTCGACACCAGCGCAGCGCAAAGGGAAGGACAGAGTAAACGAGTAAAAGGGTAAAACGGAGCTACGATGCAATGGATCGACAAACTGATGCGGCTGCATCGTCTGCGGCAAATTGATTTACTTGACAAAGATTAAGTTACCGAATTAGAGTTGTATCCAGGCCAACACGTTCGATCGTTATTCGAACTTAACGCTACTACCACACGACAACCTCGTTGTATTTATAACGGGGAGTTAACCAACTTTTTTACTCCGGGGCTAAATTTGTTACAACAGGATACAGATCTCACTAAATTTCTCAGGTCGAAAAACGTCCGTGCATTCGATAAACAGACTCGTTTAAGTCTTTCACGATCCATGTTATGTAAACGCGATATTATACTTTTAAAAGTTATTAATCAATCGCGTACAACTAAGCTTCTATTATTAGTAATTGTATGACAAAATGTAATTTTTCTCACGAGCTAACGAAAAATTCGATTCTGAGAGCATTCAAATTTTGAAAAAATGCTTATAATATTCGGGATAGTTGAAGCTTAGAAGAAATTAGAGAAAGACTTGCACACTTTTCTTCCAGTGAAAATTGTTTCTACTTACAATTACTCGAAAGGAAAATTCAAGTTTGGGAGAAAATACGATCAAAAATATGATATTAAATAATCCGCGATAAACTCTGGGTTGTCGAAGAGATTTCGATAATTCACGATAATCAATAAAATCACGATAATTAATAAAGCAAAATTAATCTGATATTTAACAATGCAGGTTATTGTAGCGCATAATCTGTAACGCGGCAGGATTAACTTTAACGCTATATCGAATGTCATTCCTTGTCAACGTTTTATCGAAGAAATTGGAAAAATACAGCATCCGATCAAATACGAATTTCGAGCTCGATCGCTTTCGGGATATCTGTAAACCTTTGAGAAAATAAAGCGGGACAGGAGATTTACTCCGACGTATTCCATGTCAAGAAAGTTTATGGCCACCGTATACAAAGTGTCGTGCGTGTACACAGTGCACTTTTTAAACGTAAACGCGGATGGGGCGAAGATATATATCGACGTTTTCGTTGAACATTTTCACTGGTCGAATTTCAAGTCTGACACGATCTTTCCCCATAATATATTGTTAATTTTTATTACAAGCTCTTGTATTTCCGCTTGAAAATACTTTCTTTACCTTTATTTTGCAAATAAACATCCTGTATAATATAACTTGACAAATAGCTGTGACAAATGTAACAGCAATCGGCAAAATGTATTTTAAAGTCTCTACCAATTTCATAAATTTAGGTACTCACCGATTTATCACCGTCCATAATTTTACTCATTTTATGCTATTAGATGAGTTAACAATCTTACCTGAAATAAACAAAGACAAAAATGAATTATTATATGGTGGAATACACATGATTAATCGAAACAATTATCTCCATTATTATTTATGTTACGCCACGAGGCTTTCCATAGACCGTTATTCCTAACCGTCGCTCGTGGCAGCGAACCGTCTCAAGTAGCCCAACATATACAATGTAGCGGCCAACATCAAACACAGCGAGTTCTAGAAACGTCGATTCGTTTTGTTATTTTAAACACACTCATAAGGTGACACGCGCGATCATGGCGTGATCAGTGGCGTGATCAGTGGCGTGATTGGTGGCGTGACCCGAGCATGGTGGGGATCGTCTCCAATGAAGCACAAAGGACCCATCGAAGGGCAATCAGTATCGATCGAGGATCCAAACGAAATACACTAACGTCTCCAACGAATTACAAGTCGTCCAATCTATCAAATACAAGACACATTGTAAAGTCGAGTCGAATCATTATATCAACTAACTGTATCATCTTTCAAATAATTTGTGGCGCTTCATTATACTGTTGTTTATATATATATTGTCAAATATATCATTTTTGTTAACTCTGTTAATTCAGTGTTAATCTCAATTAACCACCTCTGTCATCTTAACGGACACAGAGGAACGACTAATTCGCGGCGTCGATTTTCTGAATCGTAGCGAGAATTTACGCCTCCCGCTGACGCGCTTTCCTCGCGATCGCGTCTCTCCGCGAACGGTCGTAACAATTTAAATATTAAAATAATCCATTGTACACTAGTTATAATGTCTAATAATATAATTTAGGTCTATAATTTTATACTATTATATCTATAAGTCAAATAAAATAATCCATAAGTTAGGATGTAATTTTAACGCAATACTAGTATCGGACAATTAGCTTCCTTTCAGTCAGAAAGAGCGCGAAAGAACGCGCGATTCAATTTCAATTATACTTCGTAAACCACAGAGAATGTTGAGCAATATGAAAAGCGACATCTTTACAGAGCTGAAAATCGGTCACGAAAAGGATATAACGAAGGGATCATGAATAATATGAGAATTTCAGCGGATTATACCGGACGTCTATCGCGCAAAACTTCCATCTGCAAGTTGACGCATTATCAACACAGTCAAGAGAGTCAGATAAAAGTTAAAGAAACTAAATAAACGTAAATATAATTGGCAAGGGAGAATAGAAAAGAGAAATGAGAAGTAAAAGAGGATCTGCGTCGTTAATAATTTTTAAAACTGTCAGTCCACGATAATGCGTATTTGCGATACAAACACGAATAAAGTTTGCCTGGATAAAATGTAAAGTAACGAATAAACGATCAGATTTGATATAATAATTCCATGTTATTTAGAAATACGATCTTACGTGTGTAAGTTCTGAAATAACGCATTATTTTTTCATTTTTAATGGCATGTCTAAGGTATGGTATTTTTCATATTGTGATGTACAAATTTTTGTTTTCCTCGTATATTTTCCGCTGATAACATCGATCGGAGATAAAACAAATATCAGAGATATTTAGAACAGAAATAAAATAAACATACGATAAATGTATCGCTTGGAAAATGGAAATACGTGAAATGGTTAATGATAAAATCTTAATTCGTTCATTTAATATTTAACTTTGCAATAGATATAAGATAAATATAGGATAGAAAGATTCCAAACGTTATCTGCTTTTACAATCAATTTCGTGTATCAAAGTCGTTGATATAAGTACGAAGAAGATTCTTTGAAGGTAAATATCCCTTGGAGACAAGGTGTTCATATTCCTGCAGTTTCTTCAAGAAAATTGGGCAAGCAGACGGTTCCAACAAAAAAGAATAACAGTAAGTTCCTTGCTCCTTTTTGTCATCATGTAACCTCCTTTGCTTCAGACGAAAAACCAATCTCCGGCATTTCGAACGAAAATCAGTTAGAAAACGACGACTATTTCGAGGCAACATGACGCAAATCTGCTCCAACATATACGCACAAACATTGTACAGACGAACGATATTATTTTTTTATATCGTTCAAAAATTTATCAACTACTCTAACATATTCTTATACTGAAAACGTATTTCAAAACATTGTCTTTAGAGATTACAAAATACTGGCTCGATGTTATAATCAAACTACGGATGTTTATACATTTATGGGAAATTTAGAAATGCTAAAATGCGCAGCTTGCACATAATATGAAAAAATATGTAAAATATTCCAAGGAGAAAAATTGAAGCTGCTAAGATATTGAAACGTATTAATTAGCCTATATCCTTTTCAGTTCTCGGTGCTCTGCAATGCGAAGAACTCGAGCAAAAGTACCCAAGAAAAAGAGAAATGGTCAGAAATCTGTTTGTTATGTACCCAACGAAATTAGTTCACTCAACCAACACACAGTGGCTCATTAAAAAGTAAAGCAGCTTCGTTAAAGTTAACGAACCCTAAAGAAGCTTTAATATCGCTCATTTTTTAATTATAAGAAAAGAAGAGAAAGCGCGTAAACGAAACTCGTCGTCCTGTTCGTCATCCATAATCCCACGAAATTATTCCGAAGGGTCGTAAAATCTGGAATATCGAAAACTCAGCAGGAACCACGACAGATTCTAACGAGGCTTTTCCAACTTGGCGTCATGTGACTGGGGCATAAAGTCCGGGACGGTGAATGATCGAAAGCAACGTGTCGTTTCACGTTATGCGACCTCGTTAACGTTGGTTTATATTATGCATTCAGACACGGAATAGCAGCTACGCAGTTTCGTTCGGATAAATATCGTTGAATACAATTAAATACGATTATTTACATACATTTGGCGTACCAATTCTGTTCAAACACGTTAATTGTCATTTTCGGCGAGGATTTTAGACACTGTTTCATACGACACGTGTTTAAACTTGTGGAAACAGCGTACATTTGAAATACAGAGAAAATCATATCATCCCTTAGTTATACTAGCGCAAGAGCATATTATTTCAAGAGAAATATTGCTTTTACAGATAAAAATTTGGAATTACTTTTCCAAGTGTACTTATATTAACTTTGTTAATAATTCAAAACTACTTGCCATAGACATCAGTAGTAATTACATATTCATAAAAGAAACTAAATTTTCTGACAAAACGGAATTCCACGCTGAATTTCTCCTAAATTCTTCGTTCCTACTTTTTTCTATGGAACATGTGATCGCAGACCATCGGATGATAGTGTACGTCAGGTATGAACTGACGGTACAGATACTAAATATACTTTAACGTCGCATCGACAATTTTGATTTTCGTCCATTTGATAAATTTCGACAGGTCTTGTCTACTTCGTTCCGATTAACTAAATTAACCGATTAATTACTTGCTTCAGTTCCTTGGGGATTCTGAATCTGTTACGTGGTTCATTTAATTTTGTGCATTTTAGAATTAAATGTTGTGGGGTTCACACCACAGGGGAGTTCCTCTTTGCAACAGAAATTTGGTCTTGTGTGTCCAATTAGCATTCTAAATAGCTTGACGTAATCTCTTTTATTATATAGTGCTTTGAGGGAGAGACTAGAATAGTGCTCTGTTATTATATGTGATTTTGTGAAGTTTATGGCAGTCCATTTCTCTTTCCACTTCTCGGGTAACTTGCATGTAACAGATTTCATAATATTTTTGGATGGTAGACTGACCACATTTTTAAATGGTAGTGAGGTAGCTTGTTTGCTAACTTTGTCAGCTTCCTCGTTTCCTGCTGTATCTTGATGGAAGGAAATCCAGGTGATAGGAATTGTATATCCTTTATTCAAGACATTTCATTTGCATAGTTCCTGTATGCTCGTGACTACTTCGTTTTCATTCCGCAGATTTTGTATTTCCGCGAATAGACTCAAGCGTGTCATTGAAGATGGTACAATCTTCGATTTGCTGATTTTTGGAGAATTCGAGCCCTTCGGGGCTTGCTATTGCTTCCATACCGAATACGCTAGTTCATGTGGCATATATCGAGTTGGACTCTTTCATTACGAGTTCACTACGATTGTGCCTACCTTGTTTTCGGTTATTAAGTTATCTCTATGTATCTGAATGGATAATATAAAGCAACCTTCAAATTTAACAGCAACACGTCACCCGGTATATTGGCTTGATCCTTACCCGCGACGAAATGAAATGAGACGGCGGGGTCGAGAGACGGCGAAATGAAATGAAGTGAAAAGAAATGAAATAAAGGTTTCATTATTTTTGCGGGATACATTTCTGGCGTCTTAGGAAACGTCAGGTAACGTGACAAACGATGGAGGCATTCTACGAGAATTAAACGCCGTCTCGGGTTCTACCTGCTCCACCAGACCAACTTCAAATAGGTTGTCTTAACGACACCGATATGAGAAACGAAGGACGCCATGAGAAGAGAAGCAGCAACGAGCACCGCCGGTTTATTAAGGCATAATGATTCTGATGGTTATATTACGCCAATGTGGCCACGCCAGCAGCCAACTCGATATAGCAATTCCACGGGCGACAACTTGATGGCTCGTTGCAATGTGCAAATTTAACCCAGGAATCTTTTTATTAGATTGTAATATAAGTTTCTGGATCGCTAGAAAGTTACGAGATGCCTGATTTATTTTCCTTAAATAGAAAGAGTTAACGCCTTGGAATATTATGTGTATATTTAATCACCGTCGATTTTGATTTGATCGATCGCGCGATGACAAGTAGATTTACTAATAATATTCATTTTGTTTGAAAAACGTTCGCGTCTTTTTAACAAGAAATATTTTAGAATGATTTAGTGCGTGTAAAGTGAATTATCAAATAATTGCTGAAGAATTATTCAGAATAATTTCAATCCTTTCTTGTACGAAGGATCAAACGTGTTTCTAAAATTGATATTATAGTTTCACTATCTTCGTTACATCGAACAAAATAACAAATTTCGAAATGCCCACCTCTTTGCACAGAACAAATCTGTTTTTAAATCATTGCAAAATTTGGAGAAATATTCATGAATTTTTATTATTGTTATTTAATTTGATGTATCTCTATTTATTTGCTTTTTATTAATTTTTTTATTTATACTTTATTAATATTTTGTGTATCACGATGGAAATATTTTCGCGATATTTTCTTCATTCCTTTGATCGATGATCGAGTATTTACATATCGAACTGCTATAGAATCAAAATTGGATAATACTTTCTCAATATCGTCATCCCTTTACGTTGAATGGAAGTCTCAATAACAAGGAATGGGTGAGAAACGTAGCAGAAAAGTTGCAGAAAGGAAACGGTGAACATGAATATCCTCGAGGCAAATTGCATGCATATAGGGCACTGATACGTGGAAAAACCAAAGAACAGAACGGAAACAGAAACATCATACATCGATTGCAAAGAAACTAGAGAAACTTTTACGAAACTCTGACAAAATAATGCAGAAACGTGTCGAATTTATTTAACAAAATATTCAAGCGAAAAATATTAGTACGCCATATAGCACATTTAAAAAAGTATATTCGTACACATCCGTATGCTTGAAATAAAGATTCAAAGTTAAGATAATTGCTAACACTGATACTAAAATTCTACTCAATTTTACATTGACAGTAAAAGTACAACAAAAGTAGAGATTTTGGGAATAAAGTTAAAGCATGTTGTAGCTATGAATATTGCGTGTATACTGTTGTGAATACTTGCTAGAATATTTTATATCTTATAGAAATATATAATACGTAAGTTCGATCTGCAGAAATACGATGTAATTACAAATTATTTTCAAAAAAAAATTGTACAGTATTTAAAAAAGGTAGATATTAATTTTCTTTGTTAATTCTTTTATCAAACTATAACGTCTATATAAACAACAGATATGCGTGCTTCTTCGCTACTTTCGCTTCTTGTATAAGAGATAGTATTATGTTAGATTTACCGATTTTTGTAAGAAATAACGTACATTGTATAAAGCGAACAACAAATCTGTGTTTCACGAATCTAAAAATCAGGTTTCTATCCATCTCTACTAAAAATACCGAATGTACAATCGAAAGTTTATAACTTTCGTACTTAAACTGCAGAATTTTGTTAGCATTTTATTATATTAAAATACTTAAATATTCTAATAATTAGTAATCTAGTTTTACTTAAATATTCTAGAGTTTTATTAACAACAAACGTGTTTAAATTTAAAACTTTTAAATTTAAGTATATGTAAATTAATCGAGTGCTCGACTGGACTGTCGTTCGAAACGATAAGTAGCATAGCGGTACATGCAGTTGAGAGAAGAGAAGATAGACACAGCGGTGGCTTTGGTTGATAGAACGAGGGGTATAACAGAAAGTGACGCGAGTATAGACCAGGCTAGTCCACGAAGCAACCCGACGCGACGGTCAGTTTATTGCACAGGATTAAACCTTCACGTGACTGGAGCCTTCGAGACCAGTCTCGCTTAATCCTTTCCATCCTTCATTTCCCAGGACGTTCTTTCCGCGTATCATTCACTCTCGACTAGCGACTTTCTGAGGAACGTTTCTGACTTGAATCGATTTTACAACTTTTTAATGGCTTTCCATCACCACTTGACTAATCCGTGGAATATACGAGATCAGCCGATATAACGATAATAAGACAGATAATAAGACGTAATAGTGATCGATATACATATACACGTGATGTCAGAAAAAATGCAGGAGATATTTATGTGGTAAATTTTGCGCATGAAAACGATGAGAAAGAATCTCGTAGAAAGATATTCTTTGTTTAAATTCTATAATTTAGGTATACGTCTTTAAGGTGTACCTGCTGAAATCCACTCTTATTACTTCGATGATATCCAGTAAAAATATACCAAAATAGAATTGAATACCTTAGTCTAATTACACGTTTTACGTAATTATTGCGTTTATAAATGTATAAGTGACGAATACAATAGACAGCGAACGGTTATGCAAATTTCGATGTTCATAGCCGCGATTAAACAAGCGAGGTTTAAACAGAGATTTGTCTCATCGTCTAACTGTTACAAGTACTTTGTTTTGAATATTTTTGAACATCCGTGGCCTAGCTACGAACGAGAAATCCTATTTACTTCGTCTAATTAAAAATCGAGATACTGCTATCCGAGTCTCGCCACAAAATCGATCCTTCGTTCACAAACGCTCCTCTATCAAGAATTTCGAAACGGGAACTCCGCTTACGCAGAAATGGAAGGCACCTATACAGACACGTGGTTGGAAGCAATTTTGGTGGCGAGAGCAATTTCAGAAATACCACGCTGACAAAGTTCAGAAGCTGGTTCGTCGATACGGGCGTCAAAGAGTCGTCGGCGTCGGTTGTCTCTAATTTCTTGGATCATCGGACTCGATTCAAACGTGAGGATCGAACTGGTCGCGAATCGTGGAGGAAGAGATAGGTGTCGTAGGTAGGAAAATGGGGCGACACAGAGCCAGGAAAATTGCTGGCGACGCGGACAACTGGACGAACGAACAAATACACGTCGGTCCCAATTTCACGGGGCCGTTCTCTCTTCTCTCTGGCAATTACCGTTCGCTTTAAACGACATACACACGTCCTGCGTGGCTGGCCCTGTCGTACGAGAACCTGCTAAGCAATTCTCATTCGTATCGAAGGGAACCTTTGGCCCATTCGAGCTAACCGGATTAACTTGAATAGATCGCTCGGTGCCAGGAAGCTATTTGTTTGATCGCAACAATGGACGATCGCTACTCCACCGATCCTAAAGAGCCTGACCTGCTACGGTGCCCGCGACTCGTATTAAGATAAAGGAACCACTCTATCGAACCTGTAAAGTCCGCGATGTACGCTGTTAAATCAATGTCGAGATCGGTGCAAACGAAATAGAAATTGGTAACCATCACCGTAGACGGGCTACGATTTATTTGGAAGCTTCTTGCGCGAAACGATCGACGTACGCTGCAATAATGTACGCGATGTAGATAAATGGTTAATAACCTTTATGATACACAGCCGTAAATGCCTGAAAAATATAGCGTTTCACGTTAGAATGAATACTTTTGTGGATATATCGTTGCTGCTCATAGCAAAGGAGAATAAATTCTAATAGCACGTGGATTAAAGTGAAATCCTACGATGAACGAGTGTACAGCACTGTTCGACCATAGTCGTATATCGTAGTGCAAAGGCGATAACAGTGCTAATAAAAGAAAATAATATTTTCACTGAAATTTTCAGACGATAGCAGTATTCTATGTGTTCTGCTGGAAAACTCTGTCGAATTTTTTATAAATCAGATTGCTATCATTAACAATAACATCGTTTTACGTATGTAATACATATGCTAGCAAAGTGTTCTGTAGATGAAAACTCTTTCATAATTTCAAATATTATTGGGTTGGCAACTAAGTTATTGCGGATTTTGTCATTAGGTGGTATTGACAAAATCCGCAATCACTTAGTTGTCAACTCAATATTACAAGGAGCAACACATAGGCCATCGACCATCAAATACCATCAACTTCTCGTATAACCGAAATTGTATATCAAATTTTGAAATTCTCGGATGCTAAACCGAGAAGCAAGAATAATTACCATTTCAAAAAACACGAGGAATCGCATAAATTTAAATGGAATCCGGGCAACGTGAAAAATATCGGGTTATAAATCATGAAATAGCTTTACAATATTATTCCCTCTGTTTATTACAAGACGATGATCAATATGTTATTGGGCATATTCAAGTAACAAGACCAGAGTCTTTTACATGCGAATAGATACAATGGAAAATAGCTTTTACCGACACATCGAAATCGACGCTCACGAAAGTCCCATTAGCATCAGGAAATACAGCGTAAAAACCTGGCATGGAAGTGGTTAGAAAGCTTCGAGAGATAGAGATTGATCTACTCCGTTATCCGCTTAAGAGAATAATAGACGGGAATTATGCTCAGCATTTCAGAATTCTACATCTTCGAATTGTACATCGATCAACTTCAAGAGGAACCGCGTTATTGACTAGAACTTCCACGTGCCATGACAAATGCGAGTTTGATGAGCGCAACACCAGCTTCTAACTGTTAAATGAACTGACCTAGATTTTCAAGCGAACACGAATCGTCGCAAATGCGATGTTTTAACGTTTACCGTCGTTCACGAGTTTCTAATATCATAAATGGTGAATGAAATATTAAAAACATTTAAACAAATCACCAGGAATTTGAAATGTCAGGACACCGAAATGTTAATAAGCATAAACTTTGCAAATATGTATCTAGACGTTAATACGCGTCATATATAATTCTACGTTCGTTACGAGTTCGGTAATTGTAAATTATTTCTAGGAACTAGTACAAACACGAGCTAGCAAAATAAAAAATAGAAATATTATTTACATATATACGGTGTATTATTATATCATATACAGCATACACACTATGGCAAACAAAAGAAAGTTCGTAAAATAAATATAAGAAAAATCGTAATTTCACAGAATGGATTTCTATTTAACAGCAGCAATGAATAAATGTAATATACATAAATAAGTAATAAACATAAAGGGGATTATGATTCTTACCAATATGGCAAAATATGTTTGATGTATGTAAAGTAATGTATAAGGAAACTAACAATGATAAAACAATTATCAAAATTAAGTCGCATATCATGAACGAGAAGGAAAACGAAAAATAGACTTAATAAAGCGAGGAACTTTCGTGCGTTTATCGATAACTCCGCCATAACCCAATAGATACGAAGGACAAAAATGAGATACGAAATTGGTATTCCTGGCGACTGTTCGAAGTCGTTACCATTATTTCTACGAACATGTTAGGAAACAGAAATGCCCTGGCTAGTAACTGTAGAGGGAGATAACGACGATACTTAGGGCGCAATCAAACTCTTTCTATGATCACGAATCAACGAAAATGTCTTCTACTGGACGTAGAACGTGACTGTCCGAACTGAATGCCAACTACATATCGGTCATCAACGTCCTCGCTGCATCAAATGGAGAATGGAACGATGCTGACGATGCACTAAACTAACTCGTGGAACGTACCCGCCGACCATCGCTGAATTTCTGTTCCCCGCTATTCGCGAGGATCTATTTTCGTGTCTCGATGGATTTTACAGATAGAATAAACGTTTGATTGTATAGTTCAATAGCGTAATCCCTTTAGTGTTTTTTTTAAGAAATTTGAGAAACGAAATTGAATATTCGACTAATTTGGAAAATTTTTTATTTTATTTTTAATAATTATTCTTTTATACTTTTTATAATACTTTTATAATACTTATTCCACTTATGGAATGATCGAATTAAATATTTTAAATTTACAAGAAACAAAACGAATGCCAAGGTTTCCAGTTAAATATTGAAATTTGTGTCGTGAATTATAAACATTTCAGATTTTCTACGTGTTTTCTTATACAAATATTAATATGAACCGATATAACTATTTAAAACCTACTGTTGTTACCATAGCATATCAAAAATGTACCTTAATTTCCTCTGTATAAACATAGAAACATTACAAAACCAATTTCGGTAAAACAGTGCGTCGATCCGATTCCAGGGCCAATAATAAATTTATCCTTCTCAGAATCCCAGGAAAAACGAGGCTTCGCGGCTTTCCTTAGCTTTCCTTATCTTGGAATCTCAATTCACCTCACGAAACCCGAATAAACAGGGATGATCTGGCATAAAAGAATGAACTGTTCGATTACTTTAGCAGGAAGGAAGGGAAAAACGCTGTATAAGATAGAACCGTTTCGGCTGTTTGTTAGCAACGGCAAAAACAGTACCAATTCATCAGAGGTAAACGCATCCGCTTTTTCCTACGCTTAGTGGAGAGGAAACACGAGAAAAAGGCGATAAAGCGACGCACAAGCCGGAAGTAAAAGGGGAAGAAGTAGGCTTTCCGCCAAACACATGGAAACTTATATCACGATAATTCGAAAAGGGAAGCGAAACAAACTCCGTGAAACACGAGAACACTATTTCGTGCTCGAGAGGGAAACAAGAGGCGTCGAAAAGTCTTTAAGCCTTCGCAACTTTCAGCCACCGTGAAGCGTGACGCGATGGAACTATAGTTTTGCTCGTCTTATTTGACTTTGTCGATTTTTGCCTTTCCACTGATTCGTTTCTGACCTGGATAGTCTTAAAATAGTTATAGTTAGACAGTAAATGTTTACATGTTTATGGAAAATTAAAATGTACAAGATGCTTCTATAAAATATCCAAGGTAAAGTACTCGTTATAATATTATGAACAAATCGCTATTAGATTCTACTTCTCTAGTTGCATCCATAACAATTATTCTGCGTGTAACTTGCAATTGCGTTAAGAGCAAGTTAAGACGAAACTGTTCCTGCCAAAATCGGTCAAAATGACCGGTCTTTAAAAAATACGTGATAGTAGAATATTTTTATATTTATTGATTTATTACTTTCTCAAAGAAGGAATACCATGTTACGTGGTACGTTTTTAGTATTATTAATCCATCTGGGACCATGATTCCTAGATGAGAGTTGGCACATTTATAAAATTACAAAACCAGTCATTTCGATTGGTGTGGTAGTTCTAGTGTTAAAATCGTAATTTCAATTGAAACTATTTGAAACGAATAATGCAATTGGTAAAAGACAAAGTAAATATATTGGCATGTGCAGTTCGACGTACTCTTTGTGAAAGTCGATAAAAATAGAATAAAATTTATTCAACAAAGATAAATTCTTGAAAATTATAGTATATTTTGCTAGAAATTCAAGATACAATTTTGATTTGTAGAAATATTGCATTTCCTTTATTCGCGCAAACATATTGAATAAATATTCAATTATTATCAACCCTGGTTCAAATTATATTTCCAATGAGCATGTAGCAATTTAAGAAAGACGCGCAAATGGAATATATAATTCGCGATGACGTTTATTGGCATTCATTAAACCATGCGCGCAACTTTAATCACTTATTGAATCCAAATATCGAAAATTTCACATTAATCAATTAGTATTATAAATGAATAAAATATTAATCGCACGGTACGTATCCTGACTGATATCTGAATTATACCAACGATAACTTGTTCCACGATCATTCGACTAATCCTTTAGCGATACTGTTCCTATAAAAGATAACTATTTATTAATGGATCACACATGTCATTATTATCACACATGTACATATATACATACGCGAAATGCAATGATAAAAGGTTGTTCGAAGTTGCCATAAATATATAAACCGTTAGATATCAAGAAATTTTGCCGATTTATTTGTTACGTCAACACAGAAGTAGATAACAAACCAAAAACTGGCTTTTTGGATGGGTATAAAAATGATGTTTAACCTATGTTTAATGTTCTAACTTAACTTAAACAAAATTAAGGTAAATTTGATCTGATTTATCGATATCAGAAAAAGAGAATAACCTATATTGATATATCAAATTAACCGATATTTATATATCCAATTCCAGCCAACATTTACGGGCTCTTTCTCTGTACGAATACTGTACACCACTCTAATTATTTGCCCCTTATCTCTGCATGTATATACTGCAAATATTATACTTGTATATCTAAAATATTAGGTCGTCCGAAAAGTTTCTTTCGTTTTATAAGCAAATAATGGATGCATTACATTTTCCGCTTTATATTATTTTATCGAATTACGTATGATCCATTTTGTTCTATCAAAATAAAGATCACAACGCTCGACAGATTAGGTTTCATGTTTGTATAAAGATGCAAAAATACGGGTCTGTAAAAGAAAAACACTTTTCGGACAACCTAATAAATCGCGCATGAAATTTCGAATCTTTAATAATAGAAATCTTTTCTGTTTACATCATGCCGCACTCCACAAACACAAAGAATAATTCCAACGCGTCATACGATCTTCCACAATGAATACATTGCGTATACGACGCAATAAGTTATTTCCAAGCGAGGAACGGTTCGCAATAAAATATACGGTACACCGTTAACCAGAGCCAGGAAATAATCTGCTCAGGAAAATTATTTTGCTCGCATGTTCCCGTACGTATTTCATTCTTTGGACGCAAGCAAGGGATCGCGGAGAACTTCCTCCTCGAGGCTGCAACCCCCGCTAAAATCAGTTTATTTCCGTTTCAGTGAGTTCCTCGTGCATCTCGCGATGCACGTCAGAAGGAAGGAAACCGCCCTGCCACAGGAATAATTCTCTGGCGCTGGGGGAAAAAAATCTGAGGTTTTGCTGCGTTCCTACTTTGTCGGAAGGTGCGTGCAAGAGGCGAGATGAAAATACGAGACGACATTATTGGCTGGGAATATACATAATGTATAACCAACGAGTTTTTCTTCTGAAAAATACGGAAACTTGAACTATCTGTGACGCGTCAGTTTGCGAAATTAACTCGTGAATGTAAAAATTAGTTGCTAGATATCCCTGCCGTTGATTGTTAAACGTCATAAGTAGACTACGCGTGTTTATGTATTTGTCGAAGATTTAAAAGTGCAAAAATGCACAGAATGTGCATAATAAGCAAAAATATCGAAAGTAAAGTACTCGTTGCACATTGTGATATTTAGTTCTTGGCGGTTGGAAAAGCAGACCAGAGGCGCAAACCGCAGAGAAACGTGGAGGAGGAAGAATGTGACAAATAAATAATAAAATATTTAATCGGTGAAACAAATGATCGTTAAGGATCTACCTTTTTATTTAACTTCAAAAAAGAATGAATTTGAATAAAAATCCACAATCCGTTCTATGCATATTTCACATTTTATTATCAATTTTTCGCGGTTTAAATTTTATGGTACGACCGAACGCGAAGAGTTTTCAGTCTTTCGGCTCGTAAGCCAATCTCCGTAAATACGTTGAAGTTTATTTATGATAATATTTTATTAATTATACAATATTAAACACACATGAATCTATACATATACATATATAATAGGATATAATTTAATACATGAGAAATGATTCACGTAGGAATTTATTCGCCACTTGGGGACAATAAAGCAAATAAAGTATTTGTAATTAAAATATTTCTCACGCATGAAATTATAATCATATTTAACTAAAAACAAGATCGTTCGGTTATTCACTCACCCTTTAGCGGAGAACACTGAAATTGCTGTCCAACTGTCCACTTCACACATATAAACACTTTCACGCATAAAATCACTCTAAACTTATTACTGTCCGTTATTCGAAATAAAATATAAATTAAAAAAAATTGCATTATATATTATCACACTGTTTAATCAAATAAATCAATTAATTAAAAAGAAATATATCAACATAAAATAAAATTTTCATTCTCGTATCACACGAATCAAACGATTAACGTAACGATGTTCGCGACGCGAAAGCCGAGACAAATGTGACTCCTCGACGTATAAACCGACGTAGGTATAAGCCTACGAGTTCCTAGAAATTTTGCCCAAAGTAAACAAAAAATCTTTCGGTTTATCGCGACCCTAACAGTTCCTTGGCGGTGTTTCAGTTCGATGAACATTGTTGTTGTTTTTATTTCTTTGAATGCGTCCGTCAGCCTGCGTCGACTTTCTATTTCTACACAAACTTCAATGTTACCAGACTAACTACTCATCGGCGTAATAAATGTAAAACAATCTGAAGCTAAATTGTAAATCGTATCGATTAAATTAAAAGATATAGTATCTTAATTCGAAGAAGCATCCTACTATTCGACTATAATCTAGAAGATGAATCGCATGAAATTATAGTTATACCTCAGAAGGTATTAATTGAAGAAGAATAACTTCGTTTACAACGTAATTAATGTCTACTTCATTTTAAATTATGGAATACATATATAATGTGTAATAGATAGGAGAATAATTTAGAAATTTATTCAGCATTTAACAGACAATAGATAGATGGATAGATTAGATCTGCCAAAATACAGAAAGAAAGCTATTAATACATGTTATGTTTAGTAATTCTATGCAAGTATTTACAGTAACCAAGAAAATTTTCCAAGGTACGTAATTTGAAGAAAAACATTCCGAAATTCCACAAGGATTCCCGGAAAAAGAAACGTTCAGAAATTACACGGAGATTGCCAGGAAAATATACGTTAAAAGATTCTAGATGGAAATAATAATAATAATAATAATAAAACCTACCGAATATATAAAGTACAAATTCGAAAAAGAAGAACCCAAGGAATCCTGAAAAAGCCGCAATTGTGAAACAATAGGTAGTTTTGAAAAACGAGTAAATCAAAGTACACGAATATGCTGAAAACTTTTAAAATATCGTGGATTTTCAGCGAAGAAAACCAGAACTAAAATGCACGCTAGCATTCTTGCTAAGTCCTTCTGGAATTTGCATATACGAAAAACAATGATCACGTAATCCAAGATTTACCAACGACACAATGAGAAGCTTCGAATCCTCTTTGTGGCGTACAGATCTTTTTGTTGGTTACACGTTCAAGTTGCACTATGAAACAACGTTCCTTCATCTAAATTTAACGTTTAAAACCACGATAAAACACGTTCAAGAAATATCATGAGTTTTTACAGATGAAAGTGCAACAAAAGCAGACAGATTTCGTTGAAAACAACAACGTTCAAATATATTTTATCAGTCCAAATGAATAAATATTTTACTAGAATGCTCTGTCGGGTGTAATCATAAATTTGAATGATATATCTTATCGATCGAAACAACGCCTGCTGTTATTTAAAACGACTCACAGTTTTACCCACGTGAAAAAAAAAAGAAATATAAATCATGTGTAAACAGTAAACAATATTTATTATTTGTCTCTATAGAATTTTTCCGTTTAGTTTTATTTATGTTCCGTGGCTAAATCTTGTTGATTTTTGAAATAATAAACGCACTCGTATTTCACGTTTTATCTTACAAAAATAAGGTGGAATAATTCATGTTTAAAACAAAAAGCTCTGACGAGCAGAATTTTATTAATTATTCGAAATCGTAAATAAAAATGTACGTATTTAATATATTACTTTTAATATGATATTATGTTGTAATCTTCTCAAGCGATATTCCATTTTATTGTCATACATTTTAACGACACTGTTTCATCCAAAAAAATGTTCTGAGAGCAACGAAAAAGCTTCGAGTATAGGCACAACTAAAATTTCAAAATAGAGAAGTTATAAGAACTTAAAAATTAGTCTAATGATATATATAGAAATTACAAGATACACTGGGTATACTTTGCACAGATCACCAAAGCCACGATGTTTAATGCAACCATCTCTGTCATTGATTATACGTTTACGACTATCCTACATGCTGTATACTAACTTTTTACTAAATATACTCTTACAATAAATATTTCTATATAGATTTTTAGATTACTTTCAAACTTGACCAATAAATATAATCATGATAATCATCTCTTATCACAATACCAGCGAGGTTTCGAAATATTTCATATAATACATACAATATGGCCATAATAATTTATTTTTAGTATTCGACCACTATCGTGTAGCGTTGCAACTTCACAAGTTCAATCTACTTTAAAAATAAAACCAACGACGTCATAGATCAATCCCTATCCTAAAACTTTCCATCGCCGATGTTTCTCAACGAAACGATATTCGTCCTGATGGAAACAGTTGGACCGGAAGTTTTCATGGCTCGATCACCGAAGCAAGAGCGATTCAAAGTAGCAAAAGACAATTGCAACGGGAACCGAGCGAAAAGTTTTCGTTCGGTCCCGATAGATCGACATCTTCCCCTATGCGTCAAGTTTCGTTGGCAACAGCAAGATTTGTGAGGGTTTCGCGGAGCCGATAGACTAACCGAGATAAGTGGGATAATTCCGAGTATAAGGGAATGAAATTCCGTGGAATCGCGTGATTTTCCCACTCATTTCATTCTCGATCCAGGAATGCGGCTCGTTCGAGAACAGCTCGTCGAACGTTTGAAACGTCGACGAGAAAACGCAAGGAAGGGACGAAGGCAGAGACGAAGAAGCGAATCAGGCTCGATCCCGTCTGCGAATTCGATGTGGTAAAGTTCCACGAAGGTACTAACCTAAATTCTAATCGTAGTATGCAGCACGTTAAACTTCCACAACCGGCTGAAGAGGATCTAGGAAAATGGAGATTGGTCCGTCGATAATACGCGTCGGTGTATGTACAAATACGAAGAGTTCCCTTCCATCCGCGTACGTATGCAAACGCGCTAAGTGAGATTGTCTCTAACGAGCCAAGATTACGCCGATGGAATCGCTGAGATCCAATCTCGATTAAATCCGATACGCGGGGGAAAGACTTCACCAACCGCTTAAAACGCGTGAAAATACCGTTCGAGGATTTCTCGAAGACGCGTGCCGCGGTGCTCTAATGCTTGTCGTTCTACGATTGCGGATAACTGGTCCGTGCTAGTTAACTCGTGCGAGAATTGATGCGGCAATAAATGAAGAATAGGAAAATTTAGGTCAAGATTATCGAGGATATTTAAGAACGTTAAATTTTGAATAAGAACGTAATTTTGTATGTATCGAGCGGATGTAATAAGCTTCAACATCGAAGGTTTAATCGAACGTTTTAGTTATAATAATTTATTTGTCCAAGAGTCTTCTGCTTTTTAATATATCATATTTATAGTTGCATAGAACGTTCCAAACCCAGTACGATTTATTCAAGATTGATGGAGCAATATTTGCTCGAACGTTTGGTTATTTCGTAGAAATTCATAGGAGAAATGTTACGATGTTTTTAAACAATCCAGTTCATTTTTCTTGGGATAATCAACGATCTTGTACTTCCTAACGACAGGATTAGTAATTTTATGTTAAAATAACTAGTAGAAAACCGAGTAGTAGGTAGAGGATGCTAGTGGAAATCAAAATAGTCGTGAAGGTTCTGAAATCTAGACTGCACTGTTGTGAACGTGAAACATTCTACGATATTTTCTGGCAACCCAACGACTACTTCTCTCCCACTTTTCTCGCCTTGCACTCAACGTTTCAGTCTCAAATGTACCCCGAAAGAAGATATTCGAGACAAGAGTGCTAGGAGAATCTCGAATGTAGTCGGTGGACCTGCGAATGAAACTCGCATCAGTTTCGCCTGAACGAAACACTGAGAAAATTTCCGAGAAACTTTCACACTGCCGCTGCTGCATACACGACAAAACTTGCGAAAACTTATTTCGTCTCCTATCTACGTCTAACTGTGCCTACAAGAATCTTTAACACTTTGATCGAACGACATAAAACAAGATACGAGAACGAGACGAAGTATGAGAACATCGAAACGTCTCGATAGCGTGTCGGAAAGGCGTCTTATCCGCTACTTCCAGTTATGGTATAAGTTCTAGAAAAGCTTAACTCTCGTATCGATAACATCGTAAGTTATAAACCTAACAATCCTTAAAACTCTATATGTCGATTCTTTAATTCCGAGGTGCACAACTATGTTCGATCGTTTACATTCTTTTGAATTTACGTCAAGTTTCTAATTATTTATTCGGATAGTTCGATTAAGATCAGATTTCTAAACAAAGAATAACGTTATCGAGTATCGTTAGAATATAATACGCATCTAAAGAGTCACAATTTTAAATAAATTAGAAAATATTTAAACTTTGATATTTTGGATTTACGTGAGATTAGTTCATGAAATTAGAAATGGTCTTTGTTACGCCACGAGGCTTTCCATAGGCCGTTATTCCTAACCGTCGCTCGTGGCATCGCAGTATCGCGAGCGAACGACAAGTAGCCGTCTCAAGTAGCCCAACATATACAATGTAGCAGCCAACATCAAACAGAGCGAGTTCTAGAAACGTCGATTCGTTTCGTTATTTTAAACACACTCATAAGGTGACACGCGTGATCATGGCGTGATCAGTGGCGTGATCGGTGGCGTGACCCGAGCATGGTGGGGATCGTCTCCCATGAAACACAAAGGGCCCATCGAAGGGCAATCAGTATCGATCGAGGATCCAAACGAAATACACTAACGTCTCCAACGAATTACAAGTCGTCCAATCTATCAAATACAAGACACATTGTAAAGTCGAGTCGAATCATTATATCAACTAACTGTATCATCTTTCAAATAATTTGTGGCGCTTCATTATACTGTTGTTTATATATATATATTGTCAAATATATCATTTTTTGTTAACTCTGTTAATTCCGTGTTAATCTCAATTAATCACCTCTGTCATCTTAACGGACACAGAGGAACGACTAATTCGCGGCGTCGATTTTCTGAATCGTAGCGAGAATTTACGCCTCCCGCTGACGCGCTTTCCTCGCGATCGCGTCTCTCCGCGAACGGTCGTAACAGTCTTTAAATATCCGTATAATAATAATAATAACGATGATAATAATAACTGAATCGTTTCAAACAATATTAAATTGTAAAATAAAAGATCATTCTCGTGGATTAGAAACCGTTAAAAGATTATCGTAATTTTCAAGCTCCTAATGTAATTTCTTTCACATATTTGAATTTGATTCACATAAGCGATGAAATTTTTCAACTATTGGTAGTGAAAGAAAGCACCAATGCTTCCCTGATGATAGCAAATGGATGGAAATAGTAGAAAAGAACACAGGTCCCGGTGGAACCGGTAAATCTTAACCGGCGCAAACTTCCGAAAATTTACGTCGTCGAGCGCTCGACTTTTCGCGAAGGAATCGTCTAAAAGGCCATGCGGGAGTTGGGAGACATAGGTTCACCTCGGTAAGGGAGACATTAATCTATGTTGGGACTCGACCAAATAAGCGACGTGATATATAGGATTAATGCACAGCTAATGTAAAGTGCTGTCGATTTGCAAACGTGTACATTTCGATTTCGGATTATAAACTTTCGAAGCCAAAGCCGTAACGTATAACGTAATACGTTAATTCGATAAGCATGAAAAAATTGTTATTTATACACATAAATATGATAAAAATTGTTATCATGAAAAAAATCGGGAAATTGGCCTGTGCCAATGTTTTTAGTCGTCGTTAAACTACGAATTTTTGTGCGTTTATAGGAATTTTGAAAAGGTAAAATTACACAAAATAAAATTGCACGTTATATTCACAAAAATATGAATATGCAGAAAAATTTGCAGTCTAGTCGTCGCTATCTGGCCATACTTTAACCATAAAGTAGATAATATGACATCCGTGGCTGTTAATACGTTAACAGTACTCTTCGTTTTCCGATAAGTGAATATTTCTATTGAACGAAAAGGAATGTCCTACTTTAACTAATGCTGCAGACATCGCTGTAAGTATGTACTCTGTACTTGACAGTTTGGATCACGATTAGTGTTAGGACGGTGAAGTACATAGAGTGCTCGACCAGCGTCTCGCATTAGCGAATGAAATATTAATGGGTCCTCTCTGCCCCCCCGATAAACCCTAGTTAAATGGCCCGTTGTAACGTGTTCTCTGCCATCTGGTATTGTATGTGAAATTGTGTTCCAACATATTGATTTCCCAGAAATCAATGATCTGTTACATCGTTACCAGTTTAGCGTTGTAATTATTGCCTAACGATGAACATTACTTGACAATAATTTTTCTTCCAGTTATACAGAGAATTTTGTACAAGTACATAGAATAATGTATTTTGATGTTCAGAAGTGTACGGATCTTTCTATAAAAATTGAACTTCAGCCACAGTTGAAAATAACATAAATAAAATAATATCTGTTCCAGTTGTTCAACAAATATCCCGATATTTATGATCGACGGTGTATACTTTGTAATTTACTTAAAAATTCATTAGAATGCATTAAAATCGTAACATATACTTCTGTGAAAATAGGAAAGTAGAGAGAAAGGATAGAACTACGTAAACAATTTGTTGCAGCTAAATAGACCGAGGAAAAGATTATGAAACGACGTTAGACCATCGAATAGCCATTGGCCGTAAATTATTTCGACTATATAATAATTCGTCCCCTTTCATGACAGGCCATGCATTTTAATACGTTTCTCGGGTCTCGTTTCGCCGACGGGCCCGATAAAAGCGGCTGTGTGTCCCAACGGGAACGCCGTAGAAATTTCCCGGTGGATTACCGGGAATTTGAAATTTTCTGAAAGACGAAGAACGTCACCGTCTTACAGAGCGTTCGAGGAACCAGGCAACTTTTCGCCTTTTACGCGGAGCGCGCTTACCGGATTTTTCCATTATGCCAAACTTTGATCGAATCGTTAACACTGACGCCACACGAAGACCGATCGGACCCTGCCACGGCCGCCACATCCAGGGTACACTCCGTGACAAAACTATAAAACATCTATAATTTTACTAAATTTTACTCTCGATATAATTATATCTCGGTATAGCACCCTCGTGGAAATGTCAAAGTTTAATCAAAGTCCCTTCGCGTGTAACCAGATACACTCCAACTTTAATAACTCTGATAACTTTGATTTAAACCCATTAAGATCCGACGTTAACGCGATATTTCATTGATAATCTTTTCTGGTTAATTTAAATTAGGAAATTCTGCTTTTTAACATTCTAATTACGAAAGAGATTCTAATTCCAAGGAATTATTCAATCTTTTCTCTCGTCATTGTTCTTCCACGTAAATATTACGATTCTATGAAATTTTATAAATCTTCGTAATAAAATATATATTTCAATCTTTCTTTGTAAATAATTGAGAGTAACTTAAACCGATATAGATACACTCAAGATAATATGTCTTCTTGAACAAATAAAATTACCGCTCATAATGGAACATGAACAACCCAAGCAAAAGTCAGATGAAATACGCATGTTAAATCGTTCACTTTTACACGCAACAGAATCAGCAAATAAAATTAATTTATAATTTAGTGTGCTCTATGGAAGAATGACGATAATGTTTTACATGGAAAACATAACAAATGTATGTAACAAGGATAATAGGAACACGGATGATTACATCTGGCATTCTGTGTTCCATGCGAAAAAGTAAGTGAAACAAAGGGAGGTATATACGTTGTAACACACGCTAATGCAACGTTAGTGACAAAATAATGCGTATCTACCTGTGCAAACACCCTTTTTGCGTTTCCCTCGTCTGTCTTCTTTTTGCGCCTTGCTATCCGTTTACACACACGCGCACAGGTTACAGTTCAAACAAAAGAGGAAATGGCGTGCAGCGAATACTTTGGATTACTTTTTAGTATCTTCATTCAAGCTGTAAGCTTCGTCCCTTTCGACGCATTTATATTTCCTGCTTCAGTTGCGAAAAGTAGCTGTTGCCTTAGCAAGCTACCCGAGTGATAGAAAGGGACTACACAAAGATGAGTACAATTGAACGCACAAACGCGTCCTCTTATTGGTTAAAAACCGTGTAACCTTGTTGCTCTAATTGCAAAATTTTCAACGAGATATGATAATTTCTTAGTGAAAAGTTCTCCGCACGTACATTTCATACTTGTTGTACGTACATGTTTAACAATGTGTGCGCGTTATATTTTTTAAAGAATTTTTATTCTTAAATAGAACGCTATTAATTAACTAACATCCTCGCTAGATAAATGTCATTCGACGTAACAGAATTTGTCTTAAATTTTATTAAAATCCGAAATGAACGGATCAAGAGATACACGAATTACAGATAATTACGTAATTAACATTACGTAAAATAACAACATAATACAACACATATCTTCACTTTAAAAACTTCCTAACACACACACACACAC